>NC_070646.1:12014113-12329760 GCF_947347685.1 Pleuronectes platessa | reverse complement strand
GTGCAGGATCACACACACACAAAATGTCAAGGTAGTCACTGACTAAACCTGAAGGACTGAACTCTTCACTAGTTGTGTCTTGTGAACAGTCACTTCTCCCACCAACCACCAAGGTAAAACCATTCTGCTCCAGGTGAGAGTCGAACTCACAACCTCAGCATTGCTCTGCAGGTCACTGTCTTATAAGTACTGCGCGCTGACCGATTGCGCCACTGGAGCCTGGAAAGTCAAGAACAAAAATCAATTTTTTTTCCACCCAGTTACATCTGTTTGCTATGAAGGACGTTATCCTGGTCTACAAGAGATTGACATGTAAAACCTTCAAGATGCCTGTTGTGAAGATTCTACACTGAAATGTCAAAGCAGAAATATTACTGGTATTAACTAACATAGACATTTGATTAGTAAATTGCAGGAGTTGCAGCCAAATCCAATTCAATCGAAGCAACTGGGGATAACTTCTACAGCCAGGGGCCTCTGCGTAAAAATATCCTCTTCCAAAGCAACACAAGGTATCAAACAGGAAGTAGGCTGTGCAGTTAGTGAAAAGTTGCTTTTATAGTTTGACACCAGTAGTTTAAACCAACATCTGACCAAGGTTGTTGTAGGCTAGTTCATAGATGTGATTCTTGCGAACAGTCCCTTCTCCACAAACAGTGCTGCTCCAGGTGAGGATCGAACTTACAACCTCGGCATAGCTCTGCAGGTCACTGTCTTATAAGCACCTCGCGCTGACCGATTGCACCACTGGAGTCTTTTCAAGTGGCGAAAATGAAATGTAATGTATCGAGGCCAAACTAATGCACTGACTTGTTTTGTTTAGGTTCTCTTACTTTCGATTTTAACGATATGTTTTCTTTACACTAAATAGCCATAAATATGTGATACACAGTCACTGTTCAGACCTCCTTGTGTCTGTGGCACTGTATAACTGGTAATCCCAAATGAGTCGAATACTTTAATACAATGTACCTCTGCAATCAGTTCATATACTTTCTCTGCCCATCATAACTGTCTTCACTAATATGTGTATATTAATTGCATGTCAACATGTCACGGTGGCCGAGAGGTTAAGGCGTTGGACTCGAAATCCAATGGGGTTTCCCCGCACAGGTTCGAATCCTGTTCGTGACGCTCTTCTTTAGACCGTAATGAGTCTTTGGTGGCAAGTAGTCCCACCCTCACCACTGGGGAGAGGTACCGCTCGTCGTTCCTTCCTGCAGCTGTAAGACTGTACAACCAGATCTCCTTCCAGTAGAACTACATGCACCCATCATGGACTACACTCTTCACTGTGCAATATCAATGGTTCATGTGCAATCCATTTACAGAACATATTCTCACACTGCCCTAAGTTGCCTCTCGATTTATATTTTTTTATATTTATTATATTCCTGACACTTAGTAAGTAGAATTATCTTTACACTAAAGTGTTGCTTTATTACTTACTTTAATGTGGTTGTGTAGCTCGTACAGTTTTGTTTTGATGGTGACACTGCACCTCTGCTCTGTAAGGCAGGAAGATGGCTGAGGCCAAGTTTCCAGTGATGCCACTGAGCATGTAGATGATGGAGATTCTCAACCAGCTCTCTGTCCTCAGCACGGTCATCTGGAACAACAACGACAGCAGGCAGTGCAGGATCACACACACACAAAATGTCAAGGTAGTCACTGACTAAACCTGAACTCTTCACTAGTTGTGTCTTGTGAACAGTCACTTCTCCCACCAACCACCAAGGTAAAACAATTCTGCTCCAGGTGAGAGTCGAACTCACAACCTCAGCATTGCTCTGCAGGTCACTGTCTTATAAGTACTGCGCGCTGACCGATTGCGCCACTGGAGCCTGGAAAGTCAAGAACAAAAATCAATTTTTTTTCCACCCAGTTACATCTGTTTGCTATGAAGGACGTTATCCTGGTCTACAAGAGATTGACATGTAAAACCTTCAAGATGCCTGTTGTGAAGATTCTACACTGAAATGTCAAAGCAGAAATATTACTGGTATTAACTAACATAGACATTTGATTAGTAAATTGCAGGAGTTGCAGCCAAATCCAATTCAATCGAAGCAACTGGGGATAACTTCTACAGCCAGGGGCCTCTGCGTAAAAATATCCTCTTCCAAACCAACACAAGGTATCAAACAGGAAGTAGGTTGTGCAGTTAGTGAAAAGATGCTGTTATAGTTTGACACCAGTAGTTTAAACCAACATCTGACCAAGGTTGTTGTAGGCTAGTTCATAGATGTGATTCTTGCGAACAGTCCCTTCTCCACAAACAGTGCTGCTCCAGGTGAGGATCGAACTTACAACCTCGGCATAGCTCTGCAGGTCACTGTCTTATAAGCACCTCGCGCTGACCGATTGCACCACTGGAGTCTTTTCAAGTGGCGAAAATGAAATGTAATGTATCGAGGCCAAACTAATGCACTGACTTGTTTTGTTTAGGTTCTCTTACTTTCGATTTTAACGATATGTTTTCTTTACATTAAATAGCCATAAATATGTGATACACAGTCACTGTTCAGACCTCCTTGTGTCTGTGGCACTGTATAACTGGTAATCCCAAATGAGTCGAATACTTTAATACAATGTACCTCTGCAATCAGTTCATATACTTTCTCTGCCCATCATAACTGTCTTCACTAATATGTGTGTATTAATTACATGTCAACATGTCACGGTGGCCGAGAGGTTAAGGCGTTGGACTCGAAATCCAATGGGGTTTCCCCGCACAGGTTCGAATCCTGTTCGTGACGCTCTTCTTTAGACCGTATTGAGTCTTTGGTGGCAAGTAGTCCCACCCTCACCACTGGGCAGAGGTACCGCTCGTCGTTCCTTCCTGCAGCTGTAAGACTCTACAACCAGATCTCCTTCCAGTAGAACTACATGCACCCATCATGGACTACACTCTTCACTGTGCAATATCAATGGTTCATGTGCAATCCATTTACAGAACATATTCTCACACTGCCGTAAGTTGCCTCTCGATTTATATTTTTTTATATTTATTATATTCCTGACACTTAGTAAGTAGAACTATCTTTACACTAAAGTGTTGCTTTATTACTTACTTTAATGTGGTTGTGTAGCTCGTACAGTTTTGTTTTGATGGTGACACTGCACCTCTGCTCTGTAAGGCAGGAAGATGGCTGAGGCCAAGTTTCCAGTGATGCCACTGAGCATGTAGATGATGGAGATTCTAAACCAGCTCTCTGTCCTCAGCACGGTCATCTGGAACAACAACGACAGCAGGCAGTGCAGGATCACACACACACAAAATGTCAAGGTAGTCACTGACTAAACCTGAACTCTTCACTAGTTGTGTCTTGTGAACAGTCACTTCTCCCACCAACCACCAAGGTAAAAGCATTCTGCTCCAGGTGAGAGTCGAACTCCCAACCTCAGCATCGCTCTGCAGGTCACTGTCTTATAAGTACTGCGCGCTGACCGATTGCGCCACTGGGGCCTGGAAAGTCAAGAACAAAAATCAATTTTTTTTCCACCCAGTTACATCTGTTTGCTATGAAGGACGTTATCCTGGTCTACAAGAGATTGACATGTAAAACCTTCAAGATGCCTGTTGTGAAGATTCTACACTGAAATGTCAAAGCAGAAATATTACTGGTATTAACTAACATAGACATTTGATTAGTAAATTGCAGGAGTTGCAGCCAAATCCAATTCAATCGAAGCAACTGGGGATAACTTCTACAGCCAGGGGCCTCTGCGTAAAAATATCCTCTTCCAAAGCAACACAAGGTATCAAACAGGAAGTAGGTTGTGCAGTTAGTGAAAAGTTGCTGTTATAGTTTGACACCAGTAGTTTAAACCAACATCTGACCAAGGTTGTTGTAGGCTAGTTCATAGATGTGATTCTTGCGAACAGTCCCTTCTCCACAAACAGTGCTGCTCCAGGTGAGGATCGAACTTACAACCTCGGCATAGCTCTGCAGGTCACTGTCTTATAAGCACCTCGCGCTGACCGATTGCACCACTGGAGTCTTTTCAAGTGGCGAAAATGAAATGTAATGTATCGAGGCCAAACTAATGCACTGACTTGTTTTGTTTAGGTTCTCTTACTTTCGATTTTAACGATATGTTTTCTTTACACTAAATAGCCATAAATATGTGATACACAGTCACTGTTCAGACCTCCTTGTGTCTGTGGCACTGTATAACTGGTAATCCCAAATGAGTCGAATACTTTAATACAATGTACCTCTGCAATCAGTTCATATACTTTCTCTGCCCATCATAACTGTCTTCACTAATATGTGTGTATTAATTACATGTCAACATGTCACGGTGGCCGAGAGGTTAAGGCGTTGGACTCGAAATCCAATGGGGTTTCCCCGCACAGGTTCGAATCCTGTTCGTGACGCTCTTCTTTAGACCGTATTGAGTCTTTGGTGGCAAGTAGTCCCACCCTCACCACTGGGCAGAGGTACCGCTCGTTGTTCCTTCCTGCAGCTGTAAGACTGTACAACCAGATCTCCTTCCAGTAGAACTACATGCACCCATCATGGACTACACTCTTCACTGTGCAATATCAATGGTTCATGTGCAATCCATTTACAGAACATATTCTCACACTGCCCTAAGTTGCCTCTCGATTTATATTTTTTTATATTTATTATATTCCTGACACTTAGTAAGTAGAATTATCTTTACACTAAAGTGTTGCTTTATTACTTACTTTAATGTGGTTGTGTAGCTCGTACAGTTTTGTTTTGATGGTGACACTGCACCTCTGCTCTGTAAGGCAGGAAGATGGCTGAGGCCAAGTTTCCAGTGATGCCACTGAGCATGTAGATGATGGAGATTCTCAACCAGCTCTCTGTCCTCAGCACGGTCATCTGGAACAACAACGACAGCAGGCAGTGCAGGATCACACACACACAAAATGTCAAGGTAGTCACTGACTAAACCTGAACTCTTCACTAGTTGTGTCTTGTGAACAGTCACTTCTCCCACCAACCACCAAGGTAAAACCATTCTGCTCCAGGTGAGAGTCGAACTCACAACCTCAGCATTGCTCTGCAGGTCACTGTCTTATAAGTACTGCGCGCTGACCGATTGCGCCACTGGAGCCTGGAAAGTCAAGAACAAAAATCAATTTTTTTTCCACCCAGTTACATCTGTTTGCTATGAAGGACGTTATCCTGGTCTACAAGAGATTGACATGTAAAACCTTCAAGATGCCTGTTGTGAAGATTCTACACTGAAATGTCAAAGCAGAAATATTACTGGTATTAACTAACATAGACATTTGATTAGTAAATTGCAGGAGTTGCAGCCAAATCCAATTCAATCGAAGCAACTGGGGATAACTTCTACAGCCAGGGGCCTCTGCGTAAAAATATCCTCTTCCAAAGCAACACAAGGTATCAAACAGGAAGTAGGTTGTGCAGTTAGTGAAAAGTTGCTGTTATAGTTTGACACCAGTAGTTTAAACCAACATCTGACCAAGGTTGTTGTAGGCTAGTTCATAGATGTGATTCTTGTGAACAGTCCCTTCTCCACAAACAGTGCTGCTCCAGGTGAGGATCGAACTTACAACCTCGGCATAGCTCTGCAGGTCACTGTCTTATAAGCACCTCGCGCTGACCGATTGCACCACTGGAGTCTTTTCAAGTGGCGAAAATGAAATGTAATGTATCGAGGCCAAACTAATGCACTGACTTGTTTTGTTTAGGTTCTCTTACTTTCGATTTTAACGATATGTTTTCTTTACACTAAATAGCCATAAATATGTGATACACAGTCACTGTTCAGACCTCCTTGTGTCTGTGTCACTGTATAACTGGTAATCCCAAATGAGTCGAATACTTTAATACAATGTACCTCTGCAATCAGTTCATATACTTTCTCTGCCCATCATAACTGTCTTCACTAATATGTGTATATTAATTGCATGTCAACATGTCACGGTGGCCGAGAGGTTAAGGCGTTGGACTCGAAATCCAATGGGGTTTCCCCGCACAGGTTCGAATCCTGTTCGTGACGCTCTTCTTTAGACCGTAATGAGTCTTTGGTGGCAAGTAGTCCCACCCTCACCACTGGGGAGAGGTACCGCTCGTCGTTCCTTCCTGCAGCTGTAAGACTGTACAACCAGATCTCCTTCCAGTAGAACTACATGCACCCATCATGGACTACACTCTTCACTGTGCAATATCAATGGTTCATGTGCAATCCATTTACAGAACATATTCTCACACTGCCCTAAGTTGCCTCTCGATTTATATTTTTTTATATTCCTGACACTTAGTAAGTAGAATTATCTTTACACTAAAGTGTTGCTTTATTACTTACTTTAATGTGGTTGTGTAGCTCGTACAGTTTTGTTTTGATGGTGACACTGCACCTCTGCTCTGTAAGGCAGGAAGATGGCTGAGGCCAAGTTTCCAGTGATGCCACTGAGCATGTAGATGATGGAGATTCTAAACCAGCTCTCTGTCCTCAGCACGGTCATCTGGAACAACAACGACAGCAGGCAGTGCAGGATCACACACACACAAAATGTCAAGGTAGTCACTGACTAAACCTGAAGGACTGAACTCTTCACTAGTTGTGTCTTGTGAACAGTCACTTCTCCCACCAACCACCAAGGTAAAACCATTCTGCTCCAGGTGAGAGTCGAACTCACAACCTCAGCATTGCTCTGCAGGTCACTGTCTTATAAGTACTGCGCGCTGACCGATTGCGCCACTGGAGCCTGGAAAGTCAAGAACAAAAATCAATTTTTTTTCCACCCAGTTACATCTGTTTGCTATGAAGGACGTTATCCTGGTCTACAAGAGATTGACATGTAAAACCTTCAAGATGCCTGTTGTGAAGATTCTACACTGAAATGTCAAAGCAGAAATATTACTGGTATTAACTAACATAGACATTTGATTAGTAAATTGCAGGAGTTGCAGCCAAATCCAATTCAATCGAAGCAACTGGGGATAACTTCTACAGCCAGGGGCCTCTGCGTAAAAATATCCTCTTCCAAAGCAACACAAGGTATCAAACAGGAAGTAGGCTGTGCAGTTAGTGAAAAGTTGCTTTTATAGTTTGACACCAGTAGTTTAAACCAACATCTGACCAAGGTTGTTGTAGGCTAGTTCATAGATGTGATTCTTGCGAACAGTCCCTTCTCCACAAACAGTGCTGCTCCAGGTGAGGATCGAACTTACAACCTCGGCATAGCTCTGCAGGTCACTGTCTTATAAGCACCTCGCGCTGACCGATTGCACCACTGGAGTCTTTTCAAGTGGCGAAAATGAAATGTAATGTATCGAGGCCAAACTAATGCACTGACTTGTTTTGTTTAGGTTCTCTTACTTTCGATTTTAACGATATGTTTTCTTTACACTAAATAGCCATAAATATGTGATACACAGGTCACTGTTCAGACCTCCTTGTGTCTGTGGCACTGTATAACTGGTAATCCCAAATGAGTCGAATACTTTAATACAATGTACCTCTGCAATCAGTTCATATACTTTCTCTGCCCATCATAACTGTCTTCACTAATATGTGTATATTAATTGCATGTCAACATGTCACGGTGGCCGAGAGGTTAAGGCGTTGGACTCGAAATCCAATGGGGTTTCCCCGCACAGGTTCGAATCCTGTTCGTGACGCTCTTCTTTAGACCGTAATGAGTCTTTGGTGGCAAGTAGTCCCACCCTCACCACTGGGGAGAGGTACCGCTCGTCGTTCCTTCCTGCAGCTGTAAGACTGTACAACCAGATCTCCTTCCAGTAGAACTACATGCACCCATCATGGACTACACTCTTCACTGTGCAATATCAATGGTTCATGTGCAATCCATTTACAGGACATATTCTCACACTGCCCTAAGTTGCCTCTCGATTTATATTTTTTTATATTTATTATATTCCTGACACTTAGTAAGTAGAATTATCTTTACACTAAAGTGTTGCTTTATTACTTACTTTAATGTGGTTGTGTAGCTCGTACAGTTTTGTTTTGATGGTGACACTGCACCTCTGCTCTGTAAGGCAGGAAGATGGCTGAGGCCAAGTTTCCAGTGATGCCACTGAGCATGTAGATGATGGAGATTCTCAACCAGCTCTCTGTCCTCAGCACGGTCATCTGGAACAACAACGACAGCAGGCAGTGCAGGATCACACACACACAAAATGTCAAGGTAGTCACTGACTAAACCTGAACTCTTCACTAGTTGTGTCTTGTGAACAGTCACTTCTCCCACCAACCACCAAGGTAAAACCATTCTGCTCCAGGTGAGAGTCGAACTCACAACCTCAGCATTGCTCTGCAGGTCACTGTCTTATAAGTACTGCGCGCTGACCGATTGCGCCACTGGAGCCTGGAAAGTCAAGAACAAAAATCAATTTTTTTTCCACCCAGTTACATCTGTTTGCTATGAAGGACGTTATCCTGGTCTACAAGAGATTGACATGTAAAACCTTCAAGATGCCTGTTGTGAAGATTCTACACTGAAATGTCAAAGCAGAAATATTACTGGTATTAACTAACATAGACATTTGATTAGTAAATTGCAGGAGTTGCAGCCAAATCCAATTCAATCGAAGCAACTGGGGATAACTTCTACAGCCAGGGGCCTCTGCGTAAAAATATCCTCTTCCAAAGCAACACAAGGTATCAAACAGGAAGTAGGTTGTGCAGTTAGTGAAAAGTTGCTGTTATAGTTTGACACCAGTAGTTTAAACCAACATCTGACCAAGGTTGTTTTAGGCTAGTTCATAGATGTGATTCTTGCGAACAGTCCCTTCTCCACAAACAGTGCTGCTCCAGGTGAGGATCGAACTTACAACCTCGGCATAGCTCTGCAGGTCACTGTCTTATAAGCACCTCGCGCTGACCGATTGCACCACTGGAGTCTTTTCAAGTGGCGAAAATGAAATGTAATGTATCGAGGCCAAACTAATGCACTGACTTGTTTTGTTTAGGTTCTCTTACTTTCGATTTTAACGATATGTTTTCTTTACACTAAATAGCCATAAATATGTGATACACAGTCACTGTTCAGACCTCCTTGTGTCTGTGGCACTGTATAACTGGTAATCCCAAATGAGTCGAATACTTTAATACAATGTACCTCTGCAATCAGTTCATATACTTTCTCTGCCCATCATAACTGTCTTCACTAATATGTGTGTATTAATTACATGTCAACATGTCACGGTGGCCGAGAGGTTAAGGCGTTGGACTCGAAATCCAATGGGGTTTCCCCGCACAGGTTCGAATCCTGTTCGTGACGCTCTTCTTTAGACCGTATTGAGTCTTTGGTGGCAAGTAGTCCCACCCTCACCACTGGGCAGAGGTACCGCTCGTTGTTCCTTCCTGCAGCTGTAATACTGTACAACCAGATCTCCTTCCAGTAGAACTACATGCACCCATCATGGACTACACTCTTCACTGTGCAATATCAATGGTTCATGTGCAATCTATTTACAGAACATATTCTCACACTGCCGTAAGTTGCCTCTCGATTTATATTTTTTTATATTTATTATATTCCTGACACTTAGTAAGTAGAATTATCTTTACACTAAAGTGTTGCTTTATTACTTACTTTAATGTGGTTGTGTAGCTCGTACAGTTTTGTTTTGATGGTGACACTGCACCTCTGCTCTGTAAGGCAGGAAGATGGCTGAGGCCAAGTTTCCAGTGATGCCACTGAGCATGTAGATGATGGAGATTCTCAACCAGCTCTCTGTCCTCAGCACGGTCATCTGGAACAACAACGACAGCAGGCAGTGCAGGATCACACACACACAAAATGTCAAGGTAGTCACTGACTAAACCTGAACTCTTCACTAGTTGTGTCTTGTGAACAGTCACTTCTCCCACCAACCACCAAGGTAAAACCATTCTGCTCCAGGTGAGAGTCGAACTCACAACCTCAGCATTGCTCTGCAGGTCACTGTCTTATAAGTACTGCGCGCTGACCGATTGCGCCACTGGAGCCTGGAAAGTCAAGAACAAAAATCAATTTTTTTTCCACCCAGTTACATCTGTTTGCTATGAAGGACGTTATCCTGGTCTACAAGAGATTGACATGTAAAACCTTCAAGATGCCTGTTGTGAAGATTCTACACTGAAATGTCAAAGCAGAAATATTACTGGTATTAACTAACATAGACATTTGATTAGTAAATTGCAGGAGTTGCAGCCAAATCCAATTCAATCGAAGCAACTGGGGATAACTTCTACAGCCAGGGGCCTCTGCGTAAAAATATCCTCTTCCAAAGCAACACAAGGTATCAAACAGGAAGTAGGTTGTGCAGTTAGTGAAAAGTTGCTGTTATAGTTTGACACCAGTAGTTTAAACCAACATCTGACCAAGGTTGTTGTAGGCTAGTTCATAGATGTGATTCTTGTGAACAGTCCCTTCTCCACAAACAGTGCTGCTCCAGGTGAGGATCGAACTTACAACCTCGGCATAGCTCTGCAGGTCACTGTCTTATAAGCACCTCGCGCTGACCGATTGCACCACTGGAGTCTTTTCAAGTGGCGAAAATGAAATGTAATGTATCGAGGCCAAACTAATGCACTGACTTGTTTTGTTTAGGTTCTCTTACTTTCGATTTTAACGATATGTTTTCTTTACACTAAATAGCCATAAATATGTGATACACAGTCACTGTTCAGACCTCCTTGTGTCTGTGTCACTGTATAACTGGTAATCCCAAATGAGTCGAATACTTTAATACAATGTACCTCTGCAATCAGTTCATATACTTTCTCTGCCCATCATAACTGTCTTCACTAATATGTGTATATTAATTGCATGTCAACATGTCACGGTGGCCGAGAGGTTAAGGCGTTGGACTCGAAATCCAATGGGGTTTCCCCGCACAGGTTCGAATCCTGTTCGTGACGCTCTTCTTTAGACCGTAATGAGTCTTTGGTGGCAAGTAGTCCCACCCTCACCACTGGGGAGAGGTACCGCTCGTCGTTCCTTCCTGCAGCTGTAAGACTGTACAACCAGATCTCCTTCCAGTAGAACTACATGCACCCATCATGGACTACACTCTTCACTGTGCAATATCAATGGTTCATGTGCAATCCATTTACAGAACATATTCTCACACTGCCCTAAGTTGCCTCTCGATTTATATTTTTTTATATTCCTGACACTTAGTAAGTAGAATTATCTTTACACTAAAGTGTTGCTTTATTACTTACTTTAATGTGGTTGTGTAGCTCGTACAGTTTTGTTTTGATGGTGACACTGCACCTCTGCTCTGTAAGGCAGGAAGATGGCTGAGGCCAAGTTTCCAGTGATGCCACTGAGCATGTAGATGATGGAGATTCTAAACCAGCTCTCTGTCCTCAGCACGGTCATCTGGAACAACAACGACAGCAGGCAGTGCAGGATCACACACACACAAAATGTCAAGGTAGTCACTGACTAAACCTGAAGGACTGAACTCTTCACTAGTTGTGTCTTGTGAACAGTCACTTCTCCCACCAACCACCAAGGTAAAACCATTCTGCTCCAGGTGAGAGTCGAACTCACAACCTCAGCATTGCTCTGCAGGTCACTGTCTTATAAGTACTGCGCGCTGACCGATTGCGCCACTGGAGCCTGGAAAGTCAAGAACAAAAATCAATTTTTTTTCCACCCAGTTACATCTGTTTGCTATGAAGGACGTTATCCTGGTCTACAAGAGATTGACATGTAAAACCTTCAAGATGCCTGTTGTGAAGATTCTACACTGAAATGTCAAAGCAGAAATATTACTGGTATTAACTAACATAGACATTTGATTAGTAAATTGCAGGAGTTGCAGCCAAATCCAATTCAATCGAAGCAACTGGGGATAACTTCTACAGCCAGGGGCCTCTGCGTAAAAATATCCTCTTCCAAAGCAACACAAGGTATCAAACAGGAAGTAGGCTGTGCAGTTAGTGAAAAGTTGCTTTTATAGTTTGACACCAGTAGTTTAAACCAACATCTGACCAAGGTTGTTGTAGGCTAGTTCATAGATGTGATTCTTGCGAACAGTCCCTTCTCCACAAACAGTGCTGCTCCAGGTGAGGATCGAACTTACAACCTCGGCATAGCTCTGCAGGTCACTGTCTTATAAGCACCTCGCGCTGACCGATTGCACCACTGGAGTCTTTTCAAGTGGCGAAAATGAAATGTAATGTATCGAGGCCAAACTAATGCACTGACTTGTTTTGTTTAGGTTCTCTTACTTTCGATTTTAACGATATGTTTTCTTTACACTAAATAGCCATAAATATGTGATACACAGTCACTGTTCAGACCTCCTTGTGTCTGTGGCACTGTATAACTGGTAATCCCAAATGAGTCGAATACTTTAATACAATGTACCTCTGCAATCAGTTCATATACTTTCTCTGCCCATCATAACTGTCTTCACTAATATGTGTATATTAATTGCATGTCAACATGTCACGGTGGCCGAGAGGTTAAGGCGTTGGACTCGAAATCCAATGGGGTTTCCCCGCACAGGTTCGAATCCTGTTCGTGACGCTCTTCTTTAGACCGTAATGAGTCTTTGGTGGCAAGTAGTCCCACCCTCACCACTGGGGAGAGGTACCGCTCGTCGTTCCTTCCTGCAGCTGTAAGACTGTACAACCAGATCTCCTTCCAGTAGAACTACATGCACCCATCATGGACTACACTCTTCACTGTGCAATATCAATGGTTCATGTGCAATCCATTTACAGAACATATTCTCACACTGCCCTAAGTTGCCTCTCGATTTATATTTTTTTATATTTATTATATTCCTGACACTTAGTAAGTAGAATTATCTTTACACTAAAGTGTTGCTTTATTACTTACTTTAATGTGGTTGTGTAGCTCGTACAGTTTTGTTTTGATGGTGACACTGCACCTCTGCTCTGTAAGGCAGGAAGATGGCTGAGGCCAAGTTTCCAGTGATGCCACTGAGCATGTAGATGATGGAGATTCTCAACCAGCTCTCTGTCCTCAGCACGGTCATCTGGAACAACAACGACAGCAGGCAGTGCAGGATCACACACACACAAAATGTCAAGGTAGTCACTGACTAAACCTGAACTCTTCACTAGTTGTGTCTTGTGAACAGTCACTTCTCCCACCAACCACCAAGGTAAAACAATTCTGCTCCAGGTGAGAGTCGAACTCACAACCTCAGCATTGCTCTGCAGGTCACTGTCTTATAAGTACTGCGCGCTGACCGATTGCGCCACTGGAGCCTGGAAAGTCAAGAACAAAAATCAATTTTTTTTCCACCCAGTTACATCTGTTTGCTATGAAGGACGTTATCCTGGTCTACAAGAGATTGACATGTAAAACCTTCAAGATGCCTGTTGTGAAGATTCTACACTGAAATGTCAAAGCAGAAATATTACTGGTATTAACTAACATAGACATTTGATTAGTAAATTGCAGGAGTTGCAGCCAAATCCAATTCAATCGAAGCAACTGGGGATAACTTCTACAGCCAGGGGCCTCTGCGTAAAAATATCCTCTTCCAAACCAACACAAGGTATCAAACAGGAAGTAGGTTGTGCAGTTAGTGAAAAGATGCTGTTATAGTTTGACACCAGTAGTTTAAACCAACATCTGACCAAGGTTGTTGTAGGCTAGTTCATAGATGTGATTCTTGCGAACAGTCCCTTCTCCACAAACAGTGCTGCTCCAGGTGAGGATCGAACTTACAACCTCGGCATAGCTCTGCAGGTCACTGTCTTATAAGCACCTCGCGCTGACCGATTGCACCACTGGAGTCTTTTCAAGTGGCGAAAATGAAATGTAATGTATCGAGGCCAAACTAATGCACTGACTTGTTTTGTTTAGGTTCTCTTACTTTCGATTTTAACGATATGTTTTCTTTACATTAAATAGCCATAAATATGTGATACACAGTCACTGTTCAGACCTCCTTGTGTCTGTGGCACTGTATAACTGGTAATCCCAAATGAGTCGAATACTTTAATACAATGTACCTCTGCAATCAGTTCATATACTTTCTCTGCCCATCATAACTGTCTTCACTAATATGTGTGTATTAATTACATGTCAACATGTCACGGTGGCCGAGAGGTTAAGGCGTTGGACTCGAAATCCAATGGGGTTTCCCCGCACAGGTTCGAATCCTGTTCGTGACGCTCTTCTTTAGACCGTATTGAGTCTTTGGTGGCAAGTAGTCCCACCCTCACCACTGGGCAGAGGTACCGCTCGTCGTTCCTTCCTGCAGCTGTAAGACTCTACAACCAGATCTCCTTCCAGTAGAACTACATGCACCCATCATGGACTACACTCTTCACTGTGCAATATCAATGGTTCATGTGCAATCCATTTACAGAACATATTCTCACACTGCCGTAAGTTGCCTCTCGATTTATATTTTTTTATATTTATTATATTCCTGACACTTAGTAAGTAGAACTATCTTTACACTAAAGTGTTGCTTTATTACTTACTTTAATGTGGTTGTGTAGCTCGTACAGTTTTGTTTTGATGGTGACACTGCACCTCTGCTCTGTAAGGCAGGAAGATGGCTGAGGCCAAGTTTCCAGTGATGCCACTGAGCATGTAGATGATGGAGATTCTAAACCAGCTCTCTGTCCTCAGCACGGTCATCTGGAACAACAACGACAGCAGGCAGTGCAGGATCACACACACACAAAATGTCAAGGTAGTCACTGACTAAACCTGAACTCTTCACTAGTTGTGTCTTGTGAACAGTCACTTCTCCCACCAACCACCAAGGTAAAAGCATTCTGCTCCAGGTGAGAGTCGAACTCCCAACCTCAGCATCGCTCTGCAGGTCACTGTCTTATAAGTACTGCGCGCTGACCGATTGCGCCACTGGGGCCTGGAAAGTCAAGAACAAAAATCAATTTTTTTTCCACCCAGTTACATCTGTTTGCTATGAAGGACGTTATCCTGGTCTACAAGAGATTGACATGTAAAACCTTCAAGATGCCTGTTGTGAAGATTCTACACTGAAATGTCAAAGCAGAAATATTACTGGTATTAACTAACATAGACATTTGATTAGTAAATTGCAGGAGTTGCAGCCAAATCCAATTCAATCGAAGCAACTGGGGATAACTTCTACAGCCAGGGGCCTCTGCGTAAAAATATCCTCTTCCAAAGCAACACAAGGTATCAAACAGGAAGTAGGTTGTGCAGTTAGTGAAAAGTTGCTGTTATAGTTTGACACCAGTAGTTTAAACCAACATCTGACCAAGGTTGTTGTAGGCTAGTTCATAGATGTGATTCTTGCGAACAGTCCCTTCTCCACAAACAGTGCTGCTCCAGGTGAGGATCGAACTTACAACCTCGGCATAGCTCTGCAGGTCACTGTCTTATAAGCACCTCGCGCTGACCGATTGCACCACTGGAGTCTTTTCAAGTGGCGAAAATGAAATGTAATGTATCGAGGCCAAACTAATGCACTGACTTGTTTTGTTTAGGTTCTCTTACTTTCGATTTTAACGATATGTTTTCTTTACACTAAATAGCCATAAATATGTGATACACAGTCACTGTTCAGACCTCCTTGTGTCTGTGGCACTGTATAACTGGTAATCCCAAATGAGTCGAATACTTTAATACAATGTACCTCTGCAATCAGTTCATATACTTTCTCTGCCCATCATAACTGTCTTCACTAATATGTGTGTATTAATTACATGTCAACATGTCACGGTGGCCGAGAGGTTAAGGCGTTGGACTCGAAATCCAATGGGGTTTCCCCGCACAGGTTCGAATCCTGTTCGTGACGCTCTTCTTTAGACCGTATTGAGTCTTTGGTGGCAAGTAGTCCCACCCTCACCACTGGGCAGAGGTACCGCTCGTTGTTCCTTCCTGCAGCTGTAATACTGTACAACCAGATCTCCTTCCAGTAGAACTACATGCACCCATCATGGACTACACTCTTCACTGTGCAATATCAATGGTTCATGTGCAATCTATTTACAGAACATATTCTCACACTGCCGTAAGTTGCCTCTCGATTTATATTTTTTTATATTTATTATATTCCTGACACTTAGTAAGTAGAATTATCTTTACACTAAAGTGTTGCTTTATTACTTACTTTAATGTGGTTGTGTAGCTCGTACAGTTTTGTTTTGATGGTGACACTGCACCTCTGCTCTGTAAGGCAGGAAGATGGCTGAGGCCAAGTTTCCAGTGATGCCACTGAGCATGTAGATGATGGAGATTCTCAACCAGCTCTCTGTCCTCAGCACGGTCATCTGGAACAACAACGACAGCAGGCAGTGCAGGATCACACACACACAAAATGTCAAGGTAGTCACTGACTAAACCTGAACTCTTCACTAGTTGTGTCTTGTGAACAGTCACTTCTCCCACCAACCACCAAGGTAAAACCATTCTGCTCCAGGTGAGAGTCGAACTCACAACCTCAGCATTGCTCTGCAGGTCACTGTCTTATAAGTACTGCGCGCTGACCGATTGCGCCACTGGAGCCTGGAAAGTCAAGAACAAAAATCAATTTTTTTTCCACCCAGTTACATCTGTTTGCTATGAAGGACGTTATCCTGGTCTACAAGAGATTGACATGTAAAACCTTCAAGATGCCTGTTGTGAAGATTCTACACTGAAATGTCAAAGCAGAAATATTACTGGTATTAACTAACATAGACATTTGATTAGTAAATTGCAGGAGTTGCAGCCAAATCCAATTCAATCGAAGCAACTGGGGATAACTTCTACAGCCAGGGGCCTCTGCGTAAAAATATCCTCTTCCAAAGCAACACAAGGTATCAAACAGGAAGTAGGTTGTGCAGTTAGTGAAAAGTTGCTGTTATAGTTTGACACCAGTAGTTTAAACCAACATCTGACCAAGGTTGTTGTAGGCTAGTTCATAGATGTGATTCTTGTGAACAGTCCCTTCTCCACAAACAGTGCTGCTCCAGGTGAGGATCGAACTTACAACCTCGGCATAGCTCTGCAGGTCACTGTCTTATAAGCACCTCGCGCTGACCGATTGCACCACTGGAGTCTTTTCAAGTGGCGAAAATGAAATGTAATGTATCGAGGCCAAACTAATGCACTGACTTGTTTTGTTTAGGTTCTCTTACTTTCGATTTTAACGATATGTTTTCTTTACACTAAATAGCCATAAATATGTGATACACAGTCACTGTTCAGACCTCCTTGTGTCTGTGTCACTGTATAACTGGTAATCCCAAATGAGTCGAATACTTTAATACAATGTACCTCTGCAATCAGTTCATATACTTTCTCTGCCCATCATAACTGTCTTCACTAATATGTGTATATTAATTGCATGTCAACATGTCACGGTGGCCGAGAGGTTAAGGCGTTGGACTCGAAATCCAATGGGGTTTCCCCGCACAGGTTCGAATCCTGTTCGTGACGCTCTTCTTTAGACCGTAATGAGTCTTTGGTGGCAAGTAGTCCCACCCTCACCACTGGGGAGAGGTACCGCTCGTCGTTCCTTCCTGCAGCTGTAAGACTGTACAACCAGATCTCCTTCCAGTAGAACTACATGCACCCATCATGGACTACACTCTTCACTGTGCAATATCAATGGTTCATGTGCAATCCATTTACAGAACATATTCTCACACTGCCCTAAGTTGCCTCTCGATTTATATTTTTTTATATTCCTGACACTTAGTAAGTAGAATTATCTTTACACTAAAGTGTTGCTTTATTACTTACTTTAATGTGGTTGTGTAGCTCGTACAGTTTTGTTTTGATGGTGACACTGCACCTCTGCTCTGTAAGGCAGGAAGATGGCTGAGGCCAAGTTTCCAGTGATGCCACTGAGCATGTAGATGATGGAGATTCTAAACCAGCTCTCTGTCCTCAGCACGGTCATCTGGAACAACAACGACAGCAGGCAGTGCAGGATCACACACACACAAAATGTCAAGGTAGTCACTGACTAAACCTGAAGGACTGAACTCTTCACTAGTTGTGTCTTGTGAACAGTCACTTCTCCCACCAACCACCAAGGTAAAACCATTCTGCTCCAGGTGAGAGTCGAACTCACAACCTCAGCATTGCTCTGCAGGTCACTGTCTTATAAGTACTGCGCGCTGACCGATTGCGCCACTGGAGCCTGGAAAGTCAAGAACAAAAATCAATTTTTTTTCCACCCAGTTACATCTGTTTGCTATGAAGGACGTTATCCTGGTCTACAAGAGATTGACATGTAAAACCTTCAAGATGCCTGTTGTGAAGATTCTACACTGAAATGTCAAAGCAGAAATATTACTGGTATTAACTAACATAGACATTTGATTAGTAAATTGCAGGAGTTGCAGCCAAATCCAATTCAATCGAAGCAACTGGGGATAACTTCTACAGCCAGGGGCCTCTGCGTAAAAATATCCTCTTCCAAAGCAACACAAGGTATCAAACAGGAAGTAGGCTGTGCAGTTAGTGAAAAGTTGCTTTTATAGTTTGACACCAGTAGTTTAAACCAACATCTGACCAAGGTTGTTGTAGGCTAGTTCATAGATGTGATTCTTGCGAACAGTCCCTTCTCCACAAACAGTGCTGCTCCAGGTGAGGATCGAACTTACAACCTCGGCATAGCTCTGCAGGTCACTGTCTTATAAGCACCTCGCGCTGACCGATTGCACCACTGGAGTCTTTTCAAGTGGCGAAAATGAAATGTAATGTATCGAGGCCAAACTAATGCACTGACTTGTTTTGTTTAGGTTCTCTTACTTTCGATTTTAACGATATGTTTTCTTTACACTAAATAGCCATAAATATGTGATACACAGGTCACTGTTCAGACCTCCTTGTGTCTGTGGCACTGTATAACTGGTAATCCCAAATGAGTCGAATACTTTAATACAATGTACCTCTGCAATCAGTTCATATACTTTCTCTGCCCATCATAACTGTCTTCACTAATATGTGTATATTAATTGCATGTCAACATGTCACGGTGGCCGAGAGGTTAAGGCGTTGGACTCGAAATCCAATGGGGTTTCCCCGCACAGGTTCGAATCCTGTTCGTGACGCTCTTCTTTAGACCGTAATGAGTCTTTGGTGGCAAGTAGTCCCACCCTCACCACTGGGGAGAGGTACCGCTCGTCGTTCCTTCCTGCAGCTGTAAGACTGTACAACCAGATCTCCTTCCAGTAGAACTACATGCACCCATCATGGACTACACTCTTCACTGTGCAATATCAATGGTTCATGTGCAATCCATTTACAGGACATATTCTCACACTGCCCTAAGTTGCCTCTCGATTTATATTTTTTTATATTTATTATATTCCTGACACTTAGTAAGTAGAATTATCTTTACACTAAAGTGTTGCTTTATTACTTACTTTAATGTGGTTGTGTAGCTCGTACAGTTTTGTTTTGATGGTGACACTGCACCTCTGCTCTGTAAGGCAGGAAGATGGCTGAGGCCAAGTTTCCAGTGATGCCACTGAGCATGTAGATGATGGAGATTCTCAACCAGCTCTCTGTCCTCAGCACGGTCATCTGGAACAACAACGACAGCAGGCAGTGCAGGATCACACACACACAAAATGTCAAGGTAGTCACTGACTAAACCTGAACTCTTCACTAGTTGTGTCTTGTGAACAGTCACTTCTCCCACCAACCACCAAGGTAAAACCATTCTGCTCCAGGTGAGAGTCGAACTCACAACCTCAGCATTGCTCTGCAGGTCACTGTCTTATAAGTACTGCGCGCTGACCGATTGCGCCACTGGAGCCTGGAAAGTCAAGAACAAAAATCAATTTTTTTTCCACCCAGTTACATCTGTTTGCTATGAAGGACGTTATCCTGGTCTACAAGAGATTGACATGTAAAACCTTCAAGATGCCTGTTGTGAAGATTCTACACTGAAATGTCAAAGCAGAAATATTACTGGTATTAACTAACATAGACATTTGATTAGTAAATTGCAGGAGTTGCAGCCAAATCCAATTCAATCGAAGCAACTGGGGATAACTTCTACAGCCAGGGGCCTCTGCGTAAAAATATCCTCTTCCAAAGCAACACAAGGTATCAAACAGGAAGTAGGTTGTGCAGTTAGTGAAAAGTTGCTGTTATAGTTTGACACCAGTAGTTTAAACCAACATCTGACCAAGGTTGTTTTAGGCTAGTTCATAGATGTGATTCTTGCGAACAGTCCCTTCTCCACAAACAGTGCTGCTCCAGGTGAGGATCGAACTTACAACCTCGGCATAGCTCTGCAGGTCACTGTCTTATAAGCACCTCGCGCTGACCGATTGCACCACTGGAGTCTTTTCAAGTGGCGAAAATGAAATGTAATGTATCGAGGCCAAACTAATGCACTGACTTGTTTTGTTTAGGTTCTCTTACTTTCGATTTTAACGATATGTTTTCTTTACACTAAATAGCCATAAATATGTGATACACAGTCACTGTTCAGACCTCCTTGTGTCTGTGGCACTGTATAACTGGTAATCCCAAATGAGTCGAATACTTTAATACAATGTACCTCTGCAATCAGTTCATATACTTTCTCTGCCCATCATAACTGTCTTCACTAATATGTGTGTATTAATTACATGTCAACATGTCACGGTGGCCGAGAGGTTAAGGCGTTGGACTCGAAATCCAATGGGGTTTCCCCGCACAGGTTCGAATCCTGTTCGTGACGCTCTTCTTTAGACCGTATTGAGTCTTTGGTGGCAAGTAGTCCCACCCTCACCACTGGGCAGAGGTACCGCTCGTTGTTCCTTCCTGCAGCTGTAATACTGTACAACCAGATCTCCTTCCAGTAGAACTACATGCACCCATCATGGACTACACTCTTCACTGTGCAATATCAATGGTTCATGTGCAATCTATTTACAGAACATATTCTCACACTGCCGTAAATTGCCTCTCGATTTATATTTTTTTATATTTATTATATTCCTGACACTTAGTAAGTAGAATTATCTTTACACTAAAGTGTTGCTTTATTACTTACTTTAATGTGGTTGTGTAGCTCGTACAGTTTTGTTTTGATGGTGACACTGCACCTCTGCTCTGTAAGGCAGGAAGATGGCTGAGGCCAAGTTTCCAGTGATGCCACTGAGCATGTAGATGATGGAGATTCTCAACCAGCTCTCTGTCCTCAGCACGGTCATCTGGAACAACAACGACAGCAGGCAGTGCAGGATCACACACACACAAAATGTCAAGGTAGTCACTGACTAAACCTGAACTCTTCACTAGTTGTGTCTTGTGAACAGTCACTTCTCCCACCAACCACCAAGGTAAAACCATTCTGCTCCAGGTGAGAGTCGAACTCACAACCTCAGCATTGCTCTGCAGGTCACTGTCTTATAAGTACTGCGCGCTGACCGATTGCGCCACTGGAGCCTGGAAAGTCAAGAACAAAAATCAATTTTTTTTCCACCCAGTTACATCTGTTTGCTATGAAGGACGTTATCCTGGTCTACAAGAGATTGACATGTAAAACCTTCAAGATGCCTGTTGTGAAGATTCTACACTGAAATGTCAAAGCAGAAATATTACTGGTATTAACTAACATAGACATTTGATTAGTAAATTGCAGGAGTTGCAGCCAAATCCAATTCAATCGAAGCAACTGGGGATAACTTCTACAGCCAGGGGCCTCTGCGTAAAAATATCCTCTTCCAAAGCAACACAAGGTATCAAACAGGAAGTAGGTTGTGCAGTTAGTGAAAAGTTGCTGTTATAGTTTGACACCAGTAGTTTAAACCAACATCTGACCAAGGTTGTTGTAGGCTAGTTCATAGATGTGATTCTTGTGAACAGTCCCTTCTCCACAAACAGTGCTGCTCCAGGTGAGGATCGAACTTACAACCTCGGCATAGCTCTGCAGGTCACTGTCTTATAAGCACCTCGCGCTGACCGATTGCACCACTGGAGTCTTTTCAAGTGGCGAAAATGAAATGTAATGTATCGAGGCCAAACTAATGCACTGACTTGTTTTGTTTAGGTTCTCTTACTTTCGATTTTAACGATATGTTTTCTTTACACTAAATAGCCATAAATATGTGATACACAGTCACTGTTCAGACCTCCTTGTGTCTGTGTCACTGTATAACTGGTAATCCCAAATGAGTCGAATACTTTAATACAATGTACCTCTGCAATCAGTTCATATACTTTCTCTGCCCATCATAACTGTCTTCACTAATATGTGTATATTAATTGCATGTCAACATGTCACGGTGGCCGAGAGGTTAAGGCGTTGGACTCGAAATCCAATGGGGTTTCCCCGCACAGGTTCGAATCCTGTTCGTGACGCTCTTCTTTAGACCGTAATGAGTCTTTGGTGGCAAGTAGTCCCACCCTCACCACTGGGGAGAGGTACCGCTCGTCGTTCCTTCCTGCAGCTGTAAGACTGTACAACCAGATCTCCTTCCAGTAGAACTACATGCACCCATCATGGACTACACTCTTCACTGTGCAATATCAATGGTTCATGTGCAATCCATTTACAGAACATATTCTCACACTGCCCTAAGTTGCCTCTCGATTTATATTTTTTTATATTCCTGACACTTAGTAAGTAGAATTATCTTTACACTAAAGTGTTGCTTTATTACTTACTTTAATGTGGTTGTGTAGCTCGTACAGTTTTGTTTTGATGGTGACACTGCACCTCTGCTCTGTAAGGCAGGAAGATGGCTGAGGCCAAGTTTCCAGTGATGCCACTGAGCATGTAGATGATGGAGATTCTAAACCAGCTCTCTGTCCTCAGCACGGTCATCTGGAACAACAACGACAGCAGGCAGTGCAGGATCACACACACACAAAATGTCAAGGTAGTCACTGACTAAACCTGAAGGACTGAACTCTTCACTAGTTGTGTCTTGTGAACAGTCACTTCTCCCACCAACCACCAAGGTAAAACCATTCTGCTCCAGGTGAGAGTCGAACTCACAACCTCAGCATTGCTCTGCAGGTCACTGTCTTATAAGTACTGCGCGCTGACCGATTGCGCCACTGGAGCCTGGAAAGTCAAGAACAAAAATCAATTTTTTTTCCACCCAGTTACATCTGTTTGCTATGAAGGACGTTATCCTGGTCTACAAGAGATTGACATGTAAAACCTTCAAGATGCCTGTTGTGAAGATTCTACACTGAAATGTCAAAGCAGAAATATTACTGGTATTAACTAACATAGACATTTGATTAGTAAATTGCAGGAGTTGCAGCCAAATCCAATTCAATCGAAGCAACTGGGGATAACTTCTACAGCCAGGGGCCTCTGCGTAAAAATATCCTCTTCCAAAGCAACACAAGGTATCAAACAGGAAGTAGGCTGTGCAGTTAGTGAAAAGTTGCTTTTATAGTTTGACACCAGTAGTTTAAACCAACATCTGACCAAGGTTGTTGTAGGCTAGTTCATAGATGTGATTCTTGCGAACAGTCCCTTCTCCACAAACAGTGCTGCTCCAGGTGAGGATCGAACTTACAACCTCGGCATAGCTCTGCAGGTCACTGTCTTATAAGCACCTCGCGCTGACCGATTGCACCACTGGAGTCTTTTCAAGTGGCGAAAATGAAATGTAATGTATCGAGGCCAAACTAATGCACTGACTTGTTTTGTTTAGGTTCTCTTACTTTCGATTTTAACGATATGTTTTCTTTACACTAAATAGCCATAAATATGTGATACACAGTCACTGTTCAGACCTCCTTGTGTCTGTGTCACTGTATAACTGGTAATCCCAAATGAGTCGAATACTTTAATACAATGTACCTCTGCAATCAGTTCATATACTTTCTCTGCCCATCATAACTGTCTTCACTAATATGTGTATATTAATTGCATGTCAACATGTCACGGTGGCCGAGAGGTTAAGGCGTTGGACTCGAAATCCAATGGGGTTTCCCCGCACAGGTTCGAATCCTGTTCGTGACGCTCTTCTTTAGACCGTAATGAGTCTTTGGTGGCAAGTAGTCCCACCCTCACCACTGGGGAGAGGTACCGCTCGTCGTTCCTTCCTGCAGCTGTAAGACTGTACAACCAGATCTCCTTCCAGTAGAACTACATGCACCCATCATGGACTACACTCTTCACTGTGCAATATCAATGGTTCATGTGCAATCCATTTACAGGACATATTCTCACACTGCCCTAAGTTGCCTCTCGATTTATATTTTTTTATATTTATTATATTCCTGACACTTAGTAAGTAGAATTATCTTTACACTAAAGTGTTGCTTTATTACTTACTTTAATGTGGTTGTGTAGCTCGTACAGTTTTGTTTTGATGGTGACACTGCACCTCTGCTCTGTAAGGCAGGAAGATGGCTGAGGCCAAGTTTCCAGTGATGCCACTGAGCATGTAGATGATGGAGATTCTCAACCAGCTCTCTGTCCTCAGCACGGTCATCTGGAACAACAACGACAGCAGGCAGTGCAGGATCACACACACACAAAATGTCAAGGTAGTCACTGACTAAACCTGAACTCTTCACTAGTTGTGTCTTGTGAACAGTCACTTCTCCCACCAACCACCAAGGTAAAACCATTCTGCTCCAGGTGAGAGTCGAACTCACAACCTCAGCATTGCTCTGCAGGTCACTGTCTTATAAGTACTGCGCGCTGACCGATTGCGCCACTGGAGCCTGGAAAGTCAAGAACAAAAATCAATTTTTTTTCCACCCAGTTACATCTGTTTGCTATGAAGGACGTTATCCTGGTCTACAAGAGATTGACATGTAAAACCTTCAAGATGCCTGTTGTGAAGATTCTACACTGAAATGTCAAAGCAGAAATATTACTGGTATTAACTAACATAGACATTTGATTAGTAAATTGCAGGAGTTGCAGCCAAATCCAATTCAATCGAAGCAACTGGGGATAACTTCTACAGCCAGGGGCCTCTGCGTAAAAATATCCTCTTCCAAACCAACACAAGGTATCAAACAGGAAGTAGGTTGTGCAGTTAGTGAAAAGATGCTGTTATAGTTTGACACCAGTAGTTTAAACCAACATCTGACCAAGGTTGTTGTAGGCTAGTTCATAGATGTGATTCTTGCGAACAGTCCCTTCTCCACAAACAGTGCTGCTCCAGGTGAGGATCGAACTTACAACCTCGGCATAGCTCTGCAGGTCACTGTCTTATAAGCACCTCGCGCTGACCGATTGCACCACTGGAGTCTTTTCAAGTGGCGAAAATGAAATGTAATGTATCGAGGCCAAACTAATGCACTGACTTGTTTTGTTTAGGTTCTCTTACTTTCGATTTTAACGATATGTTTTCTTTACACTAAATAGCCATAAATATGTGATACACAGTCACTGTTCAGACCTCCTTGTGTCTGTGGCACTGTATAACTGGTAATCCCAAATGAGTCGAATACTTTAATACAATGTACCTCTGCAATCAGTTCATATACTTTCTCTGCCCATCATAACTGTCTTCACTAATATGTGTGTATTAATTACATGTCAACATGTCACGGTGGCCGAGAGGTTAAGGCGTTGGACTCGAAATCCAATGGGGTTTCCCCGCACAGGTTCGAATCCTGTTCGTGACGCTCTTCTTTAGACCGTATTGAGTCTTTGGTGGCAAGTAGTCCCACCCTCACCACTGGGCAGAGGTACCGCTCGTTGTTCCTTCCTGCAGCTGTAATACTGTACAACCAGATCTCCTTCCAGTAGAACTACATGCACCCATCATGGACTACACTCTTCACTGTGCAATATCAATGGTTCATGTGCAATCTATTTACAGAACATATTCTCACACTGCCGTAAGTTGCCTCTCGATTTATATTTTTTTATAGTTATTATATTCCTGACACTTAGTAAGTAGAATTATCTTTACACTAAAGTGTTGCTTTATTACTTACTTTAATGTGGTTGTGTAGCTCGTACAGTTTTGTTTTGATGGTGACACTGCACCTCTGCTCTGTAAGGCAGGAAGATGGCTGAGGCCAAGTTTCCAGTGATGCCACTGAGCATGTAGATGATGGAGATTCTCAACCAGCTCTCTGTCCTCAGCACGGTCATCTGGAACAACAACGACAGCAGGCAGTGCAGGATCACACACACACAAAATGTCAAGGTAGTCACTGACTAAACCTGAACTCTTCACTAGTTGTGTCTTGTGAACAGTCACTTCTCCCACCAACCACCAAGGTAAAACCATTCTGCTCCAGGTGAGAGTCGAACTCACAACCTCAGCATTGCTCTGCAGGTCACTGTCTTATAAGTACTGCGCGCTGACCGATTGCGCCACTGGAGCCTGGAAAGTCAAGAACAAAAATCAATTTTTTTTCCACCCAGTTACATCTGTTTGCTATGAAGGACGTTATCCTGGTCTACAAGAGATTGACATGTAAAACCTTCAAGATGCCTGTTGTGAAGATTCTACACTGAAATGTCAAAGCAGAAATATTACTGGTATTAACTAACATAGACATTTGATTAGTAAATTGCAGGAGTTGCAGCCAAATCCAATTCAATCGAAGCAACTGGGGATAACTTCTACAGCCAGGGGCCTCTGCGTAAAAATATCCTCTTCCAAAGCAACACAAGGTATCAAACAGGAAGTAGGTTGTGCAGTTAGTGAAAAGTTGCTGTTATAGTTTGACACCAGTAGTTTAAACCAACATCTGACCAAGGTTGTTGTAGGCTAGTTCATAGATGTGATTCTTGTGAACAGTCCCTTCTCCACAAACAGTGCTGCTCCAGGTGAGGATCGAACTTACAACCTCGGCATAGCTCTGCAGGTCACTGTCTTATAAGCACCTCGCGCTGACCGATTGCACCACTGGAGTCTTTTCAAGTGGCGAAAATGAAATGTAATGTATCGAGGCCAAACTAATGCACTGACTTGTTTTGTTTAGGTTCTCTTACTTTCGATTTTAACGATATGTTTTCTTTACACTAAATAGCCATAAATATGTGATACACAGTCACTGTTCAGACCTCCTTGTGTCTGTGTCACTGTATAACTGGTAATCCCAAATGAGTCGAATACTTTAATACAATGTACCTCTGCAATCAGTTCATATACTTTCTCTGCCCATCATAACTGTCTTCACTAATATGTGTATATTAATTGCATGTCAACATGTCACGGTGGCCGAGAGGTTAAGGCGTTGGACTCGAAATCCAATGGGGTTTCCCCGCACAGGTTCGAATCCTGTTCGTGACGCTCTTCTTTAGACCGTAATGAGTCTTTGGTGGCAAGTAGTCCCACCCTCACCACTGGAGAGAGGTACCGCTCGTCGTTCCTTCCTGCAGCTGTAAGACTGTACAACCAGATCTCCTTCCAGTAGAACTACATGCACCCATCATGGACTACACTCTTCACTGTGCAATATCAATGGTTCATGTGCAATCCATTTACAGAACATATTCTCACACTGCCCTAAGTTGCCTCTCGATTTATATTTTTTTATATTTATTATATTCCTGACACTTAGTAAGTAGAATTATCTTTACACTAAAGTGTTGCTTTATTACTTACTTTAATGTGGTTGTGTAGCTCGTACAGTTTTGTTTTGATGGTGACACTGCACCTCTGCTCTGTAAGGCAGGAAGATGGCTGAGGCCAAGTTTCCAGTGATGCCACTGAGCATGTAGATGATGGAGATTCTCAACCAGCTCTCTGTCCTCAGCACGGTCATCTGGAACAACAACGACAGCAGGCAGTGCAGGATCACACACACACAAAATGTCAAGGTAGTCACTGACTAAACCTGAAGGACTGAACTCTTCACTAGTTGTGTCTTGTGAACAGTCACTTCTCCCACCAACCACCAAGGTAAAACCATTCTGCTCCAGGTGAGAGTCGAACTCACAACCTCAGCATTGCTCTGCAGGTCACTGTCTTATAAGTACTGCGCGCTGACCGATTGCGCCACTGGAGCCTGGAAAGTCAAGAACAAAAATCAATTTTTTTTCCACCCAGTTACATCTGTTTGCTATGAAGGACGTTATCCTGGTCTACAAGAGATTGACATGTAAAACCTTCAAGATGCCTGTTGTGAAGATTCTACACTGAAATGTCAAAGCAGAAATATTACTGGTATTAACTAACATAGACATTTGATTAGTAAATTGCAGGAGTTGCAGCCAAATCCAATTCAATCGAAGCAACTGGGGATAACTTCTACAGCCAGGGGCCTCTGCGTAAAAATATCCTCTTCCAAACCAACACAAGGTATCAAACAGGAAGTAGGTTGTGCAGTTAGTGAAAAGTTGCTGTTATAGTTTGACACCAGTAGTTTAAACCAACATCTGACCAAGGTTGTTGTAGGCTAGTTCATAGATGTGATTCTTGCGAACAGTCCCTTCTCCACAAACAGTGCTGCTCCAGGTGAGGATCGAACTTACAACCTCGGCATAGCTCTGCAGGTCACTGTCTTATAAGCACCTCGCGCTGACCGATTGCACCACTGGAGTCTTTTCAAGTGGCGAAAATGAAATGTAATGTATCGAGGCCAAACTAATGCACTGACTTGTTTTGTTTAGGTTCTCTTACTTTCGATTTTAACGATATGTTTTCTTTACACTAAATAGCCATAAATATGTGATACACAGTCACTGTTCAGACCTCCTTGTGTCTGTGGCACTGTATAACTGGTAATCCCAAATGAGTCGAATACTTTAATACAATGTACCTCTGGAATCAGTTCATATACTTTCTCTGCCCATCATAACTGTCTTCACTAATATGTGTGTATTAATTACATGTCAACATGTCACGGTGGCCGAGAGGTTAAGGCGTTGGACTCGAAATCCAATGGGGTTTCCCCGCAACCAACATCTGACCAAGGTTGTTGTAGGCTAGTTCATAGATGTGATTCTTGTGAACAGTCCCTTCTCCACAAACAGTGCTGCTCCAGGTGAGGATCGAACTTACAACCTCGGCATAGCTCTGCAGGTCACTGTCTTATAAGCACCTCGCGCTGACCGATTGCACCACTGGAGTCTTTTCAAGTGGCGAAAATGAAATGTAATGTATCGAGGCCAAACTAATGCACTGACTTGTTTTGTTTAGGTTCTCTTACTTTCGATTTTAACGATATGTTTTCTTTACACTAAATAGCCATAAATATGTGATACACAGTCACTGTTCAGACCTCCTTGTGTCTGTGTCACTGTATAACTGGTAATCCCAAATGAGTCGAATACTTTAATACAATGTACCTCTGCAATCAGTTCATATACTTTCTCTGCCCATCATAACTGTCTTCACTAATATGTGTATATTAATTGCATGTCAACATGTCACGGTGGCCGAGAGGTTAAGGCGTTGGACTCGAAATCCAATGGGGTTTCCCCGCACAGGTTCGAATCCTGTTCGTGACGCTCTTCTTTAGACCGTAATGAGTCTTTGGTGGCAAGTAGTCCCACCCTCACCACTGGAGAGAGGTACCGCTCGTCGTTCCTTCCTGCAGCTGTAAGACTGTACAACCAGATCTCCTTCCAGTAGAACTACATGCACCCATCATGGACTACACTCTTCACTGTGCAATATCAATGGTTCATGTGCAATCCATTTACAGAACATATTCTCACACTGCCCTAAGTTGCCTCTCGATTTATATTTTTTTATATTTATTATATTCCTGACACTTAGTAAGTAGAATTATCTTTACACTAAAGTGTTGCTTTATTACTTACTTTAATGTGGTTGTGTAGCTCGTACAGTTTTGTTTTGATGGTGACACTGCACCTCTGCTCTGTAAGGCAGGAAGATGGCTGAGGCCAAGTTTCCAGTGATGCCACTGAGCATGTAGATGATGGAGATTCTCAACCAGCTCTCTGTCCTCAGCACGGTCATCTGGAACAACAACGACAGCAGGCAGTGCAGGATCACACACACACAAAATGTCAAGGTAGTCACTGACTAAACCTGAAGGACTGAACTCTTCACTAGTTGTGTCTTGTGAACAGTCACTTCTCCCACCAACCACCAAGGTAAAACCATTCTGCTCCAGGTGAGAGTCGAACTCACAACCTCAGCATTGCTCTGCAGGTCACTGTCTTATAAGTACTGCGCGCTGACCGATTGCGCCACTGGAGCCTGGAAAGTCAAGAACAAAAATCAATTTTTTTTCCACCCAGTTACATCTGTTTGCTATGAAGGACGTTATCCTGGTCTACAAGAGATTGACATAAAAAACCTTCAAGATGCCTGTTGTGAAGATTCTACACTGAAATGTCAAAGCAGAAATATTACTGGTATTAACTAACATAGACATTTGATTAGTAAATTGCAGGAGTTGCAGCCAAATCCAATTCAATCGAAGCAACTGGGGATAACTTCTACAGCCAGGGGCCTCTGCGTAAAAATATCCTCTTCCAAAACAACACAAGGTATCAAACAGGAAGTAGGTTGTGCAGTTAGTGAAAAGTTGCTGTTATAGTTTGACACCAGTAGTTTAAACCAACATCTGACCAAAGTTGTTGTAGGCTAGTTCATAGATGTGATTCTTGTGAACAGTCCCTTCTCCACAAACAGTGCTGCTCCAGGTGAGGATCGAACTTACAACCTCGGCATAGCTCTGCAGGTCACTGTCTTATAAGCACCTCGCGCTGACCGATTGCACCACTGGAGTCTTTTCAAGTGGCGAAAATGAAATGTAATGTATCGAGGCCAAACTAATGCACTGACTTGTTTTGTTTAGGTTCTCTTACTTTCGATTTTAACGATATGTTTTCTTTACACTAAATAGCCATAAATATGTGATACACAGTCACTGTTCAGACCTCCTTGTGTCTGTGTCACTGTATAACTGGTAATCCCAAATGAGTCGAATACTTTAATACAATGTACCTCTGCAATCAGTTCATATACTTTCTCTGCCCATCATAACTGTCTTCACTAATATGTGTATATTAATTGCATGTCAACATGTCACGGTGGCCGAGAGGTTAAGGCGTTGGACTCGAAATCCAATGGGGTTTCCCCGCACAGGTTCGAATCCTGTTCGTGACGCTCTTCTTTAGACCGTAATGAGTCTTTGGTGGCAAGTAGTCCCACCCTCACCACTGGAGAGAGGTACCGCTCGTCGTTCCTTCCTGCAGCTGTAAGACTGTACAACCAGATCTCCTTCCAGTAGGACTACATGCACCCATCATGGACTACACTCTTCACTGTGCAATATCAATGGTTCATGTGCAATCCATTTACAGAACATATTCTCACACTGCCCTAAGTTGCCTCTCGATTTATATTTTTTTATATTTATTATATTCCTGACACTTAGTAAGTAGAATTATCTTTACACTAAAGTGTTGCTTTATTACTTACTTTAATGTGGTTGTGTAGCTCGTACAGTTTTGTTTTGATGGTGACACTGCACCTCTGCTCTGTAAGGCAGGAAGATGGCTGAGGCCAAGTTTCCAGTGATGCCACTGAGCATGTAGATGATGGAGATTCTCAACCAGCTCTCTGTCCTCAGCACGGTCATCTGGAACAACAACGACAGCAGGCAGTGCAGGATCACACACACACAAAATGTCAAGGTAGTCACTGACTAAACCTGAAGGACTGAACTCTTCACTAGTTGTGTCTTGTGAACAGTCACTTCTCCCACCAACCACCAAGGTAAAACCATTCTGCTCCAGGTGAGAGTCGAACTCACAACCTCAGCATTGCTCTGCAGGTCACTGTCTTATAAGTACTGCGCGCTGACCGATTGCGCCACTGGAGCCTGGAAAGTCAAGAACAAAAATCAATTTTTTTTCCACCCAGTTACATCTGTTTGCTATGAAGGACGTTATCCTGGTCTACAAGAGATTGACATAAAAAACCTTCAAGATGCCTGTTGTGAAGATTCTACACTGAAATGTCAAAGCAGAAATATTACTGGTATTAACTAACATAGACATTTGATTAGTAAATTGCAGGAGTTGCAGCCAAATCCAATTCAATCGAAGCAACTGGGGATAACTTCTACAGCCAGGGGCCTCTGCGTAAAAATATCCTCTTCCAAAACAACACAAGGTATCAAACAGGAAGTAGGTTGTGCAGTTAGTGAAAAGTTGCTGTTATAGTTTGACACCAGTAGTTTAAACCAACATCTGACCAAAGTTGTTGTAGGCTAGTTCATAGATGTGATTCTTGTGAACAGTCCCTTCTCCACAAACAGTGCTGCTCCAGGTGAGGATCGAACTTACAACCTCGGCATAGCTCTGCAGGTCACTGTCTTATAAGCACCTCGCGCTGACCGATTGCACCACTGGAGTCTTTTCAAGTGGCGAAAATGAAATGTAATGTATCGAGGCCAAACTAATGCACTGACTTGTTTTGTTTAGGTTCTCTTACTTTCGATTTTAACGATATGTTTTCTTTACACTAAATAGCCATAAATATGTGATACACAGTCACTGTTCAGACCTCCTTGTGTCTGTGTCACTGTATAACTGGTAATCCCAAATGAGTCGAATACTTTAATACAATGTACCTCTGCAATCAGTTCATATACTTTCTCTGCCCATCATAACTGTCTTCACTAATATGTGTATATTAATTGCATGTCAACATGTCACGGTGGCCGAGAGGTTAAGGCGTTGGACTCGAAATCCAATGGGGTTTCCCCGCACAGGTTCGAATCCTGTTCGTGACGCTCTTCTTTAGACCGTAATGAGTCTTTGGTGGCAAGTAGTCCCACCCTCACCACTGGAGAGAGGTACCGCTCGTCGTTCCTTCCTGCAGCTGTAAGACTGTACAACCAGATCTCCTTCCAGTAGGACTACATGCACCCATCATGGACTACACTCTTCACTGTGCAATATCAATGGTTCATGTGCAATCCATTTACAGAACATATTCTCACACTGCCCTAAGTTGCCTCTCGATTTATATTTTTTTATATTTATTATATTCCTGACACTTAGTAAGTAGAATTATCTTTACACTAAAGTGTTGCTTTATTACTTACTTTAATGTGGTTGTGTAGCTCGTACAGTTTTGTTTTGATGGTGACACTGCACCTCTGCTCTGTAAGGCAGGAAGATGGCTGAGGCCAAGTTTCCAGTGATGCCACTGAGCATGTAGATGATGGAGATTCTCAACCAGCTCTCTGTCCTCAGCACGGTCATCTGGAACAACAACGACAGCAGGCAGTGCAGGATCACACACACACAAAATGTCAAGGTAGTCACTGACTAAACCTGAAGGACTGAACTCTTCACTAGTTGTGTCTTGTGAACAGTCACTTCTCCCACCAACCACCAAGGTAAAACCATTCTGCTCCAGGTGAGAGTCGAACTCACAACCTCAGCATTGCTCTGCAGGTCACTGTCTTATAAGTACTGCGCGCTGACCGATTGCGCCACTGGAGCCTGGAAAGTCAAGAACAAAAATCAATTTTTTTCCCACCCAGTTACATCTGTTTGCTATGAAGGACGTTATCCTGGTCTACAAGAGATTGACATGTAAAACCTTCAAGATGCCTGTTGTGAAGATTCTACACTGAAATGTCAAAGCAGAAATATTACTGGTATTAACTAACATAGACATTTGATTAGTAAATTGCAGGAGTTGCAGCCAAATCCAATTCAATCGAAGCAACTGGGGATAACTTCTACAGCCAGGGGCCTCTGCGTAAAAATATCCTCTTCCAAACCAACACAAGGTATCAAACAGGAAGTAGGTTGTGCAGTTAGTGAAAAGTTGCTGTTATAGTTTGACACCAGTAGTTTAAACCAACATCTGACCAAGGTTGTTGTAGGCTAGTTCATAGATGTGATTCTTGGAAACAGTCCCTTCTCCACAAACAGTGCTGCTCCAGGTGAGGATCGAACTTACAACCTCGGCATAGCTCTGCAGGTCACTGTCTTATAAGCACCTCGCGCTGACCGATTGCACCACTGGAGTCTTTTCAAGTGGCGAAAATGAAATGTAATGTATCGAGGCCAAACTAATGCACTGACTTGTTTTGTTTAGGTTCTCTTACTTTCGATTTTAACGATATGTTTTCTTTACACTAAATAGCCATAAATATGTGATACACAGTCACTGTTCAGACCTCCTTGTGTCTGTGGCACTGTATAACTGGTAATCCCAAATGAGTCGAATACTTTAATACAATGTACCTCTGGAATCAGTTCATATACTTTCTCTGCCCATCATAACTGTCTTCACTAATATGTGTGTATTAACATGTCACGGTGGCCGAGAGGTTAAGGCGTTGGACTCGAAATCCAATGGGGTTTCCCCGCACAGGTTCGAATCCTGTTCGTGACGCTCTTCTTTAGACCGTAATGAGTCTTTGGTGGCAAGTAGTCCCACCCTCACCACTGGAGAGAGGTACCGCTCGTCGTTCCTTCCTGCAGCTGTAAGACTGTACAACCAGATCTCCTTCCAGTAGGACTACATGCACCCATCATGGACTACACTCTTCACTGTGCAATATCAATGGTTCATGTGCAATCCATTTACAGAACATATTCTCACACTGCCCTAAGTTGCCTCTCGATTTATATTTTTTTATATTTATTATATTCCTGACACTTAGTAAGTAGAATTATCTTTACACTAAAGTGTTGCTTTATTACTTACTTTAATGTGGTTGTGTAGCTCGTACAGTTTTGTTTTGATGGTGACACTGCACCTCTGCTCTGTAAGGCAGGAAGATGGCTGAGGCCAAGTTTCCAGTGATGCCACTGAGCATGTAGATGATGGAGATTCTCAACCAGCTCTCTGTCCTCAGCACGGTCATCTGGAACAACAACGACAGCAGGCAGTGCAGGATCACACACACACAAAATGTCAAGGTAGTCACTGACTAAACCTGAAGGACTGAACTCTTCACTAGTTGTGTCTTGTGAACAGTCACTTCTCCCACCAACCACCAAGGTAAAACCATTCTGCTCCAGGTGAGAGTCGAACTCACAACCTCAGCATTGCTCTGCAGGTCACTGTCTTATAAGTACTGCGCGCTGACCGATTGCGCCACTGGAGCCTGGAAAGTCAAGAACAAAAATCAATTTTTTTTCCACCCAGTTACATCTGTTTGCTATGAAGGACGTTATCCTGGTCTACAAGAGATTGACATGTAAAACCTTCAAGATGCCTGTTGTGAAGATTCTACACTGAAATGTCAAAGCAGAAATATTACTGGTATTAACTAACATAGACATTTGATTAGTAAATTGCAGGAGTTGCAGCCAAATCCAATTCAATCGAAGCAACTGGGGATAACTTCTACAGCCAGGGGCCTCTGCGTAAAAATATCCTCTTCCAAACCAACACAAGGTATCAAACAGGAAGTAGGTTGTGCAGTTAGTGAAAAGTTGCTGTTATAGTTTGACACCAGTAGTTTAAACCAACATCTGACCAAGGTTGTTGTAGGCTAGTTCATAGATGTGATTCTTGCGAACAGTCCCTTCTCCACAAACAGTGCTGCTCCAGGTGAGGATCGAACTTACAACCTCGGCATAGCTCTGCAGGTCACTGTCTTATAAGCACCTCGCGCTGACCGATTGCACCACTGGAGTCTTTTCAAGTGGCGAAAATGAAATGTAATGTATCGAGGCCAAACTAATGCACTGACTTGTTTTGTTTAGGTTCTCTTACTTTCGATTTTAACGATATGTTTTCTTTACACTAAATAGCCATAAATATGTGATACACAGTCACTGTTCAGACCTCCTTGTGTCTGTGGCACTGTATAACTGGTAATCCCAAATGAGTCGAATACTTTAATACAATGTACCTCTGGAATCAGTTCATATACTTTCTCTGCCCATCATAACTGTCTTCACTAATATGTGTGTATTAACATGTCACGGTGGCCGAGAGGTTAAGGCGTTGGACTCGAAATCCAATGGGGTTTCCCCGCACAGGTTCGAATCCTGTTCGTGACGCTCTTCTTTAGACCTTAATGAGTCTTTGGTGGCAAGTAGTCCCATCCTCACCACTGGGCAGAGGTATTGCTCTTGCTTCCTGCCTGCAGCAGTAAGACTGTACAACCAGATCTCCTCCCAGTAGAACTACATGCACCCATCATGGACTCTACAATGTGCAATCCATTCACACTCACAAATGTTTCCTCTCCGTACAGTGTATATATTAGTTTAATTCAATTTATATCTTTCTATATGTTTTATATTCTTACACTAAAGTATTATTATCTTTGCACTAAAGTTTGGCATGCTACTTATTACTTATTAATGCTTATATTGACACTTGCTGCTGGAATACTGCAAATGTACCTAGTGTAGTAGTAATAAAGGATAATCTTTTTTATATTTTATTCAAATTAAGTTCTCTTTCCTATGATTACGCCAAGCAGGTTATGTTTAATCTGAAGCTACGGGACAGTTACCACGATTTGGGTCGGGAAAGATGATGTTAAATTTTGGTGCCAATTTCTTTCACTTTCTTCAATATTGCAAGAATGTTTTTTTTTTTACATCTCAATTGATTTCTCAGAGACAAATATCAGACATGTTTAGGAGACCCATATTTATTGGGGCAGGTACAACCAGTAGCGGAGCTACAGAGTGCCAGTATAGTTTAACCTTGAAAACTACACCAGAAGCTGCAGTAGCTCGTACTGTTTTGTTTTGATGGTGACTGTACCTCAGTATGGTCATCTGGAAAAACACTGACACCAGGCAGTGGAGGATCCTACACATACACAAGGTCAAGCTCCTTACTGAGTAAAACTGAAGGCTTCATAAGTTGTCTCTCGTGAACAGTCACTTCTCCCAACAAGGTAAAACCATTTTGCTCCAGGTGAGGGTCGAACTCACAACCTCAGCATCGCTCTGCAGGTCACTGTCTTATAAGTACTGCGCGCTGACCGATTGCACCACTGGAGCCTGGAAAGTCATAAAGATTAATTTAATCGGTTTCCATCCAGTTACACCTGTCTGCTATGAACGATGTTATCTTGGCCAACAAGAGTTTGACATGTAAAACCTTCAAGAGGCCTGTTGTGAAGATCTACACTAAACAGTTTAAAGCAGAAATATGACTTGTATTAACTAATATAGACTTATAATTGTATTTACATAAATATACTTTGTCTCCAAAGCATTAATTGTATAGTTTACAGAAAAATTCAACTAACACTTTTCACCTCTATGCCGATGGAGGGTGGGTGAAGTGTTTGAGTCCCAGAAAATGTTTGGAGTCTCGGTTGAAAACAGAGTTGCAGCCAAATTCAAAACCATTGAAGCAATACGGGGTCACTTATTCAGCCAGTGTCCTCTGTGTAACAATATCATCCTGCAAACCCACACACACTTGACGAAGGAAGGTGCCATAGTCTTTGTTGTTGTAAGCATAGTTCCCAGTTTTGATTCTTTTGAACAGTCACTTCTCCACAAACACAGACAGTGCTGCTCCAGGTGAGGGTCGAACTCATAACCTCAGCATAGCTCTACAGATTACTGTTTTATAAGTACCGCACGCTGACCAATTGCGTCACTGGAGCCTGTTCAAGTGGTGAAAATTAAATATAATCCAATCGAGACCAAACTAATGAACTGACTTGTTTTGGTTCTTTATTTTGGATTTTAACGATATGTATTCTTTACACTAACTAGCCATTAAATATGTGATTCACAGTAACTGTTCAGATCTCCTTGTGTCTGTGTCACTGTATAACTGGTAACTAACATAGCCATTTAAAGAGTTGAATACCTGAATACAATGCACCAATGCAATCAGTTCATATACTTTCTCTGCCCATCATAACTGTCTGCACGAAAAAATGTATATTAATTAAATGTAAATATGTCACGCTGGCCGAGAGGTTAAGGCGTTGGACTCGAAATCCAATGTCTGCTATGAAAGATGTTATCTTGGTCAACCAGAGATTGACATGTCATACTTCAAGAGGCCTGCTGTGAAGATTCTACACTAAACTTTTCAAAGCAGAAATATTACTGGTATTAACTAACAAAGCCATTTGATTAGTTTTACATAAATATACTTTGTCTCCAAAGCATTAATGGGCTACTTCACAGAAAAATTTAACTAACTCTACTCATCACTATGCAGATGGAAGGTGGGTGAAGTGTTTGAGTCCACAAAAGACATTTGAAGTCTCAGCAGTAAACAGCGTTGCAGCCAAATCCAATATAATTGAAGCAACTGGGGATCACTTCTTCAGCCAGGGGCCTCTGTGTAAAACTATCCTCTTCTAAACCAACACAAGGTATCAAACAGGAAGTAGGTTGCGCAGTTAGTGAAAAGTTAGAGTTGTAATAGTTTGAAGATGACGATCAGTAGTTTAGTTAAATACACCAACTTTTCACCAGGGCAGGTGCAGAGTGATACTTTACGTTTTTGTAATACCAGCAACCCAGTTATTTTGTTGTCTGGAGGCTGATGTAAATGAACCCACAGACCCAAAGACTAACATCCATTTTTATGGATGTGCGATCATCCTGCACCACTGCAATCAGTTCATATACTCTCTCTGCCCATCATAACTGTCTGCAGAGAAATATGTATATTGATCACATGTAGATATGTCACGGTGGCCGAGAGGTTAAGGCGTTGGACTCGAAATCCAATGGGGTTTCCCCGCACAGGTTCGAACCCTGTTCGTGACGTTCTTCTTTAGACCTAAAGAAATTGCATTTCAACTTCTTCAACTGCTGACTCCCTGACCCAGTGGAGGTGTTAGGACAGGATGATGGACAAGTAGTCCCACCCCCTGCAGGACACAATCACAGCACTGGGCAGAAGTACTGCTGGCCGTTCCTTCCTGCAGCTGTAAGACTGTACAACCAGATCTCCTTCCAGTAGAACTACATACACCCCTCATGGACTACACTCTGCTTTGACACTCTTCACTGTGCAATATCAATGGCTCATGTGCAATCTGTTCACAGAACATATTCTCAAACTGCTGTATGTTGCCTCTCGCTACACTGTATATATTAGTTTAATTATATTTATATTTTTTCTATATGTATTATATTCCTGACACTTAGTAAGTAGAATTATCTTTACACTAAAGTGTTGCTTTATTACTTACTTTAATGTGGTTGCGTAGCTCGTACAGTTTTGTTTTGATGGTGACACTGTACCTCTGCTCTGTAAGGCAGGAAGATGGCTGAGGCTAAGTTTCCAGTGATGCCACTGAGCATGTAGATGATGGAGATTCTCAACCAGCTCTCTGTCCTCAGCACGGTCATTTGGAACAACAACGACAACAGGCAGTGCAGGATCACACACACACACACACACACACACACACAAGGTAAAGGTAGTTACTGAGTGAAACTGAAGTACTGAAGTTATGTCTCTCGACCAGTACCTTCTCCCAACAAAGTAAAAACATACTGCTCCAGGTGAGGGTCGAACTCACAACCTCAGCATCACTCTGCAGGTCACTGTCTTATAAGTACTGCGCGCTGACCGATTGCGCCACTGGAGGCTGGAAAGTCATAAACATGAATTCTATTTTTCTTCGTCCAGTTACACCTGTCTGCTGTGAAAGACGTTATCTTGGTCAACAAGAGATTGACATGTCAAACCTTCATGAGGCCTGTCGTGAAGATCTACACTAAACTGTTCAAAGCAGAAATATTAATGGTATTAACTAACATAGACATTTTATTTTTTTCCACATAAAAATACTTTGTCTCCAAAACATTAATGGTATAGTTCACAGAAAAATTCAACTAACTCTACTCATCACTATGCAGATGGAAGGTGGGTGAAGTGTTTGAGTCCACAAAAGACTTTTGCAGTTTCAGCAGTAAACAGCGTTGCAGCCAAATCCAATACAATTGAAGCAACTGGGGCCGGTTTTTCGGAAGTTTTAATCTGGATCAAACTGATTCAGATTTGGAAATCTCTTTTTCTGCTATCCAGGATCACGTAATCCATTTGATTTTTATGCTGGTTTTTCAAAGCAATATGGGATTGGATTACTCTGATCCGGATTCAAACTTTTCAGGATTGCCAAATCTGGATTACCTGTGGTCTAAATGGGACCATCACAATGTAGCTATGTAAAGAACAACAGGTAGAAAAGTGTAGGGTCACTACAATATGCTTTATTTGAACAGAAAATAGGACTGAACGGAACCGCAAACAAACAATATAAACATCCCCCTCCATTGTCCATTTCTTGGAAACAGGCAGTCCACTCATCTGAGACCTACAACAAATAAATAAATAAATACATACTTTACTCACAAATACATTATGGATGTTTCGAACAGGTTTCAAACAAAGATTTATTGAATTGAACTGGATAAAAAAAGGCTTAAATGTCCAATACTTAACAGAATTAATTACTTCTTAGTTCTTGTTATGAGTAGTTCTTCTTATGAGTTCTCCTTCTTCTTCATCATCATCATCTGCTTCGTCTGCTGTGGAGAGACCAGCTTGTCCAAGCTTGGCCTTTAGGAGGCGGATCTCAAGTCTGGCCTTGGTTTGCTGCAGTCGGGCAAGAATAAGCTGTTCCTCTGCTAGATGGATCTGTACTTCTGCCCTTTCAGTCTCTTTTTGCAGAAGTACATTATAGGCGTCATCTTTCTTTGGGTGCTTTAAGCCTCTCTCTGGGAGTCCTGTGGGAACTAGCCCTTCTGGCTCCACCTGTGATTGACCTTCTCCCTCGATTACAGGGCTGAGATTAAGAATAAATGTTTCTGAAGAAGGCTCACTTTCTGCTGTCATCACAGGCTCACCATCCTCTGCAACATCTTGGATCCACTGCAGAGCTTCCGACTTTTCACCTCCAATAATATCAAGAACTATGTTTGTGTATTCACCCCTCTTATATGGGTTGTTGCCTGTTTGGCTGTTCTTGGCTTCAGCGTGGTCTTTTGTTGCCCTGGCCTTAAGATTCTTCCACCGAAATCTGAATTGCTCTGTTGTCCTCTTCTGTCCAAACCCCATGGCTTTCACATTGTTGTGTGTTTTCAGCCCAAATTTCCTTCTTCATTTTACTGCTCACTTCACCACCCTTGGCAGAACTAAAAGATCCTACCAATGACCTATAATGGCACCTAACACCCTCCAGTAGGGCGTGGGTTTCAGCAGCAGAGAAATTCTGGCTTTTTGAGTCCATGGCTCCACCGCTTTGATGTAGCAAGCATCATTTCATAGGCCTTGGGTATGATTCCCTTAATTGAACACAAGCCAAAGCAATTAAGCTAACAGGTGTGTTTGGGAAGACCAATTTACACAGCCATATGTATATCCAGCCTTTCTCAGAGGACTCAGAGAGAAGGTCACAGAGAGGCAGTGACATGGCAGGTGTTGTCCATCGCCACCACAGGAGAAGATACCGTCAAAGGGTGTATGTTGAGCGTATAGATCCACTGCAGAAATATACCAATGAGGAGCTGTATGCTCGGTTTGGCTTCGGAAGAGCTGATATTCAGTATATTGTGGACCTTCTCATGCCCAACCTCCAACGCAGAACCCAAAGGAGTCATGGTCTGTCTGTGGAGGAACAGGTCCTCATTGCTCTTCGCTTCTATGCGTGTGGGACTTTCTACCAAGTTGTGGGTGACTACATGGGTGTGAAAAAATCAACTGTTTGTGATGTTCTGAAAAGTGTGTCAACTGCATTTGCCAGCCTGATTAATGAATTTGTTTCATTTCCGAAGGATGACCAGATCATCCAGGCCAAGCAGAATTTTTTTCTTTTGGGGAATATGCCCAATACTATTGGAGCAATCGACTGCACCCATGTGCACATACAAGCACCTCATGAGAATGAGTGGGAGTTTGTAAACCGAAAGGGGAGACACAGCATCAACGTTCAACTTGTGGGCAACGCTGAGCTCCTCATCACAAACTGCGTTGTGAAGTGGCCTGGGTCTGTCCGTGATGCGCGCATCCTGAGAGAGAGCGCTCTATATAGAGAGCTCCAAACCAACCGACCAAATGGTATCATATTAGGAGACAGTGCCTACCCTCTTCTACCATGGCTGATGACCCCTTTTCTGGCTGCAAACACGCCTGAGCAGGAACGCTTCAACACTGCTTATTGCAAAACAAGATGCACCATTGAGCGCTTAAATGGAGTTCTGAAGAGGCGCTTTGCATGCCTTAACTACTTGAGAGTGGAGCCACAGAAAGTATGCAGCATAATACTTGCTTGCATTGTCCTACACAAAATCGCGACCAGGTGCAAAGTCCCTCTCTGTGATGACGTCCCTGATGCACCTGAGCCCATTGGAGACACTGACCAACCTCCGGCATTCTGTCAGAATGAGGGCCCGACTGGACGACCAATAAGAGATGCAATTGTTAGATACAGTTTTTGTCCATGACTGATGATTGTGTCAGTGTGATTAATGTTTAATGAACAAAGACAGAATTTATTATTTGAGTTCAATATTGACAGCTGTTTGGGGGATTATTTTATGGGGCCGAAATATTTATAATTTATAATTTGCTGTATTGAAAGGTTGCTAGCCTACATAGCCTACCTACTTTATGTACTTCCTGTTAAACAATTCAAGTGAAATTGATGAATAAATATAAAGACTGTAAAATGCATGATATAAATGTTGTATTATTTAACTAACTAATTTTAGTTACCTAGTTTTATTACTGATATCCACCATGAATCCACCCTCCTGATGGGATCAGTTTAATCCTGATTTTTGGGATCAAAATGATCCCAATCCTACCAAAAAGTGTTGAAAAACCCAAACTCAAGGTTTGATCCGGATCAACAACAAGATTAGATTACGTGATCCAATCCAATTTCTGAATCCTTTTTTTCTTTTGAAATACCCATTTTCAAGATTTGATCCAATCCGATAGCCGTAATCCGATCAGATTACTTTTGAAAAAACGGCCCCTGGGGATCACTTCTTCAGCCAGGGGCCTCTGTGTAAAACTTTCCCCTTCCAAACCAACACAAGGTATCAGTAGGTTGTGCGGTTAGTGAAAAGTTAGAGTTGTTATAATTTGAAGATGACGATCAGTAGTTTAGTTAAATACACCAACTTTTCACCAGGGCATGTGCAGAGTGATACTTTACCTTTTTGTAATACCAGCAACCCAGCAACATGTAGATATGTCACGGTGGCCGAGAGGTTAAGGCGTCGGACTCGAAATCCAATGGGGTTTCCCCGCACAGGTTCGAACCCTGTTCGTGACGTTCTTCTTGAGAACTAAATAAATCTTCCTTTTTGTATGTATTTCAACTGATGACTCCCTGACCCAGAGGAGGTGTTAGGACAGGATGATGGACAAGTCCCACCCCCTGCAGAACACAATCACAGCACTGGGCAGAAGTACTGCTGGTTGTTCCTTCCTGCAGCTGTAAGACTGTACAACCAGATCTCCTCCCAGTAGAACTACAAACAACCATCATGGACTACACTCTGCCTTGACACTCTTCACTGTGCAATATCAATGGCTCATGTGCAATCCATTCACAGAACATATTCTCACACTGCCGTATGTTGCCTCTCGCTACACATATTAGTTTAATTCTATTGATATTTTTCTATATGTGTTATATTCCTGACACTTAGTAAGTAGAATTATCTTTACACTAAAGTGTTGCTTTATTACTTACTTTAATGTGGTTGTGTAGCTCGTACAGTTTTGTTTTGATGGTGACACTGTACCTCCGCTCTGTAAGGCAGGAAGATGGCTGAGGCCAAGTTTCCAGTGATGCCACTGAGCATGTAGATGATGGAGATTCTCAACCAGCTCTCTGTCCTCAGCACGGTCATCTGGAACAACAACGACAACAGGCAGTGCAGGATCACACACACACACAAGGTAAAGGTAGTTACTGAGTGAAACTGAAGTTGTGTCTCGTGACCAGTCACTTCTCCCACCACCCAACAAAGTAAAACCATTCTGCTCCAGGTGAGGGTCGAACTCTCAACCTCAGCATCGCTCTGCAGGTCACTGTCTTATAAGTACTGCGCGCTGACCGATTGCGCCACTGGAGCCTTGAAAGTCAACAACTTGAAGGTTACTTTTCTTCGTCCAGTTACACCTGTCTGCTATGAAAGATGTTATCTTGGTCAACAAGAGATTGACATGTCAAATCTTCAAGAGGCCTGTTGTGAAGATCTACACTAAACTGTTCAAAGCAGAAATATACTTTGTCTCCAAAGCATTCATTGGATACTTCTTAGAAAAATGTAACTAACTCTACTCATCACTATGCTGATGGAAGATGGCTGAAGTGTTTGAGTCCACAAAAGACTTTTGGAGTTTCAGCAGTAAACAGCGTTGTAGCCAAATCCAATACAATTGAAGCAACTGGGGATCACTTCTTCAGCCAGGGGCCTCTGTGTAAAACTATCCCCTTCCAAACCAACACAAGGTATCAGTAGGTTGTGCGTTTAGTGAAGAGTTGTTGTTATTTGAAGATGACAATCAGCAGTTTAGTTAAATACACCAACTTTTCACCAGGGCAGGTGCAGAGTGATACTTTACCTTTTTGTAATACCAGCAATCCAGTTAGTTTGTTGTCTGGAGGCTGATGTAAATGAACCCACAGACCCACAGACTAACATCCAGTTTTATGGATGTGCGATCATCCCGCACCACTGCAATCAGTTCATATACTTTCTCTGCCCATCATAACTGTCTGCAGAGAAATTTGTATATTAATTACATACAGATATGTCACGGTGGCCGAGAGGTTAAGGCGTTGGACTTGAAATCCAATGGGGTTTCCCCGCACAGGTTCGAACCCTGTTCGTGACGTATTACTTTAGAACTAAATGACTCTGTTGAAACCTTCTTTGGAAGTTGTAGGTCCTTTGGATTACATTTCAACTGCTGACATGACTCAGTCACCTGCCTGACTCAGTTGAGGTGTTGGGACAGCATGGTGCCCCTCCAGGACCCAATCACAGCGCTGGTCATTCCTTTCTGCAGCAGTAAGACCTCCCAGTAGAACTACATGCAACCATCATGGACTACACTCTTCACTGTGGAATATTCATTCTGTCTGTGCAATATCAATGGTTCATGTGCAATCCATTTACAGAACGTATTCTCACACTGCACATATGTTGCTACACTGTATACATTAGTTTAATTCCATTTACATTTTTCTATATGTTTTATATTCCGTAATTTTTATTATATTTACACTAGTGTTACTTTATTACTTACTTTAATGTGATTTCCTAAGGAGACTGTTGGGGCTCCGCTACTGAGTGCCAGTGTAGTTTACCATTTAAATTTACACCAGTAGCTCGTACTGTTTTGTTTTGATGGTGACACTGTACCTCTGCTCTATAAGGCAGGAAGATGGCTGAGGCCAAGTTTCCAGTCATGCCACTGAGCATGTAGATGATGGAGATTCTCAACCAGCTCTCTGTCCTCAGCACGGTCATCTGGAACAACACAGACAGCAGGCAGTGCAGGATCACACACACACACACACATAAAATGTCAAGGTAGTCACTGACTACTGAAGTCTTCACTAGTTGTGTCTAGTTGTGTCTCGTGAACAGTCACTTCTCCCACCAACCAAAGTAAAACCATTCTGCTCCAGGTGAGGGTCGAACTCACAACCTCAGCATCGCTCTGCAGGTCACTGTCTTATAAGTACTGCGCGCTGACCGATTGCACCACTGGAACCTGGAAAGTCAAGAACAAAAATCTATTTTTTTTCCACCCAGTTACATCTGTTTGCTATGAAGGACGTTATCTCGGTCTACAAGAGATTGACATGTAAAACCTTCAAGAGGTCTGTTGTGAAGATTCTACACTAAACTGTTCAAAGCAGAAATATTACTGGTATTAACTAACAAAGACAATTTTTATTTTTTTCTCATGAATATACTTTATCTCCAAAGCATTAAAGGGATACTTCATAGAAAAATATGACTAACTTTACCCACCTCTGTGCCGATGGAGGGTGGGTGAAGTGTTTGAGTCCCAAAAGACTTTTGGAGTTTCAGCAGTAAACAGAGATGCAGCCAAATTCAAGACAACTGAAGCACAGGGGGTCACTTCTTCAGGCAGGGGCCTCTGTGTAAAAATATCCTACCGCAAACCCACTCATAAACATTTGACCAAGGCAGGTGCCATAGTCTCTGTTGTTGCAGGAGTAGTTATCAGATTAGATTGTTGTGAACAATCACAACCTCGGCATAGCTCTGTAGATTACTGTCTTATAAGTACAGCGCACTGACCGATTGCTCCACTAGAGCCTGTTCAAGTGGTGAAAATGAAGTATAATCCAAAGAGACCAAACTAATGAACTAACTTGTTTTGTTTTGGTTCTCTTACTTTGGATTTTAATGATAAGTATTCTTTAAACTAAACAGCCGTTAAATATGTGATTCACAGTCACTGTTCAGACCTCCTTGTGTCTGTGTCACTGTATAACTGGTAATAGTTGAATACTTTAATACAATGCACCACTGCAATCAGTTCATATATGTTCTCTGCCCATAATAACTTTCTGCACTAACGTGTGTATATTAATTACAGGTAGATATTTTACGGTGGCCGAGAGGTTAAGGCGTTGGACTCGAAATCCAATGGGGTTTCCCCGCACAGATTCAAATCCTGTTCGTGACGTACTTCTTTAGACCTTAATGACTCTTTGGTGGCAAGTAATCCCATCCTCACCACTGGGCAGAGTTATTGTTTGTGGTTCCTTCCTGCAGCAGTAAGACTGTACAACCAGATCTTCTCCCAGTAGAACTACATGCACCCATCATGGACTCTTCACTGTGCGATATAAATGGTTTATGTCAAATTCATTCACTACCTCCTCTCCTTACACTGTATATGTTAGTTTACTGCCATTGCCATGTTTTATATTCCTAGACTTAAATATTATTATCTTTGCACTTAAGTAGGGCATGTTACTTATTTCTTAATAATGCTTATATTGACTCTTGCTGATGTAATACTGCAAATCTACCTATTGTAGTAGTAATAAAGGATAATCTTTTTTATATTTTATTCAAATTAAACTCTATTTATCCTGTTTCAATCCTATGATTACGCCAGGCAGGTTATATTTCATCTGTGTTTATCTGTTGTTTAGCAGGATTAAGCCGAAGCTACGGGACAGTTACCACGGTTTGGGTCGGGAAAGATGATGTTAAATTTGGTGCCAATTTCTTTCACTTTCTTTAATATTGAAAGAATGTTTTTTTATTACATCTCAATTAATTTCTCAGAGACAAATATCAGACATGTTTAGGTGACCCATATTTATTGGGGCAGGTACAACCAGTAGCGGAGCTACAGAGTGCCAGTAGAGTTTAACATTGAAAACTACACCAGAAGCTGCAGTAGTTCATACTGTTTTGATGGTGACTGTACCTCAGCATGGTCATCTGGAACAACACTGACACCAGGCAGTGCAGCATACACACACACAAGGTCAAGGTAGTTACTGAGTGAAACTGAAGGATTCATAAGTTGTGTCTCGTGACCAGTCACTTCTCCCACCAACCACCAAGGTAAAACCATTCTGCTCCAGGTGAGGGTCGAACTCACAACCTCAGCATCGCTCTGCAGGTCACTGTCTTATAAGTACTGCGCGCTGACAGATTGCGCCATGGGAGCCTGGAAAGTAGAAAAAAAACACAAACCTTTGTTTTCCCAACCCAGTTACACCTGTTTGCTATGAAGGACGTTATATTGGTCTACACAAGATTGACATGTAAAACCTTCAAGAGGCCTGTTGTGAAGATTCTACACTAAGGGTTAGGGTTAGAAAATGAAACATATTCGTACCACACCAAATTAATGAACTAACCCGTTCCATTTTGGTTCTTTATTTTGGACTATCTTAAACTATATAGCCATTAAAAGAGTGATCCACGGACACTGCTCAGACCACCTTGTGTCTGTGTCACTGTAAAACTGGTAATCCCAATCTAGATGAATACTGGTATCACACCATATTCATTCATCACATCTAACCTAATCCAATTTAAAATAGTTTTCTTAATTACAATCCCTCTATAACTCCACAAGGTGGAGATTAACCAAATAGACAACTGGAACATTTTACTTTTCTTGCAATATGCGTAGTGAGTGGTTTACAGGCTCCAGTGACACAGTCAGGCAGTGTGTAGGACTGATAATATACAGTCACCTGCAGAGTGATGCTGAGGCTCAAGCATCATCTGGAGCAGTGATGACACATAGATAACACACAAACAGAAGAAATGAGCCAAAGTCTGTGTCCTGTTGTCTTTATTGTCCGGTAGCTAAAACGCAACCACTTTCAATTAAAAAAACAAACATCACAAATTCCCCTCTGCACTGGCCATTGAGACACAGGGTGAATATAAAAAAAAACAATCCATCCGTGACAGAAGTGCATTAAAGGCTGTGTCAACACACATTTTACGGGATTTTGTCAGATTGTGAAAAACTGTTTAGACAAAGCTAAATTAATAACGACCTGTAATGCCAGAAACCGCTGACACAAACTGATACATGGCACAAAACAAGGTGTGTTTTTGTGTGTGTGGTTGTGTGTCAATAAGGCACAGTCAGAGTCACATTTACTGGCGTGTTTTAACTCTAAGAAAATCCAATAAATGGATTAAACTGTTAGGACAGTAAAACGAAGTACAAAACAAATCTCCTCAGCTCCTCCTCTGCAATAGACGTCAGGGTGGCAGGTTCCTTTTGGCCACTGAGGGGTGCTGTTGAGTCCCGTAAGAAGAGAGGTAAATTATTTGGCAAGGAACAGTCGCCTGTATAATCCCCCCATCCCCCACCCCTCTCCATGTGTGACTGGTCAGTGATTAGCCCAGCTAGAGATCAGTCACACATTAATAAACCATTTAGGGTAAGGGTTAGTCCTTTTCAGTCCTGTTTTACTCCTGTGTACGTGAATATCTCTACTCAGGCTTTCATGCACATGTTTTTTTTATTCTTGGAGGATCTGTTGTTTCTTTCAAAACTGTGCAGCATCTTCCAGGACAAATGTTCCTGCTCAGTCACAAGTCGCGTGCAGGAAACACCCGAGTGGTTCAGAGGAGGTGGGCGTTCAGGTCGTACTTCTCGCAGAGCTTGTCAGTGATGGGGATGCAGGTGAGGTACTCGCACCAGTCGCACTTGACGGGGTAGACGTAGAAGAGAACGGCCAAGGCGGCGAGCAGGGCGAAGAAGACCAGCAGGAAGATGCAGATCTGGACCCGTTTGCGGTACATGTCAGAAGGCCCAAAACTGGAGGGAGCAGAGCAATATTCATCACATAATGAAGGTAAAAGAGCAAGTTAGAGAAGATCTTCCCTTTCCTTCACCTACCTGATGTACGGCAGGAAGGCGAAGGACAGGAAGAACCCCGATATGAAGCCGCAGATGTGCGCAAAGTTGTCGATCCACGGCAGCAAACCGAAGGAGAAGAAGAAGACCGAGATGGCCACCAGCTTGGCAAACGCCCGCCAGGGTCGCTCGAGGATCTGCCAGCTCTGAAACAGCTCCACGAAGAGACAGGCCAGGATACCGAACTGGCTGCCTGCCGGACCCACCTGAGGTGAGCACGGGGGGGATGTTACACACATCCACTAAATGAAATCAGGTCATCAGATAAACCAGTCCCTGAACCCAGACCTCTTTTAGCTCCAGATGCTGATTTTCTTGTCTTCTTTTGTCTCCTGTGCAACTTTTGAATGTTCAACAGGAAACCAAAATGTTTGATCAAACTAGATATAACCTACCTCTACGAATCATAACAGTCTGCAGTGAAATATGAATATTAAATATAAACATATATGTCACGGTGGCCGAGAGGTTAAGGCGTTGGACTCGAAATCCAATGGGGTTTCCCCGCACAGGTTCGAATCCTGTTCGTGACGCACTTCTTTAGTGGTGCAGATACAAATAAAAATCTGTATCTAGTGAATTCATAAGGGGACTATTCTTTCTGTGGGTGCTCTGCTACTGAGCGCTAGTATAGTTTATCATTTAAAAATACACCAGTAGCTCGTGCAGTTTTGTTTTGATGGTGAGTAGTGTACCTCTGCTCTGTAAGGCAGGAAGATGGCTGAGGCCAAGTTTCCAGTGATGCCACTGAGCATGTAGATGATGGAGATTCTCAGCCAGCCAGCCAGCTTCTCTATGTCCCTCAGCACGGTCATCTGAAACAACACTGACACCAGGCAGTGCAGGATCCTACACACCGTACACACACACACACACACACACACAAAGACAAACAGCCAATAAGATACTTTTCATGTTTCGCTTTTAGCTTTGTAAGATATTTATGGGGCTTTTTGACTTTATCAAGGGGACAGCTAGCGTAAAATGGACAGAGACATTTGCAGAAGACAGGTTCCCCAGAACTTCACATTTTAAACACATATTCTATTTTTCATATATGCTGGGGTTTATTCTGAGATGAACAATAAAGGGAGGGATTGAGTCACCCTGCATGAAGAAAGAGAGACAGCCAGAGTCGGGAAAACTGGTCTGGGATCTCTGGGTTGAGAAAAGGCAGCAAACCACACACATCATCCATACATGCCACCTAGAGGAGAGAGAGAGAGAGAGAGTCATGAGAAACACAGTCAGAGGTGGAGATCCATTGCCACCCTGTGGAGGAAAATGAAAGTGTTGAATTTATTCCAAAGTCCTTCAATTCACAGCACACTAACTGCAGTGGTGCGATCAGTCTGCACATAAGTCAATGACCTGCAGGGTAATACCGAGGTTGTGAGTCCAAGCTTAAGCTGCATTGGTTTACATGGATCTATACATCACAGATACCCTCTGAAAAACTGACCGGAATTAGCAGAAGTATCAATTTTGTTAGAAGAAATTAAATGGTTACAAATGTATTTATAAATTCTGCTATAATCTGTTTGTCCCACCTGTGAGCAGAGAGTAGCCTCTCCATGGAAGTAGCCGTGCATAAAGTCACAATACTCTCTGGAAGTGATTTCACACCTACAACACAACACTTCATTAGCTTCATCAGTGACAGTTCAGAGAGAAAGGATAATTCAGAGATCATAAAGAGAGGTGAGAACACATGGTGCGATATTTAATCATGAGAGTAGCCAAAAGAGAGAGTGATGATTGTGGTACACATGCAGAACAGATCAATGATAAAGGCTCAGAGCCACAGTGACATCGCTCCGTACCGTCCTTTGGTTCCAATGCAGCAGGGCCGGCCTGTGATGGTGCAGTCTATGTGGGGGAGGTTGGTGTGATTCCCAGAGTTGTACCTTGTGCACACCTACAGATCGAAAACAAAGGAAAAGTTTAGAATCAGAGTTCTTTCAATTACACTTATATTTAAATATGATGTCAAAATTTGATTCAGGGACAGGACATGGATTGACTGGATTACTGGACGTTAGCCTATCATCCCTTATCACCACACTGCACACGTTCTCTTATTTATGAATGTAACTGCACTCACTGGCCACTTGGTGATGTCATCAGGCCACTCATGAGGGGAAACTGAGGCTGGCTCCAGACAAATTCTGTCAAATAAAGTTACAAGAAAGAGTGAATATCCCGATAGATCGACTGGGTCCAAACACTAAGTAGTTTGGATAATATCAATATATGATCATACAAAGTATTTATTTAATCACCTGGGGTCCTGGTGGCAGACTGCACCATGCTGACGAAGCTCACCCTTCAGATAGGGAACACTTGGGTGCTGAGGCCACTTCACCCACACTGCCAGGGTGCTCTGCAGTAGAACACGGACAGAAATAGGTTAAAAAAGATTATAAACAGTAAACGGCACACGTTACTTCGGGCAGTGGCTCCTTCAGGTAAATGCTGCAACAAGAACTGATTCAAAGTGATCTACGAGGCCTTTTAACCTGCTACTTTACTGTTAAATGTTAAATGCATCTTTTTGCAGAAATTGAACCGCGTGAGCACAATTTCCTCCCAGACAGATTTAACACAGCTTGAGTTCTACCCAATGTAAAAGGCCTGAAACAGTCAGGTATCAGTTAAGTCTTTGGACAAAATCTGGTTTGGCTGACCGAACACTCCTCCTGTAACGTCTGCAGGCAGCCGGAGCGGTCGTTCCTCACGCAGCAGCCAGACTCTCTCTCTTTCGCTCTCGTTTTCTGCATCAGTATCTGGATCTCTTCGTCCCGACGCATGCACGGGGAAAACTTGGCTCCCAGGTGGATCAGCGCCTCCTGCAGGCAGCAGGGGGAGACATTACAGGACTGAGCAGAGTTCAGACCTCCACCGATGAAGTTGGCAAATGAATAAATAGAAAACACTCACTGAGCTCGGTCCCACCCAGAAGTTTTCTTGTTGCACAAACTTCACGCTTTCATAAACTCCTTTGTTCCTCAACACCTGAATAAAGTTGTTTGTGTTACACAGTCAACACACAATTCTGGAGGAAATTCAACACAAAATCCCAGAGAAATGATTCTACAGCTATACTGTTAGCTGCACTTACAGAATCAACACTTTCATGTTGTGAGAAGCCCACAGGGGCGATGCCGTAGATAGTTACAGCCAGAATGGTGATGAGCAAGTGGACGAATGTGATCCAGTAGGTGAAGAAAGGCCTGGAGAGGATGGAAAGAGTTTGTCAGGCTAAACAAAATATTATCCTCTGAGTAAAAGTAGAAGCAGCTACTTCACCTGTGATCATCCATGTCTTCAATCTGCCTCTTAATAAAGCTGTCAATGCGCTTGCGGTACGTCCGGTTTGTGAGACGTCCCACCATGCCGAGCCCGTACGGCCTCTTCTCTCGGGCAAACAGCTTCTTTACCGGAACCACGATCCGTTGTCCGCGCTGCTGTTGGCTGTTGACACTTACCACCTCCTGTTTCAGACGCATTTTGGGCTGGACCAGAGAGACATCTTTCGCTTTGCGCCATCCTCGCTCTAAAGGCCTGGATCCAGGCAGAGGGACACAGAGGAAACAATATTTCAGTTCTGGAAATATCTGGCATACAAGAGGCTCGTGTGCATATGAAGAATTCTGTAAAGCAATTTGAACTCACAGCATGAGGTGACTCATCTCCAGTTCATTCTTATCCAGGGCACTTCCTGTGAGCTCGCTCTCATCCAGATATTTGAGGTCAGCCTCTGACGGTGATTCGAAAACCTCGTCTGCATAAGTGGACAGCTCATCATGCAGACCGTCCTGCAAAGATCAGAACTGAGTGAGCAGGTCTTCAAAGCTGGCACAGCAAGAGCCAATAGAAATGGTCTTTTAACTGTTTGTGCATACTGGTCCTAAGAAACACAATTTCCTTCCACTCTTTTACAGATATTGTTGGAACGACGTAAATTAACTGGGAACTTGACCTTGATAAATCCACAGCACATATAGCAACATGTGCTCAGACCATAAGAGAGTGCATGGAATCAACACATCAAGTGGTTGGATGTGAATGTTTCTCTTTCTTTTACCTTAAGAAACAACTTTGATGTGAGTTTAAACAAAATTCTATGCACATTTTATCACAGATCAAATGACAGAAGATGATGATGAGATTTACAGGCAAGACGAATGCACAGGCAAATATTCCTCTACACAGGTTGGGTGAGTCTACAGATGGAGAGAATACATCAGAGAACATTGCACATTCTATTATATATTCTACCCACTTGCGGTCAAACTACAAAAAAAAGCTTTAAAAAAACATGCAGTTGCTTATAAGGATGATTTTTTTACTGTAAAAAAACACATAAAAGACGAAAGCCTCTTCTACAAGAAAGATACAGAAAAACATGTCTCCCGGCTGTAGGACATGAAGACCAGGTACTGACAGTGTGTGAACGTGTGTGGACTGCTCACTCTGGTGAAGAAGGAAGTGTCCAGATCATCAGAAAGGTCCACAGTGTCGTCTTCGTAGAAACTAGGAGGGATGAAACTCCGGCGTCGATGTCGCCCGGAGGTGTCGTCTCCTAACGTCCGGCCCTGATGAATGGAAAAGAAGCTCAGCTAAAGGTCTCTCTCACTCTCCTGGTCACTTCTAATCAGCTGCCTGTTGGAGGTTTCCGTGATCCAATAGGATTTTGACAAAATCTCAATTAGCCAATCATGTTGTTTCTGTACATCTCAAATCTGTTATTGTTTCTCTCATTGTCAGCTGTCATTTCAGTGATTCGCTGTGACCCTCCTCCTCCTCAGTGATCACCTTCACTCCACTTATCAAGACATCATCTCATTTAGATCGGCAGCATCTCTACATCCCATCACAACCACACATCAGGGTCTGGACCAGGCTCTCAAAACCCCTTATAGGTTATATGGGAGTCTAAGCACCTTAAGGCATCACTCTTGTTGTGCAGTTTCAATTGAAGTCTCTCCATATTGAAATACACACAAACATCTTCATCTACTGACATCACACTGATGTATTGTGATATTCTCTGTACTGGACTGAAAATCTGTAAAAAGGTGACATGTGTAGCATTTTCACACATGAGTTTATCGCTGCGACAGCAATTTACACAGGGATTTTACCGCTGTTAGCACATGAGACACAAAGTCAATAGGATTTCAGCCAGTGCTCTCAGCGGTGGTGTTGAAGAGGATTGTGTTCCCTGATCCCGACAGTTTATCTGGAGGAATCCCCGGTGGTGTTGGGCTCTTAGTTAATGACTAAGCAGCAGCGACCGCCCGTGTGTCCCTGGATTAGTTCTGCACTTCTCGAATATCCTGACCGCAATCCAGCAGATATCTGAGCATTCGCTGTGTATCCCCATGGACCATCTGCTGGTGAGCCCCCCCTCCTGCTCTCTGCGCTCAACAGACCCTTTATGAGTGTAGATCTGCAGCCAGGGAGCCACAGAGCGTCATCTGCACATCACTGTAAAGAGTTTAATCCACAGAACCACTGTGGATCTCTGGTTTTACATAACATGCTGACACACACGCTTAAATACACACACGCATAAATACACAGATTAACTCAGAGATAAATGCCGTCCATTCATGTGCAGGAGACCAGGACACGTCGGAAATATAATAGAAGGAGTTTTTCCAAGAATCACTTCACAAAAAGATAAAATGATGGAGATTAAATATATGTGTGTGTGTGTGTGTGTGTGTGTGTGTGCATGGGAACTCTGTGTATTGTACTGTGTAAACTACAGTTGTACTATAGTATTGGTCTTTTAGAGATCTATCACAAAGTAATGAAAAATAATAATTTTGGCTAAGATCAGGAGGCGAATCCAGGATTTTCTATGTGAGATAAGTTTTTTTTTTCTCAAGAAATAATTCAGAGATCTTTATTTAAAAAGTAGTATATATTGTTAATATATATGAACGGGGGGAAGTTGGTGTCGATCAAAATCATGATCCTAATTTTTACTCAAAATTCTTAACTCAAATTACTGTACGGAAACAAATATTCCTTTCAGCTGTATCAAAAATAGATTTTTGTTAAATGTGAACAGTTAACATTCCTGTGTGTACATGTATTATGCATCTCAATGAGCAATATGATGATGAAGTGGCCCATCAGCCTTGGTGGAGATACAGTATGTGCTCTCTGAGTCCCCTTCTAGTTAATGTGTAAATGTATTCATATATTCTGAGCCCAGTCTCCTTTGATAGACGTAATGTACTGCAGCGAGCCAATAATGGAGGTAATACCTGTTCCTATGCAATAACAGGTATTTTGGATTTCTGGTAAACTGGGGGTTGACAGCAGCTTGGAAGAGTCTGAAGCACGGTTTTGGCAAAGCAAAGGACATTGAGCGATATCGGTTTTTTTTTCTAAATAAATTCTTTAGTAAGAAAAAAAACACCTTCATAAGTGCTGCAGCAACTTTGAGACTCATGACAGCAACAGAGTCCCGTTTGCGTCTTCGCGGCAGCCGGTTGAGGGCGGAGCGGGAGCTCGAGAAGGAGCAGAGGGAGCCGGTGCCAGGTGTGAGGGGAGTTTGTGGGACACTGAAGCCGTCCACCTCTTCCACCATGCGGAAGGCACGACCCCGGGCCAGGGGGTCTACGATCTGCACACACACACACAGGCGAGCCACATAGACAACAGTAAATGCATAGCGTACGAACAGTGGACAGTAGGAATGATGCACATAAGGCACACAACTAAACTAGGGTTAGATCGATGTATCTGGTGAAGCCGCGTTTTCAGTCAGTAGTTTTCAGTATCGATGTTATTTGGCCTTTCAACACTTGGCCATAGCATTAATGTTTGTTGATTAAATTATTGACAGTAGCATGTCACATAAAAATAGGCAAAATTGGGAGTTGTTAAGTATTTAGCACCCTGTGTTAGCAAATTATCTTAAAAAGAAGTAATAGTAAAAACCTGAGCTTTCAGACACTCATTTCAACACAACACACTAGGGTTTGGGTTCGAGACTTAACAAGCCATTTAGCTGCCAAAACAATTCTCATGAGAAAATGGCTTTAAATTAATGTTAAGACTTTTTGAGGCCTAAAATTAAGTTACAAATTTGAGACTTTTTAAGACCCCTTTCAAACTTTGTAAAATTAAGATTAGATTCAAAGATATGTTCACAAAAACTATAACTTCACATACTAGTCACCAAAGATCCATCAATTGAACCCTAGGCAAGACGGCAGAGCAAAGAGGTAAAGCGAGCGCCATAAATCTAGAGAGTGAAAGAAGCGGAGAGAAAGAAGTGAATTGTCCTGTGTATTCCCCCGAGGCGCTTGCCTACCCTCTGCATGCCATAGTGGTGGTGACTGAGGTGGAGGGGAGGGAGGTAGAGGGGAGGAGGGGTCTCAGTGCTGGCCAGGGAGAGGTTGTCCTGGCTGTGGAGCTCCATTTCCCTTATCACCTGAGCCTTCAGGCCTCCGTACAGATGGCCGCAGTGCTGCAGGCTTTTCCTCCTCCATCGCTGGGTGCTGTCGCTGTCTTTGCTCACGCCAAACCAGTCGGCCGTACCCCTGCGGAGAGGAAGGACTCCCGTTAGTAAATATGTGAAATCTGAAGGGGTCGGATTAATGAGAGTCAAATTCTGAATAGTCTTTATTCCTTAATTGAAGGAGCATGAGGGAAAGGTAACACACACACACACACACACACACACACACACACACACACACACACAGCTTTTTAATACAAATAAACGGTTAATCACTATAGCCGGGATTCCTATATCCTTGTTTCCACTGTGATTGAATAATTTTTTCATAGAATTATGCTAAAGCTATTGGAAAGATTGAATAGGGCATGTGGGGTGAATAGAAACCAATAACCCTTGCCGCAGGACAAAGAAAAAAAAACTATTTCAAAAGCACAAATCAGCTTAAGTTTTGCAGATGCAGAGATTATAATGAGGAGTCGGGACGCGATATAGGTCAGGATTAGATCGGTCGATTAGAGAACGGTCTCTCTCGTAACATGTCTACATCTCAGACAAGGAAATCCCAGTGAGTTCAGCTCCCTTCTCGTATTTTCTCTCTCTCTTGAATACCGTCATGTTTCGTAACACAACCTACTGCTCTCCTCTCGTTCAGCAGTGAAGAAGTAGATGTTGCAGTAGTTGTCCTGTCATGGCTGTTTCTGTGTGTGTGTTGTGTGTTTCTCATTGAAATTCTCATTCATTGTTTGCAACCTGGTCCCTTTCTTTCCCCTTGGACCAGGCAAGCGTGGAGGTGGAGGAGGAGGCCACGAGCAGGGAAGCTGTTTGGAGAACAGGACACTCTAATAAACACTCGGTGCTCATCGTGAAGACAGAGGCCAGCTGGAGAAGCCTTTTAAGGGCAGGGAGGGGGCGGCACGGCCATGACTGTCCATCCTTCCAGAGAAACATTTCCCAGAAATAAGACAGGTTTGGGAAAAAGGGCATGTGCACCCACAAGCATGCACGTCATATTAACCCACACAAAACCCCAGATGAAATATTCACAACCACACGAATCCTCTGAAGATTAAAGCGACATTAGCCCCCATGAATTAGCTATATCCTCCAGGTAAGGCTGTAGAACCGTAATTAGAGGTTTGAGATTCATCAGGGAGAAAAGTCAAGGGGCAACTCTTGTAAACAAATGGTACCACTGAACAAACAGAACAAGAGTGGCACTCAGTAGAGCACATGCCTCCGCCACAGTCCCAAGAAGAAACTACAGTTAAAATTCACCGGCTCCAGATTTAATCACAGACACATTCATAAATATCGGTCCCCTAGACATGTCAGATTATGTTTTTATAGAGATACATTTTTTTTCTTTGTGGGAAAGCAAGGAACATGTTGCCAAATGCTCTATCTCCCCATGTGAGTGAAAGAAATCCCTGGATGTCCAGCTGATCTGGATCTGCACCGAAACACGGGCGAAAACATGACCTCCTTGTGGGATGTCAATAAAAGCTTGGATAATAGAGTGTAGATGATGAATGGATGAATACATTTTTCCCTCACTACTTAAAGTTCGGATCATTAAAATCAACTATAATCAGTTGCCTGTCCATTATTGAAGAAACCGTCATTTATCTTTACAAAAACTTTGTGGGGACAAGTTTTTCAATATTCATGCTTCACTACTCACTTTCCAGTTTTAAGTTATTTTGCTGCTCATACTGATATCTACTTTTACTTGAGTTTAAAACTTTCACATGAAAGAATAGTTAGAGATTAAGGCGATAAAATGATAGTAATTATCACAACATAATTTTCTTTATATCAATGTAATGCTTATGCATTGTGTGAGCACAGAGAGGTGGTAAAACATGTTGTCATTCTCTGCTCATAGAGAAGGGTTTAAAAACCTCTCTCAGGAGAAAAAATCTTTCTTTATACATAAAGGAAATAATAAGTGATATGAATATCATTCCTATTCGACATTTTCGGAAAAACACTTTCCTGCTGAGAGTTCAGTGAGAAGACTGATACCACTCTCATATCAGAGTGTTAAACACAGCCAGCAGCTGGTCAACCTGTCTCACTCTTTACTCAGATCAACATTTTAGATCAGTATCTTCCTCTCTGGTTGAACAAATAAGAGCACACCCACCTGTCCAGAGAGTTCCAGGAGGGGGTCAGTGTGTGGGTCATACCTGAGGGGAGCTGGGACTGTGAAGCTTTGTCGCCTCCATCACCAGCATCCCTGACATACTGTCCCCCGCTCACCCCCTGACCTGCGGTAAACCCTGATCCTCGGGACGCCAATTGATCCTCCGCAGATCACACATCAAATGTTCCATAAGGGGATTTCCTCATATCCAGGCCAGCGGTACCTTGTTACACTTGCTGTTACGCAAAGACGGGATGATTACCACATATCCAGACTCGGCATAAACTCTCCTGTCCTGCCGAGTAATGAAAAGTTAGATGAGGGCGGGCGCTGATCTCCCTGGTCGAGGCAGTGAGAGTCCTGATGTGAAGGAGATCCGCAGAGGACCTCCACCAGCAGCTGGAGCCGCTCATACAGCGCACAAAAAGAGGAGGGAACTTCAATTCTGTGACCCTGTGTCACCAGCGCACAACAGAAGTTTCCATAAGACCGTGCATGCGTGAGCGAGTGTGTACATGTGTCAGAAGCTGGCCGACCTTCCAGTATCCATCCTCGAGAGCTCGCGTAAAAGGATGTGACCCACTGGGCGAAGAGGACAGCGGCTCTGCTCCTTGTCAAACTGAATGTCCTCCCATCCAGAGCACCCACTGAGGTCCGTCTCTCTCTCTGCCTTGTTTTACTGTATGCGTGTGGGTGTGTGTGTGTGCGTGTAAACACCAGTTCTCCCTCTAACATACCAGCACTCTACAGGAAATGGGAGATTAAAGGGAGGGAGAGAAGAAAGATGGAACATACACACATGCACATTAGGAGGAAGGAGGGTTGGAGGAGGAAGGGCAATGGGACATGCCTGAACACGACCCGCACGCACACACACGCACACAGACACACGCACACAAACACATACACACGATGGAGCAGGGATACTACAAAGGGTTAGCTCCTCCAAGACAAACCCCTTGAGTGAGAACCACAGCTTCTCTGCAGCGCAGATATTTGTGGCGGGAGTCAAAAGAATTTCCAGTTAACTGTGTGAACTTGAGCTAACATTACGAGTATCACTGTGACTGAGATGAATTACTACTAGTCCAACTCTGTCAGATTTAATGGCTCCTTAGCATGACTCATAGACAGACTTCCTGTTGTCCTCCACATGAACAAGAAGCCCAGCCCCCCCCCCCCCCCCACCCACCCACCCCTGTGACACTACAAGTCAGCAGATTGTAGCAACACACTGACAAACACTTTGTTTGAACAGACTAAGATTTATCCTGTATCTACAAACTCCTCTGAGGATGAGGTATCGCAGCTATACCTCCGGGAACACAAGCCTCCCCTCGATCCTATTAATTCTCCCACAAACATCAAACGCATTCAGTCTCCCTCTCTCTCACATACAAGGATAATAAACCTCGGCATGATAAAGTTCAGACGTCTAAGCGGTCCTTTGAGGACAGTGTCTCCAGGTTTCAGTCTTGGCCCCGCGTTCAAACATCTACAATTAAACGTGGAGCGAGGGGCCGCTTTGATGTGGCCCACATGCTCTGCGAGGTACATAAACGGTCTGTGTGAGTAATTGTGTTACTTTGTCCGCCTCAAAGCATGTGGGGCTGTGTGTCACCTGGACTGACACTGATACGCCGCTTGTGTGCATTCGTCATGTGACTCTTTTCAAAGCGTTCAGAGCTGGGGCACAAAGACAGGAGAGAGCGACGGGTTGTATTCTGTGTGCAAAAAATCACCCAATGCAAAAGGGGCAAAAATGTAAACACAACATTCATATGTTAAAGTTAATTTGGCGAACTTGTTTGCTCAGAGTTTCCTCTTTGCCAACATAAAGGCTCATTCATGCTCAACATTAGATATGTGGATGGAAATTGACGGAGCCTTCTGTCTGTACTCTGAATTCATTTCGTCCGTATTTGTGCACGTCTTCTGAAAGTTTGGGGACATTGACGAAACAGACAAAGTGGTACCACCGGGAATAGTGGGGGGCAGCATGCCTCAAGAGTGACAAAAACAAGACACGAGTAAGAAACTTTGTGATGACGGAACTTTTTGAGGGGAAACCTTGTTAGCTGGTAAGAAACTACAGCCATCTTTAATGTGTTACTTTGCACATTTACAACATGGCCGCTTTTGTCTCTTTCTTATGATGTTTATTGTCGTGAGAAACTCTCAAGTCTGCGCTGCCCTATAGTGGATGTATTTGCTAACTAACACATGTATCCAAACCGTAGTATCTCCTTTCTCTACGTAATGGCAGCATAAATGAGCCTTAACAGTTAATGAGGCACATTTCATGATGTGTTTCTTACCAACTGGTGAGTTTCAGTCCAACATTCTATACTTTGGCTCAGTTTTGGTCTCCACCTACTCCCGAGTTATGTGGCTATTAAATACCTGAATAACGCATCAATAAGTTCACCAGCTAGTCTCAAACTCTGACTATTTGATCTTTGGTGCTAAACAAATAGTGCATATTTTTCCCCCAAAAAATTTAAATGGTGTTGAATACGCTACTAATAGCCACTTTAATTTTAGCAATTTAATTGCAGTCAAATACTCAAAATAATGCAGATAACTGTTTCATAGTTAACATTCTTTCTGTTTACATTTTTAAACGCTCAACGCTTTTCTTATTATATTCTGTTCTGTCATTGTAAAAGCTGGAATATATCAAATTTGATGCATTTTCCTCCCCTGAAGTACATTTATGGATGGAAATGTTTGCACAGAAATATAATTTTGGACAGTTTCATTCATAGCGTTGAATTAAAGGAGGGCACAGTTTTGAAGATAGAAATTTCAGTGCAGAAGAAAAACCCCTTCAACCCCCTCCACCTCTCTTGTACCTGATGATGTGTTTGGGTATAGATGAACGCCGTCGGGTCAGTATTTTGGGGATGCAGGACCGCCTTCGATCGGTTGACACCCTCCTGGGGCTCCTCTGGCCCTTTGGGGGCACCGTGTTGACCCGCTCGAAGCGCACCCTTTTCCCACTTAACACACATCGCAGCAAGAAGAGGAGGAGACAGGGAGGCAGTGGAAATACAGACAGTGAAAATAAAAGAAAGGGGGAGGAAAAAGAAATAGTGAAAGTGTTAATTTGTGTTAAATCAGAAAGGAAACCACAGATTAAATTAGTTAAAGATTGAATGCAGATAATTATTGAATAGATAGGACATGCAGAAATCTTAGGAGATGGACAAAAGCAGAAGAGATGAAGGAAGAGAAAGCCTTGTGAATGTGTCTCTCTTAGTGTGTGTGTGTGTGTATGTGTGTGTGTGTGTTAGGTGTGTCCTAACCTCTTGATAGAATGTGTGATGGACGGCTGTCTCTGCAGAGGAGGTCTGAGGTAGTTGTTTGAAGTCTCCAGGGCAGCGATGTGGATCTGAGGGTTTTCCCCTGGCATGCTGACACTGCGCAGGCGCTTGACTGGCTGCAACACACACCACAGATAATGACACAGACCGCCGCACTTACACTTCTGATGTTGGTGGTGATTCTTCTCTTCTAAACCACAGATTTGTTGTTGTTTTCACCTGTAGCTGGGGGGACGAGTCATCTGGTGTGAGCTGGATGGTGGGGATGTCCAGTGTGAGCCACGGTGGCTTCTTCCTCTGCAGGCTGCTGTTCCTGATCTCCGGCTCATCCATGCTCGCTGCCTCTACCTACGCCTGCCAGCTGCAAAACATACACAAGTAAATCAACATGGTTGTCGGACAATTCCTAGACGTGTGGTGGTGAAAAAATCCTGACTGTCAAAAGCCAGAAACCAAAACTGAGCAGCTCTGTAGAGAAATTCCAGACACTAGGCAAAATTACATTAATTAAATAATCCTTTTCTCTCAATAGTGCAGAGCCCGAGACAGATAAAGAGGGAGCAGACACATGCCTGCATATATTAATGTCCCTCTCCTCTCCAGTAGCTTATCACAGCCCCTAAAACTCTTCATTGTTCCTAAAAATTACATATTCAAAAGGTTTGTCGTAAAAAACTCCCCTCACAGCTTTAAAAAGGCTTGAATATAACTCTACACCTTCCTTCCTCATTCTGTACCTGGGATCTATGAATATGTTAATATGGCCCCGCTCCTGCCCCCATCCTCAACCCACACTCAAAGTCCACCTGCAGAGGTGGAGAAAGAGTGAGGAAACCAGACTCGAACACGACAGGCAGGGCTCGGGTCGGGTATATGTGAGTATATGTTGGACATACTCAGGCATGGCGCTGACTCTTTCTCTCTAAATGTTATTTTTCGTATAACAGGCACAAGGTGGACTTGTTAATATGTTTAAAAACCTGATTTTCAATGGAGGGGGACTTGAACTGCTCATTTGGAAAATCTGTCATAATGGGTCAATTCAATTGAATTGCTAGAATGGCTTGTTTTTTTCATTTCACGCATCCTTATGCAACGTCTAACCAAAGAAGCTTTTACTAAGTTCTAATTGTAAATATGGTATCATCCAAATTGCACAATCCTTTCATTGAGTTTACATTGTATTGCAAAATCCCTTTTCTAGTGTTTAAAATATTTATATTTTATATTTGGCTTCTTTTTTTAGATATTTGAACAAAACTATATTCATTCTTGCACAAAAAACAGCAAAGAAAATTCCCTGTTGATGTCACCCTACTTGGCAACCAACCCCGGTTCTGATTCTGATTCTATCTGGAAAGATTTCTCCGACCACAAAAGGAAATTCAGATAAATGGGAATGTAAAACCCATTTTATTCATGAATTGTACTAAGTAGTGTACAGCAAGGCCCAAACAACCACTTATGTACCTGTTTGTTATTTGACTTTATTCTTATGGATAAATTGTTTTAACTGCTCCACTCTTTCATTTGTCTGCATAACAGTTTGCTCAATGATTCACAGCCATGTTTAAAACTTCACTGCTCCAGGTGAGGCTCGAACTCACAACCTCGGCATCACTCTGCAGGTTACTGTCTATAAGTACCGCGCGCTGACCGATTGCGCCACTGGAGCCTTAGTGCCTGACACAATGCAGCAGGTTTTGTCAGGAGGAATGCAATATTGTTTTAACACCACAAGATGGTGCTATGAACCTCAGAGGTAAAGTGGTACTCAGCCCCTCTGTTTCATGAACACAGAAAGACACAACACAAAGGGATGCTATTACGAGCTGTTGAGAACGAGTACATTGTTTTAGTCACTCTTCTCAAAGAGGTCTGAAAACAGAGAGCGCCAACAACTGAGATACCCACAAAGAAACAGAACAGAAACCCACAGCCGCCACACATCCTATGCTTGCTGTTTAACGGGTTCAGGAAGAAACCCAGAGAGTGATAGGGGTTTTCCATGCCTCACCATGTCACTGCAAGTTGTAATAAATAAGATATACTTTCACTTTTAGATTGAGACTGATCACAGGCAAGTTTCGTGCGAAAAAATGTCTGCCGAGGTTGAGAACATACGATAATCTGGTCAGGTTGTAGTGTATATGTTTTGTTGGCCAAGGGGAAGTCGATGAGCAGGAGTGAAGCAACTATTACTGGACAATAGGACATCACCCCGTGGCTCTGCCGAGATGTACTGAGCGAAACGAGGAGGTGCCTGTCGTTCTCAGCTGTGACTCCCTCTGTGATTCATGGCTTAGACTGCTGCCATAAAGATGTGAGCAGAACAATAATCCATTCCATCACACGTGGGCCTGGAGCCGATACTCAGACTCCTGGCCAACGCCGCGTCTAACAAGCTGAGAGATATTCAACACCGGCAGCTGGCAGTCTTGAATCCACACACACACACACACGCACACACCAACACTGTACCACATCCTACTAAGATTATCTCACTTGTCCAAAGAGAATGAGTCTTTAAAATTGTATTACTTTTGTTTGAAGTACCTCCACTCTCACACATACTGACTTGTCTATTTAAAAGCGATGCCCTACATTTCCCGCAAGGCAGCGCCTACAGAGCAGGTGTGAACTTGTGGATCTTTGTCAAAGGTGGGTGTAAGGACAAATAAAGAGGGAGACTACTCAGCTACTGAGCCAGAGCCAGAGCGGAGCATGTGTTCACTGTTGCTTAACAAAGCTGACACATATGACATGACACATACTTACATGTTGTGTTACTAGGATGCATCTATGACCTCTCACCGACCTAATTTAGCTCATGTCAGTTAATTTGGTTAATACTTTCCCCATTGTGTACATTCACAAACGGCCCAGTTCCCAGCTGTATTACCCTGCCGCGTGTCCTCCCTCCTCACTCCCCCACTGACCTGCGCTCACGTTACACGTTAACAGTAAACATCAACATAAATCAGAAGTTATTAGGACATGTAGGCTTCAGGACTTGAAGTTTACTTGTTTGATTCACTCTCAAGTGTAGGAGACATGTACACATTGAAAATAGCCCCTTAGTGAGTTTTACACCACTGCACTGTCGTGGGTAAAATGTGTTTGTCCTGAAAAAATGTGGTTCTTGACTGAACTCAATGGATTACAGTGAAATCGAGGTCAGTTTTTCACGGTGCCAGGAGGATGCATATTATGACTTTAGTGAGCCCCTTGACTTGTCCTGCTCCACCTTGTGTTTGACATGCCGGGTTTTGAAGCAATATTTAGAATTTGCATGACATCTGGTACAGAACTATAATAACTGTCAAATAATTTTGGTTCATGACCAGACATAAGCAAAATGTCCAAAAATGACATCCCCACCAGCATTAGCTCCACTTCTTCACACATTAGCCACGGCTGTTGGATGAAATAAACACTAAACCTGTTTAACAACCACATGTCAACATTGTCATTGGGAGCATGGCAATACAAGTACTGTCTCACACAGCTGCAATGAAAGCTGTAAAACTCTAGACAGTTTTTAAGAAAATAATTATAATTTCTATAAGATGCATATAAATTCCATAAAAATATTACACGAGGCAGCTTTAAACTCTGAGTCCCAGCTAAGAAAACTGTTTCTGGAACTTGAGTGACCATGTCAGTGTTTCGGTCTCTCTGTGGTCACATGTGGAGAAGCCTGCAGGTTCTCCTATGGGCACAGAGTATAAACACACCACTGCAAACAGAAGCCAGAACCATCTTCAACCACATCCTTTGCTTATTCTGCAGAGCCGGTACACAAACACACACACACACACACACACTCTCACACACACACACACACACACACACACACATAGTTTATAAAAACTCACTTGACAAACATTTCATCAGTCTCCCACATCAGGTTTTTTAAATCCTCCATACGGCTGAAGCGATGCCGTGTGGTCCAAAACCAATCTCCTCTTTTATTTCCATCATGTTTCCGCGCAGCCCTCCATCAGTGTATGATCATGATCTCTCGTTTGCTTTTTCTCGAGTTGGGTTGGCAGGCAGATTAGGGGCTGTAATCCCTGTGCTGTACACCACATGACATCGTCCTGCTGTCAGGCCCCAGAGGCTCAACCCGACCACTGACTGGGCGGCGATACGGCTGCATACATATGACTCCTCAGAGCAGAAGAAGTGAAAGCTACGGCCATCTCAGAATCATCGGATGGGAGTGATGGGCTTTAACATCGAAGCAATGTCATTTTTTTATTCTAAAATTGCCGGAGCCCTCGTAAAATGTCTGAAAAATGCCCAAGCGAGTCCATGTCAGAATACAGCGGGAAAAAGTCTTAATATTTCACAGCTAGTGAGTGAGGGTGTTGGTGACATCTCTAACACGTGACAGAGGCAGAAGTGAAAAAAAAAGAAAAAACACAACTATCTCCGGATGAAAAAGAGGAAACATACACGTAGAGGATGCAGACAAAGATGCCAATTGGCGAAAAGGGCCAGCGCTAGTGTCGATATGCTGAAAACCTAAGTATTCCAGAAATTTTCTTGTAGATGTGCACGTGTCTGACTCGCAGAAGGAGGAGTGTTTTCTTCATGTGTAAATGCAAAGTCCGGCAAATATCCAGAGCCTTATCAGCACATTTTCCGGAATTTGTGTCTGAAAACTGCTTTAGAATTACATCCACCTACTGTGCAGGAATATTTCAGTAAACGTTGGGAAAGTCAAACAGTGTTTTAGAAACTTGAACTCCCAACAATCAAAGCACTATATAATAACTGTGGTCTCCTTCACACCCCTGTTACCGTTTGACAAGTATCACAGGAAATGCGAACCTCTGGTGCAGCGCTGCAGCCTGTTGTTTCTATAGGGGCCTTGTGGCACAGCAGCAGAGGAAATGGATCCTCTTCACATGTGGGTGACATCTCCTGACATGCCGGGGCGGAATTAAACAAAGGCCTTGGCACAGACGCCCGACTTGTACCGACACTGCTCCTCGGCTCGTTGCTCTTTGAGGCACAAAGTCGCTGTGGCATGGAAACTCACTACGACTCAGTGTCAGCGAGCTTTAATATCCAATGGGTCTTTACGTGAAGCAGTCCAAATCCTAATCTCTGCTCTGGGTCCTTTTACTTTCGGAACCTGTCACCATCGGCCATTCTCTTTTTCTCTTCCTGTTTTCAAATTTTCACTCCTCTTATTACTATTTTCTGAAACCCACATGACTTTTAATAGGTCTACACAACATCAGATGTATTGTCAGAATAATATGTGCACTAAGCATGTGCAACACAGATTACAAACTAAATTGTCAGACTCTGCCTTCCATTTAACTGGTAGCAAGTAGCTAGATGCCAGTGTACTACAGACAGCTACATTTTTCAAAAGTCTATATAGCATTTTCTAGTTTTGATGATCACTCAAAGTGCTTAACAGTAGAATTTTGCCATCCACACATACAAACACACATTCATATAGTGCATTTATGTGCCAGCTATCACAGAGAGGCACATATTTTTCCCAAGGACACTTTACCATGCAGAATGGAAAAGGCTGGGATCAAACTGCCGAACAGCCTTGGTTACCCTGTCTTCATTTGTTGAATGTCATTGCTCTGCTCTGATGGTCCGTACAACCTGCCTCGGGCCAGATACTGAAGCCCAAATGGCCCCTGACAGTGTCCCAACGGTGTACAAATGTTGTGTCATAGCAAACAAATTATGAGTGGGTGAATGCGACTGCTACTGAAAAGCACTATGAGTGATCGATAGGACTAGAAAAGTGTTTTAGTTTTTAACTCTTGTCAGGACAATGAGAAGTGAGTGACTGAAGCCTCTACACTGGTTAACAAACCTCACAGATTTGTTTCTTTTAAATTACCACATGTCTTGACTAACAATCATAAATCAGGAATGGAGGCTATAAGCTATTTAAAAAATTCAAATATATTGTGTTAATATATTTGTATGAAACAATGGTGAGAGATTTGACGAGGCTTTACATGTCAAACTCATTTGGGACACAAAGAAATAAACCTTGAACAAATTCTTCTGATTTGGGGAAAATGTTGCATTCGTCTGATCTAATCCTTCCTTCGCATTAAAATCCTGCCCACTGAAGCTTCTAAAATCTCTTTATCTCAGGGTTTTCTCCACATACATTAAAAGAGAGTTATGCTTTGTGCTTTTACTCTTATACCCTCCACCCCCCACCACTGGAATATGTCCGTTCTGTGCTCTCATCCGTGCCAGATGTTACAGTACAGTCATAACACAGCGGGTCATTTCCCTTCTGCCTGAAGAGTCCTGTTTTACTATAAATGTGTGTGTGTGTCTGTGTGTGTGTGTGTGTAATCTACTGCCACCCATACAAACACAAATAACTGATCAAACATCTGCCACAACAGAAGCAGTTATGTCGGTTATGGAAACCATCAGCTCTGAGAGAACAAACGAAACATGGCAACTGGAGAGAAATAGCATCAGCAGAGAAAACTTCAGAGCATCTATCGTTTCCTCACCAACATTTCATCTGAATTGTACGTTAAGGGTTAAGGGTGACCCAAAATCTCTGATTCTTTTTTCTTCCATGTTGCCGTAACGCTCCATCAAAATACACAGATGGATTTATGCAGAAATCAATGTTCTATTCTATCAGGCGTTTAATGATTTTGAAGCAGACTGAAGCTTAGCGCTGCAGAGGACAAAATGCTGTCATATGGCTCGGTTGATTCTCTATTTTCTCATGTAGATTTATCTCTCAACACTGGATGAATGGGTGACGGGAGGATAGATGATGGATGGATAAATGGATGAAAAACAAACAAGCTGCGGGCTGTTCTTGATCAAATATTGATTTCTAGCTCTGTTATCGAATGATAGCATCAGTCTATAGTTTATTCTCCTATGTGTTTCATTATCCTCCATAACCCAACAACAGACACACACTAGGTCTTAATTAGTTAAGGCCATCTGTCTAAACATTTGCTTCCATTGTCTTGTGGTGTGTGTATTTACTCGACAGTGAGCAGATCATTAGTCTATCAGCCTAACTGTGCTGCTACAATTCCACTTTAATCAGAGTGCTGGGAGACTGGAACGTGTCCTATAGTGTATACACTGTTAGACACAAACAAAGGATGTGTGATACTGCACGTGTAGAATTTTATATGACACCTTGGAATAATTAATGCAAGAAAAAAAAAAGAAGAGCACACACAGGCTGATTTATACAATCCAGAAACCTTCATGCTTGTGTGTCTTCAAAATGAAAAACAGATTTCCTAAACCCTCTTACCTCCTGTCACAGAATACCTCTGAAGCCTTGGACGGCTTGTTTCTTCTATTCTCACTCCCTGGTGACGCTCTGCTTTCTGGGATTTTTTTTTATTTTTCCCTCTACACGTGAGATATCAAAAGCTTCACATCCACTTCTTTAGAAAACCAGTGTTCTCCTCCTCACCAGTTACTGACTTGAATGAGTAACTTGAGATCTTCCGATATTGATACCAGCATCGGAAATGTGTCTGACACTGCTGGTTATGCAGGTTTGGGTCAGGTCGAGGCAGCACAAAGTAGATATTAGTATATTAGTTTCAACCAGGTAAACCTGAAACTATCTTTTCCCGGGAATCACTTCTTTGCCGCTACAAAACAACAAGTGATTTCCAGTAGTGTAGAGCTGTGGAAAGTAGCAAAAGTAAAACAATGACATGTATTGTGGGCAAAACGTCAGTATTGAAATGCACTGGAATTGGACGGGTACTCGGTATCGGCCATTACGCAAAGTCCAGGTATCAGAATTGATGACTGGAAGGGATAAACTGGTAGTAAATGTAGATGTAATGGTTTAGGGATGTTTAAATAACGAATAAGGGTTACCAACTACGATACATAGACATTTTGGTCAGTGTGTGGTACTGAGGTTGAGGGAGCCTGTGGAATCATTAGAAATCATCCTGCGGCACTACACAGGGGTCGCCTACTCTGTCCAAGAAATAAAATGCACATCGATTAGCTCAATGATCGATCGTCGAGTCCTCATGTGTCCAACCTGCCCGACTGTGTAGGAAATATCTCACATTCCTGTAAAGATCCCAAGCACCTTACAGCCCATTTCCCCCAACTCTATTCTGCCTGCTACAGACATGAGAAGAATGATGGAGGTTAGGCTGGTTGTCCTGGATTCCTGTGTGGCCACGAGTGTGTTGTTAACATGGTTTATGAATCCATGCTGTACTGCAGTATAAAGGATCCCTCTGCTGCCATTACCCGTGAATAATGAATCACGTAGCATGTCGGAAATATTTACTCTACGAGGAGCAAATCTCGTAAAAAAAACTGTAAACTGCTCTCAGTGAGTTAACAAGGCAAGATAATTATTTTACTGAACAATGATGGAAAAGCTTTTTCATGCACCTTCCTTAAGAATGTACAGCATAGAATTCCTATGTACACTATGATAGGGATTTGTTAAAGGCATTTTTTTGTGTTTTTTGCAAATTATATTTCACAAATTTGATAATTTTGTGAGCTGATGTAAATTCATATAACTCCCCAGACTGTTTGTTATTGGTTGGCTTGTTTGTTACACAAAAACGATGAAAGATAATCAGGCACATTTTAAGAATTGATATGAATGGGTATGTGAAGTTTTGTGCAGCTGATTTAAGGAGACCGTTGGGCCCTGGTGTAGGTATGCGCTCTACTGGGTGTCATTCTAGTTTATGATTTGATTTTTTTAAATTTTCAATATTAATCTAAATGCAGCTCAACTGATAGCAAAAATGATTTAGTTACATCCCTGCTTTTTTAGATGTATATAAGAAATATGTTTTCATGTCCATTGGCCTTAATAGAGAAGGGAACAGCAACAGAAAGCTGCTTAAATAAACAGAGATAAACATAAGCACAGACAATCAGAGCGGGGCAGAGGTCAGGCGCACTCGCTTTGTCCGCTCCTCTTCGCGGTAATCTTTCTCCACTACTCAACCAGGGGAGCAGGGGAGATTCAATTGGCAAAGTGAAACCAGGACAAGAGCAGAGAAAGTTCAAATCCACGGCTACACTCCCCCCAACTCTTGGCTTTGCATAATAAATAAAGGTCTCAGATCTTTGATAGTCAGAAAGATCTCAAGCGAAAGTGATGATTAAAGGTTTGGCAAAGGCTCTTGCTATCAAGTGTTTCCTGCAGTAGATTGACACCTGGCCTGTGGGGAAGCTGCTTTTAAATACCGCAAGCAGTAGAAGCACGTAGTCACAGCTCGACCTACTGCACCTCACCTCACACCTACACACCTCTGACAGAGCCGTCTGCACAGGAAGGCAGGAAGCTGTTTATAATGATCTCAGCTCATGACATGATCAAAGTCAACACAGATTAACGTTTTCAAAAGCTGTTCTGTGAATGAATGGAAATGGTCTACACCTCACATACAACAACAAAAGTTCACCATGACCATTGACCTTTGAACAGTGAAATCGAATTATTTAATCTTTGAAAACCGGTAAATATTTCCCTCAAGGCAGACTTGAGAAAAACATGTTTTTGAGGGCACTGTGGCCGTGCACTTTAATCTTTGACCACTAATCTATGATCAGTTTACGTGAGTATATACAGAAATTAAAGAAATTCCCCGAAGCCGCTACTGAGATTTCACGTTCACCAGGGGAATAAATGTGATTTGTGAGGTCACAGTGATCTCAACCTTAGACCTTCCACCATTCGTCTTTGAGTCGAACTGAATGTTTTTACCCAATTTGAAGAAATTCCCTCGAGGTGTTCTAAGAATATCGTGATCATGAGAAAGGGACGGACGGATGGACGGACAACCAGAAAACATAATGATACCAAACATAACCACAGGCTATAAAACCCAATAAAACTTCAAACTGCCTCTCGTCTGCAGATGACCTGGTGTGTGTGAAGGCACAGAGGAGAAGAGAACACATGCAAAAGATGGAAAGAGATGAAAAACAGCAGAAATAGAACTGTATGTCACTCTAGGAGAAGATGAAAGCAGCGAAGGGAGCAAAACCAAAAGGAAGACATGCAAGTAAAAAAACACAACACAGGAAACCACTGCAGCAAAGCAGAGAAAACACAGCATGAGACCGAGGGAGAAGAGAGATGGACGAGAGAGGCAAACTTTCTCTCTTAAACCAAAACATTTGTCTCTCTCGCACATGCGTGTCTAAACAACATGTGAGAACCATTTGCATAGTTTCAGTGCGTGGGCTTGCGGCACGGTTCAAAGATGCAGGACTGTGCGTGCATGAGTGCAAACACACATGCATGTTTCTGCCTGCTAATTCATACCTCAGCTGATCCGTGGGCATGTCCATCGGTCTTTCTGTGCCAAGCATCTGCATCAGTTTACCTGTTTCTGCCTCTGAGACATAGTGTTTAAGTAAATGAATCCTGCACCACACTAACCAGAGATCTTATCTGTAACTGGTTTACACCCACTTTTGAAGACACAATACCACAAAATGCTGTTATTTCCCCTCCAGTGCAGATTGTTAAACAGAAGCCTTATTCTTCTGAGCAGCATGCTTATGGTTGGTGGAGTCGATTTATCATTTGGCCAATTAGAATCGTCCTATTTGAGCATTTCCCAGACCGATTGGTGTCTGCGTTTTTTATGTTTGCTGATTTGAACACTTTTTTTTACAGAATACACTATACAGAAAAGATGTTTTTTTATTATCTATATTATTTAGTTGTATTTATTTTGTCTTTTTTTTCATTGTTATTTATAATAAGGTTTATGGTTAAACTTTAAAATATCAAGCCTCAAATTTCAATGTCGGCTGATATATCAGTATTATATATAAGAGCTATTTTTATTGAAAACAACACTATGAGAGAGGTGAGTGTAAATCAAAACATTAAATTCAAACACTGAGCCATTTACACTTTTAATTTAATTTGATCCATTGTTAAATTGATAATACTAATCATAGCAGCTATGATTCCTAAAAAAAAAAAACATTGGCGTCATTGAATATGTTTTATAGTACTTGATAACTTGAAGGCCACTCGGTTACCTTCAACAAGGCTAACCCCCGACCTCGCAGTGGTTCCTTGAGCCGCTGAATTTACTCCAGAAATTGATGAGTTCCTTGTTGGCCCCATAACCACTTTTCCACCAAATTTCCAGTAAATCATTCAATAGTTTTTCAATAATCAAGGTAACAGATATTAATGAAAACACAAACTCCTGGAAGGTAATGATGTGATCAGATCAGAATTACAAAGAAAACATGTCTATCTACTAATCTAGTTTGATTAATGGATAAACAGCAACACAGTGGCAGCTGCGGTGACAGCAGCAGAAAAGGCTTGATGGAAAAACTCTCAGAACAAAAAGGCAGCATTGTCATTCATCCATTCAACTGTTCCAAGGACTCACAGAGCAGGCGGCTGCCAACACCGCCACTGGAGGAGAGAGCATAACGCTTTCTCAGCTCCTGTGCCAGGTATCAGTTCAGGGCAGAGAGGACATGTGAAGACAACAAGCGCGAGAGACTGCAGGAGGAAGGGACAAAAGATGAGGCGATGACAGACAAGAAGAGAGGAAAGGGAGGAAGACAAAGCAGAAAGAAGCAGACTAATGAATAGAGAAGGAGCTGGACTGAGGGTGTCTGTTCTACACTGCCTCACAGCCAATGAACAGATCCTGGAAAGTGCAAGTGGAAGACAAAAAACACAAAATAAAGTAAATTGATCTCACCTTATGTACACTTGAAGCCTACAATCTACAATAATTCTTTAAATATGTACATTATGGATTGCTTGAATATGTCCAAATGTAAAACGGATGTCAACATTTGACATGAACTAATGCCTAACAAGAAACAGATATGGAGACGCAGTCAGTCAATGGTTGACGGGCAGGACGGGACACGAAGAGCTCAGCTGAGTCGCATATGGAGCGGTTTTGTGTTTGCCGTGTGGGGACAGGAAGGTCCCCGTCACAATAAGTGTCTAGTCAAGTATGGCCTCGCCTGGAGACATGAAAGGGCCTCCTCAGCGGCCATTCATCCCTCCTTCCTGCCGTCCCTCTACCCAGCCAGCAAAGCCCCATGCTGCGAGCTCCAATACAACAGCTTCCTCTGTTGGCTGGCCTTCTATGAAAAGTTAATCGTAATTGCTCACAGATGCCACATTAGAGTCGATCGCAGAGGGGGGGGGGGGGGGAGATTTGGCTCTGAAAAGAATACTTAAAGAGGGAAGGGGAAAAAATGGAAGTTATATCATCGTGGTTGCACAGAAATACAGAGACGTTATTCAGGATCATCATGGAGAAGTCTGGGGGACCTCTGGCCTCTGACGGCACTGTCGTCAAACACACACCGAGGAAGAGCTTGGAGAAGTGCCACATAATTAGAAGATTAAAATTCCTTCATGACAATAGGTTAGCTATTCATCCAGAGATGTTGCTACAGTCCAAAATACATGTCAACTATTTCTTATTAAAGGATCCATCGTATGAAAATTCCACTTTTGAAGTGTTTCTACACGTTAATTTGGGTATCTGGCATGTCTACCGTCCCAAAAACTCTGGAAAAAAACAACTCCCGCGATTTGTTGTGGTTCCCCTATGTCAGAAACGATACGCTAGAGTGCGTCCAATGGGATTATGACCCGATTTTACGTCAGTCTTGGGCGGCGGGGGAAGCTAACCAGCCGGGGAGCGGGTTGAGAGGCGGAGGTCTGTCGGAGCAGCAGAGCCGGCGGCCGGGGTAAGTTACGAGCCACAGCCCCCTCCTCAGCTCGGGCCGTTCCTGTCACCCACCAGTGAGGTGATGGTTATGATGGCAAGCTCCGGGGTGACGGAGCTCCGGAGCACCGGAGCCGGTGAGATGATGGTTATGATGGCGAGCTCCGGCACGTTAGCTCGCGAACTAGCGTCGGAGCTAGCGCCAGAGCTCCGGGGTGACGGAGCTCCAGAGCCGGTCAGATGATGGTTATGATGGCGAGCACCGGGGTGACGGAGCTCCGTAGCACCGGAGCCGGTGAGATGATGGTGAGCTTCAAGAGCGCCGGAGCTAGCTCCGGAGCCGTGGAGATGATGGTTATGATGGCGAGCTCGCGAGCTAATGCACTCCAATGCTAACTGGAGCTATGGGCAGTGGGAAGTAGGTTATGGGCAGTGGGAGCTGTGCTTGGGCTCTCGCAGCCAGGCCTCGGCCCGCCTGACTCTGGTTCAAAACAATATGGGTGCAAGATTGTATCTTCGTCCCCAATAGCCATATTTCTACAGAGGTAATGGACAGCTAAAAATCTGGGCGCTTGTATCTTGTGAAGGGGGGGGGGGGGGGCACTCAAAATCAGGTCAATCTGAGGAGGGCTGTTTTAGACAGGGTAAAAAGGTGCTGTTTTAAATGATCCAAGTGATATTTTGACCAAAATAAGTTACAGACATTTCACTAAGACCCCAAGGAACCATATCAACTGTGGTAAAATGGGCTAACGATGCGTCCTTTGAGAAATATGGATAAAATTAACAAAACCTGGGAGTGGACCAGATTGACATTATTTCTAATTTTTCATTTGTGAACCCCCATGTCCTCAATGTAAGTGGATGGGACATGGACCAAACTAAAAAGTCAAAGTAGACATGAAATAAGATTCTCAACTATGATTTCTATCATTTTAGTTAGGATTAACTGGCTCTAAATAACGTCATCAGTGCAAGATGGAAGTGTTCAGATATTTTTAAGGATTAGATAATTAATTTTGTCAATCAAGAAAATAATCAGCAGATTAAGCCATTAGTCGCAGCCCTATATAAAAATAAACTGATGTACATTTAATTTAGATTGGTAATGGACTGAAATTGCTAAAATCATTGGACCACTGGTGGAAATATCCATGTGTGTAGTATCAAATTATATCATAGACGTTTCATCAAATACCTCCATTATTAGAAGACATATTCAGAAGCAGCTTTGCTAATGTTAACTCTTCATTTATTCTTTTTATATGAACATGTTTATGCAGCTTCAACCAATCAGACTGAAACCTGGTGCTTTTTAGTGAAAACCTTCATAAGAGGGACGTTACAAGTCACTGCACATCTGCCCATGATGCATCACTGCATACCGTCATGTAAATGATCCACTCGTGACCGCTCAGTGACCTCTGTGTAGCACTGTCCACTCAGTGATCATACAGTCGCATTTCAACCTGCAACAATCTGTCTGATGATCAGTTCTTCTTCTGTTCATGGACTCACAATCCCTGCAGCTGCCCTACTTCTGCCTCCGTGCTGGGGAAGGGAAATTAAACCAGCAACACTGTAATGACTGGACGACCTTAAAGAAAGAGGAAGGATTCAATAATACTGGGAGGAGGAAAAGAGGATGAATCAACATTTATGTCCCTGAAATGCAGTGATTGGTTTTCCTTCTGTAAAGTGGAAACAACACACGTGTATGAAATTGTGTTTTGTGAGTAATGTGCTCTGGCAGCACAGGTGCATCTGCCATCGCTGATACGTCCGTTGTGGTTTCCGATCCAGCATGATGACGAAGAACAAAAAGCACGACACACACAACCTGAAAGAGACATAACGGAGAGGCGGGGAGGATTAGAGAAATCCTTTTCCAGATCGCCGGGGATCAGGTCAAATCTTTCATCAAATCATTTTGTCTTTTACCGAGGGTGAAGCAAACCGCACGATACGATTACCACCTGCTCAGACTGAAAGGGGCTGGGGAACCGAGGCGGAGAGCGGTCATGACTCTGCTCCTCTTTCATGAATTTCATGACAGCCGATAGACACAATTTGTTAATTGACTAACTAGAATGAGTCTCAGTGGGGCGCAAAACCTACACCAAGGCCCAAGAGTCCCCTTCAGTAATTCATCAATCACTGTCAAACTACACACTGCAGATCTACTGGTAACATTTTGTGCAACAAGTAACCACAGAGACCTCACGTATGCACACGTCAATCTTTTTTTTTTAGCTATGATTAATTCATTTTGTACAGTTTACACAGGAAATAAACCAACGTGTGCACACTGAGTCGCATCCTGCACCATGGGGATGTACTCCACATACTATAGCCTGTAATGAGGCGTCACTAGTGGCGCCTCAAATCCCTTGAGTTCTGGAGGGGATATTTTTTACACGGGTCTCTGACATCATTTGAGACAACAGTGACTGATGGCAAGGAAATGAAAGATAAAAAGTCATCTGATCGCCTCCGTTATTTTAAAACACGAACTCACATAAAAACATAATCAAAATAGCACCAGTGCCTCGATACTGCTGTCAAATGGACATGCTTTATGAATTATGAACAAAAAACATTGTGAATTATGTATACACACAGGGAAGCAAAAAGAAAATAAGAAAATCTTATCTAAGCAGCAATTTAAAAGAATGTAGTAAAGCAGTTAACTGACGAGTGAATCTTAGATGACAGATCAAGATCAACTTGTGCAGTGACACAATACAGCAGAAAGATAAACAGAGCGACTGGAGACGATACGCTCACAGGCCTCAGCTGCCATGAAAAATGCATTGTGAAAAGGCTAGAGGGCTCCAGTAGAAAAACAAACCAGTTCTCCACCCTGGTGCAACCGGCGGAGGGCTGCGCATAAACATGAAGGTGCGTTTCTCCCCTGGGAGCAGCCGCTGGGAAATAAACCCGCTATTGTCGCTACTAGTGCTCTATCTGACCTGTTCAAACCTGCTGTCCAAACATGGTAACAGAGAGACAAAACACTAACCCTAACCACTTGTGTGTGTGTGTGTGTGTGTGTGTGTGTGTGTTCTTTTACTTGCAGTTGTAATTTAGGCTACATCCATACTAACATGTTATATTATTATTATTATTATAATTATTATTATTATTATTATTATTATTATCATTATTCATGCACACTGGATCATGTGTGTGCCAGTGTAAACAGGAAGCGTTTTTCCTACTGTGCTGCCAGTTGCTTATTTACAGAAAATACTATGTACAATAAATAACTATGGTGAAAATAAGATCTGTTTCTATCAGTAAAGGTTTACCTGGTTTTGCCTTCGCCGCTAATAGTGTAGACATAACTGATCAGAACCAATCAGGAATTGAATTTTTGCTGTGTTAGTTTTCAAACTAAATCTTGGCCATCAGCGTTTCCAAACTTCTCAGTTTTAGGCATTAGAGTTCTAGTCTTCAGGTAAGATTCAAATTAAGATTATTTTTGGCTTCGGGAAAAGGTGATTAAAGCTTCATTTCACTTTAAAAAAAAAGAAAAAAATTAAATATAGAGGACGTTTAACTTCTCATCTAAGAGGCATCTTCAATTCTGTCTTCACGTCAAGTTTTCCAAACACACACAGGTACAACTCCTGTAAAAACCATTAAAAATGTTGTGGATTTTCATTTATTCTAATGTAACTCATAAAAGCTGGAGGTATAGTTGGTAAAAATACAAATAAATAATCTATGGCTATGAATGGGAAGCCAGGGGTTTCCAACATTCTCTGAGAATGTTTTAAAGTCAAACGTTTTTATGTTTACGAAGTATTCCATTGGGATGTTTTAAATATTTATGTGCAAGTTAACCTTCATTTTCTTTCCAAAGTAAAACATACACCCAGCTGCTATTCGTTTCAATAATTTCGGGTTGATAAAAGCAATGGAAAACAATCTACAATTGTTGCTAATGAACGTTTAAATAAAGGGCTGAGTCTTGGAGGTCCTTGCAGCTACTCAAAAGGCATATCAGTGTGTTGTGCGCTCCTGCCATCTGGCCCAGAAGTCCACTTCCTACCCTCTTTCCAAACAGGAAGTCAAAACAAATCCTTGATGGCACGGGTCAGTGCTTTAATTGTCTCCTAAGGATTTCTGTGCAGACAGCAACCGAAATGTCTCCCAGATCACATCAGCACCAGAACCTGCAGCACTAAGAGATCCATTCATCCTACAGTACCAGCCTGCCCAGCTGCCGGTGTGGGTTTGTGTATCTGGGCGTGTGTGTGTGAGTGTGTGCTTCATGTATTGTGTGTGCATGCACCTTCAATGTGATTACTGCAGCAAACGTATAGAGGGGATTCTAAGGATTAAAAAGAAAGTGAAAGCCTTTTGTTCTTCTCTTTTCTCTGTCACACACGCACACACACACACACACACACACACACACACACACATACAAACACACATACACACACTGTTGGGTCTCCATGTCTTCTGAGGACTAACATCGATTTCCTGGAGACTTGCTTTAAACTTAACCATAGTTACTATTTGCCTTACCCTAACCCCAACCCTAGCACAAATACATACACACACACACACACACACACACACACACACACACACACACACACACACACACACACACACACACACACACACACTCACAAACACGCGCACACACGCACAAACACACACACCTGTCCCTGACTCCTCTCATGACAACCTGAGAGGCTTTACACAGACATGACATTTTACTTTGAAAGTCAATCCAGACGTTGGGAGGCCTGGCACATCCCAGAGAGCGCGCGCGCGTGTGTTTGTGTGCGTGTGTGTGTGTGTGTGTGTGTGTGTGTGTGTGTAGGATGCTGACTGTCTCCCGCCCTTCTGACAGCACCGAGCTGTACAGAGAATGACAGCCGGCGTGAGAGGCGACACATCCCGGTCATGACCCACGCTCTACCTCGGCTTACCTTAAGCGTTGAGTCCGGTTCCCTGCGGCCCAGCTCGGCACGGAACGGCTCCTCCGCTGGGGCCGGTGTCACTTCATAAGTTATCCGCCGTCACACTTCACGCGCGCACGAGTACTTTCACGATGAAGCGCGCGCTCCAGCTGTTACAGAGGGCGGTGTTCACGTGCCATACAGATGTGGAATGCCCGGTTAGTTTCAGTGGGGGGGTCACTCAGCGGCTCCTCCGTGTGTCCTCCCGCCGGCTCACGGTGCTTCTGCTGCCGCCTGCCTCTGCTTCAGCTGCCGCTGTCATCCTCCGAGAGAGCCACCGACTCCAGCCGGCCTCGCACTGACGCCTAGCGGTGATACCGAGCAACGACAGACTGCGGTTCACTACAACCTGCGGCCGTTCTGTCAATATCAGGTTTCACATAATTATGTGGAATTAAGGAGAAGTTAATCCATCTGGATAAACTGTTACATAAAACGGTTTTATTCTCACACTTATTAAGACGCTAATGACATGGATCCGTTAGTACAGTGTGTTCGATTATTAATCTGAGGGCTTCAATGTTGTTTTTAATCCATTTCTATGTTTATCAATGTTTTAGGGCTTCAGAATATCCGGTCAAATACACCAAATGCACATGTTATGCACAAATTACAACATTACAATTAAAGCTTTTGTTAAACTGATAAATAAGTAAAGTATATCATGAACTGTGCATGGGAATTACATGTTTTTCTTCAACATTCTGAACATATGTTGAAACATCTTATATCATGGGTTAAATTATAGCATGTTTTCCAGATTTAATTGGCCTAAAAAGGTTGAAAGACGTCTTAATATTCACCTAGTCTTTATTCATCTATAACATCTCATTATGAGCCAGTCTGATACAGGACTAACACTCAGGTAGTGTACACATTACAGTTATTAAAGTTGAATTTAATAACAATATACACATGTTTGCTGTGTAAGCAAAAGTTCCATTGTTTCTGTTAGGACAAGGGCAGTTGAGAGTTTTTTTTATATCTCTCTCTTATTAACTTATCCAGCAGGCAGATTGTTGTCAATATTTAATTTAGTATCATGCTGCAAATGCCTTGTGTGTTTGCTGTGAAGGCCTCATACAAGGAGGAGGAAGACATCCTCCTCTCATGTATTAAAGACATTTTATCTCTTTGACAACGCTGCATGCACTCACATCTTTTAAATGTTCTGTGTGGAGAATTTAGTGACACCTAGTGGTGGAGTAACATGTTGCAGCTGAATTCACCTCACCTCACCCTCCCTTTCGAGAACTCCAAAGAGAACCTGTGGTTGCCTTCCGCTGTCATAAAAACTCAAAAGTTGTTAAGTTTGTCCTGTTTGAGCTACTCTAAAAAAGATAGCAGCCTCCGAAGAGAGGACCCGCTCCCTGTATAAAGTATTTAAATGTAAAGTGCCAATTCTAGGGTAAAGACATCTAATAATCGTACAATTCAGATGAAACACACAAGTTTAAACAACTAGGATTATTTTATATTAACTCTGCCAATAGATTCCTTTCACCTAAATCTTACACACTGGAATCTTTAAGAGAACTGTTTCAGTAATTTGGGCGGTGCTGCAGTCGTGGTTTATTCCCTCTCACATGTTCTCCCCCTGGAGGCTCGGTGTCCTGTTCCTCTGACCCCCTCTCTATCTTCTCACTGCCCTCACATCTGATGGCTTCATCTGACCACCATCTCTCTCATCAACCCTTTAGTGCTTACCACAGCATTCAGTCCATGCACCAATGTGGAGACGAGTGTGAAAAGATGCAGCACACAGGATACAGCTCAGAATGACAGATCATTTTCAGGCCCTGGCCAGGTGTCTCTGGTGTGGTCGGGATGAAATTTCACATTTCAAGACATTTTTAATTTTTTTGGTGTGGTGGTGAATAGCTGAAAAATATAAAGGAGGCAGTTGCTGCCTCAAAGGAAAAGAAAAAAAATATACAGACAGGGTTTGAGGCTGTAGCTCAAAGTAATTTTAAAATATGCAAAGTCAAGAGTCGCCAATTAGAATTATAAAATTGAAATATAAAATGATAAATTAAATAATATATAATTTTTCATAGTTGCAAATTATTCTTACAAACTTCCAGGCACACGTTGAGCTCTTTCTATCCTCAAATTTGAAGCATGCGTGTGAATCTGCTTCATCTCAATCACTCTAAACTTAACATACTGTACATTATTTCAAGACACTTGCCAGGGACAACCTACTGTATAAAAGACAGAAAATCATTATCTTAAATGGGTATATACCCATTTAAGATAATGATTTTAAGGCATGAACCTGGATGCTATTTATGAATCCCTTGGCAGTGTGCCACTGACCCCCCGGGTTCTGCAGGGCCCCATTTGAGAACCACCACTTTACAAAGTAAGGTTAAGACGTGACTATATTAATGACAGAAATCTGCCTTAATGGGTTGGGAGACCGACATGTGTGTTGAAAGTACATTATATGTGTATTTGTGAAGTAGCCATGGTGTAAATAAGCAGATGTGTGTTTTCTGAGTATGAGTCGACATTTGCTCCCTCTGCAGGTTTAGTTCCAGGCTGCTTTGTTACATGCAGCACTGCGTCACTTGAACCGGCCTCCTCCTGCGGCTGGACGCCAGGAGAGGAAGCAGCGCTGGCGAGGTTTCTGATAAATGGACCCACGTGGGGGGAGGGGGGCTTGAGTTATCACACATGTGAGATAGCAGAAAAGACTGGAGGAGGGAGGCACTGCTAGCACACTATTTTTTATACAACATTTTTTTGACCTATTTTTAGATACAAATATTTCCGGAGGTGTATTTTTGTTTCACTTTTTACATACACTTCAAAAACAGCTCTCACACACCCGGCACGCAAAACACAAACTCAGCACACAGTACTGATAAGACAGTAACTTGCAGAGTGATGCTGGGGTTGTGAGTCCGGGTCTCACTTGGATTACTTTTATCATTCAGTCAACTATAGGCTCACAGTCCAAGAACTAAAGTGACGATCACATTACTCTGATGGAAACCTGCATTGTGGCATTATAATAACTCTTCTTATCATTTCATAAATGATGTCATAACTTTTACCTCTACCTCTACCTCTACTTTTTCTGTTAACACTGGATGTCTTGCATTATTCAGGTTAATGATTATAGATAAATGTTAGGTTTGTGGTGTGAGTGAATAGTTCAGTGAACCTATTTGACAGTAACATGCAGAGTGATGCTGGTGCTGTGATGCATGTATCATCCAATAATCACTCAAACAAAATCTCTATTAAATCCATATTGTATATTTATTTGTAAAAGTCGAGACAGAGCTTTGTGTGTTTTTCTTCATGAAATTCCAAATAGAAATGAACTGATCACATCAGTGTGTTGAATATGGGCATGCATGAATTTAGTCAAGTCCGATCAATTGGTAAAGGAACACAATTTCTTCAATTTCACTCTCTATGAAAAGTCAAATCACTTCCATCTGCTGGTCAACATGTTACTCTCTATTAACATTCTTATTAGATCAAAATCTATTGGTACACATTTGAAATCCTCAGAACAACAAGTTCCTGCAAATCGATTTTGTTACACAAAAATGAAACATGTGTATCATATACATAATTTCAAAATAAAACCCCTCATAGGAAGAAAAAGGAACTTAAGAGAATAATAAAGTACAAAATAATTAAGTTGTAGTGATGCCGTAGAGCCGCTGAGTGTTTACTATGCAGTAGATATGACCGCATTGAACTAAAAGCATGACTGTTCATTTTTGTGAAACACACCTCATGAGGTCCCCTTCTTGATGCTTAGTCATCATCCATCATTTCCCTCGTCAGGTGATTCTTCAGATCTAAATATAAACTGATCAAAACTCAATCAAAGCCACTGTTAAAATATGAAACACTTGTGTGGGATCTACAAGAGGAGCCCCATGATTTGTAATGATTCTAAATTGAGGAAGTGAGAAAGACCATGACTCTGCATGCTGGACCTGTGCCCACTGTGGCGTGTCCAGCAGCTTGTGGAGCAGCAGATAGGAGAGGGTGAAGGAGTTTATCTGCAATAACCTGCAGCAAACTGTAAAATATCATCTGGATAGAAAAGCCTGACTCATGCTTTCATGTATGTCTTATGGTGGTGAATGTGTAGTAGGAAAAATTGACCCCTAATAAAAAAAAGAGAGAGAGAAAATCTGCTTCCTGCAGAAACGCAGAAAAGAAAAGAAGAAGTCCTCACTATGTAAAATGATTTAAATAAGTGCATTATTGTCTGAGATTAGAAATAAATACTTTGTTTAACTTTTAAGTGGGTCTTTGTTGTGGCTGAGAGAATCTGAACATTTTAAACTCTAATTATCAAAAACAATGGTGGCAGCTGAACTGACCCCTCATGATACTGAGAGAGCAGCAGCGTGACACATGTAGAGCAGCAGATAGCACCGTGGTGCGCAGCCCCCACCCTGCTACATGGCCCTGGCTGCTGTCCGATAACACACAGGAGAAAAAAAACAACAAGGCTGCAGCCTGAGACCTTCTCCACTCAGTTTTCTCCACACAGGGGATTATCAATTCTCACCAATCCTGTCTGCCTGCGTTTTTCTGATCAACCGCGTCCATGTGGCGATAACATGGTTGATGGTTCCCTTTTTACGCACAACTATTTTTGAATCTACCTGTGACCAATCAGCTCCCTGGATATTCAGCCACGGGCCGTTGTTGAACAGTGAAACAGGCTGCGATGCTCTCAACGAAGGAGAAGGAGCTGATTGCACAAATATGGGAACGACTGACTCCTGTGGCAGAAGACATTGGCTCAGACGCGCTTCTTAGGTAGGTTCATTTAGACTTTTCATAAAAAATACGAACCTGCTGTCGATGGAATAGTGTGTGTAGCATTTACATCTGATGAGATATTGGAATTATAAATGGTTGAAGTCAAACATGTGTAACTTACCTTTCCAAATGTGTAAATGCGCGACAGGATCTTGGCCCCTTTACTGACTCATTAGCTTATGTTAATGTTTGGTTCAAAAGACTAAAACATGACTCTTTCATGACCCTTTTTAATTTAATCAAAATTGGTTAGTGATGATGTCTATAACAAGTTATGAATATGCATAACTTCAAAGTAAACTGCAAATTATTTATAAATGATTTATTAGCCACTGTTAAAGTAATTATTTACATGATATAAACCCCATATGGGATTTTGGAAAGCATCAATTAAAAGTAAATATATAATAATCATAATCTATAATATAAATGCATTATTTCGAATGTCATTGTTTGTCATGTGATTTATGATGATGATGATGACGATGATGATGATGATGATGGTGGATGTGACGGTTGGGGTCAGTCTCCATGTGTCACCTCTACTCAGATGTTGGTGGTACGCCACTCACTAAACTGAGCAACAAACCCAGAGCTCCAAAGGAATGCACTGTTCCTTTTCCTCCACAGGATGTTCGCTTCTTACCCCGGCACCAAGACGTACTTCTCCCACCTGGACATCAGCGCCCGCTCCGCTCACCTGCTCTCCCACGGGAAGAAGATCGTCCTGGCCATCGCGGAGGGAGCCAGAGACATCAGCCAGCTGACCGTCACTCTGGCTCCTCTGCAAACGCTGCACGCCTACCAGCTCCGGATAGACCCGACTAACTTCAAGGTGCAGGTCCCGGGGGAAAGCAGTCCATATATCACCCATTGATCACTGAATGAATAATGGTTACTTATTGAAATGTTACTATGTTGTTTTTAAAGGGTTGTAGTGACTTTTCTCTTAAGTGAACTCGGTCATTATCAGTCAATGTCAGACCAAACCCATTGACCTCAGAAGAGCTTCAAAAACGACATATCATTAGAAGTCCTCATCATATGTAATGTTTTCTATTCAGTATATCCACGTCTTTTAAGTATTTGCAAGTATAAAATGCAAAAGAATACATAAATACCCCTTTTCAACGTAACATAAAAACAATTCTCATTTGTCTATATACTATACTTTTTACAAAGTAGGTAGGATGAATATTACGATGTGTTCTCGAGCCAGAAGACCAGCACACTGGCCCCTATGGTGAAATATATACTTATGTTAGTTCCAAGAGGAAAACTGTAGCCAACCCAATATTAAGTGTCTAAAGATGAAGTTTGGATTGGAAATCTAATGGCAGACATAAAAGGGATGTGAAATAGCTACTGGGAGTGTTCTGTTTTGTTTTAAGTTAAATTACTCGGAGACACAAACTGAGAGCAGCACCATGGTTAACTCAAAGATACATTTTAAATACCAGGCCCTCTCTGAAGTTGAGCTCCTTTGGAAAATGAAATAATTGCTGCCTAGTGCTCAGATTACCCATTGCATATTCCAGTTTATTTATCCAGGCAGAAATCTTCACGCCTCCTTTAAAAGTTAATCAGGACAGTTTTCATGATGTTTTCTCACGATGCATTTGAAGTATAACTGTCGCACTTGGTTCTCCCTTCACCTCTGCACCCCTCCACCTCTCCTGTAGCTCTTCTCACACTGTATGCTCGTCACCCTGGCGTGCCACATGGGCGACGACTTCACGCCTGTCGCACACGCGGCGATTGACAAGTACCTGTCAGCGTTCGCAGCCGTGCTCGCCGAGAAATACAGATGAGACCCAGCCACGTGTGTCTAAGATGCAAATGAGACATGTATGTAAGTTTGGTTTTTGTTATGTAATGTTCTGCAATAATAAAATGTGCACTTAATATGCAAAATGTTATGTTGTATTACAATAGAAAGTCTTAATTATGTGTTGAAATGATTTCCTCATGGAGGCACAGATGTGAGATGAAGAGTGTGTCATTTGTGCAGCTTGTGGCAGAGTCTCAGGTGCTCCATGCTTATTTAATTGTGTTTCTACATGTAAAAATATGTGTTCAGTGTGTGACGGACATACATGACTGTATTCAGTGATACGTGTGGTGGACAAATTAATTTAACCCTCATGATTCCTTACTTTTCTAATCTATGGATGAACCTTATACTCAGGCATATTGATTGATCCTAGTGGTTGGTTCAACTTCCCCTTTCCTTTCACTTCAGAGAGACTCTGACGGACGACGAGGTGATTATATAAATTCACAATCTCTTACTCCAAAGCCCCAAATCCTATTTTCTTCTTCCGTATCTAAAACAAATGAAGAACTCACAGTTGAATGACACAGTGGTGAACAGGGAGCTGCTGAAGCAGAATCTACGGACTGTCTTTGCTGTTGAAATAAAAATGGTATGAATTCTTCAGAACATAATCCTATCAAATATTTGAAAACACCATACTTTAGAAAAGTTTTTGTTACTGAGTGGACTTTGTGGTGAAGTGTTTTTATAATCTCCTCTGTCAGAGGTCAAGAATGACTTTTCAACCTTAAGCCTTTATTTGCCCTTAAAGTGTAAAAAATTACTATTTAACAAGATTCCATTAGCTTCAAACAGCTTTTATGACTTTAAACACTCGGTGTCACACTCACACCATTGAAAACAGTCTATCTTATCTATTTTTACCGACCATATACTGCTTCACACTCTGTAATGCACAGATAAGTCTTCCAGCAGCCAATAAATGCGACAAGGAGCTAATATCTAATCAACTCGTTGGTCTTATTGATAAACTCTTCTCTTGATGTTTATATCATATATAACCTACAGTTAACACGCTTCAGTGATTGAAAAAGTTGTAGTGTTGTTAGCTTGTAACTGGGTCACTCTCTTCCTGCGACACGATAATAAAGAAAATGATTGCCTCTGAAAACCGCTTCTATCTGCGTCCCCGGGGTCAGAGGATGATGGTGTGACGTTAATGTATTGTTTTACATTGTATGTGTCACGTCATGATAAATCAGTCTCTTGTGCCGCTCTCTCGGCATTTTGCAACCTAGGCAACAGCCTATGTCGCCTGTACCAGGAGCCTCCCCTGGGCCGAGCAGGGGGCGAGCAGGTCCGTAGAGAAGCAACACCAGCTCAGCTCGTCTGTCTGCTGCTTCAGAGTGTGGACTAATGTCACCATGATGATGAAGAGGAGGAGGAGGAGCAGGAGGTTCACTCACCAGGGGGCGCACACTGATCTTACAGTTAGGTCCATAAATATTTGGACATTGACACAATTTTCATTATTTTGGCTCTGTAAACCACCACAATGGATTTGAAATGAAACAATCCAGATGAACGTTAAGTGCAGACTTTCAGCTTTAATTTGAGGATATTTACATCCGAATCAGGTTATTTACAACACATTTTATATGTGGCCCTCCCTTTTTATGGGACCAAAAGTAATTGGACAAACTAACATAATCATAAATGTAATTGTCACTTTTAATACTTGGTTGCAAATCCTTTGCAGTCAATGAGAGCCTGAAGTCTGGAACCCATAGACATCACCAGACAATGGGTTTCGTCCCTGGTGATGCTCTGCCAGGCCTCTAATGCAACTGCTTGTTCTTGGGGCATTTCCCTTTAGTTTTATCTTCAGCAAGTGAAATGCATCCTCAATTGGATTCAGGCAAGGTGATTGATTTGGGCATGGCAGAACATTCCACTTCTTTGCCTTAAAAATTCTTTGGTTTCTTTTGCAGTATGCTTCGGGTCATTGTCCATCTGCACTGTAAAGCGCCGTCCAATGAGTTCTGAAGCATTTGGCTGAATAGGAGCAGATAATATTGCACAAAACACTTCAGAAGTCATCCTACTGCTTTTGTCAGCAGTCACATCATCAATAAATACGAGGGAACCAGTACCATTGGCAACCATACATGCCCGCGCCATAACACTACGTCCACCATGCTTCACTGATGAGATGGTATGCTTTGGATCATGAGCAGTTACTTCCCTTCTCCATACTCTTCTCTTCCAATCATTCTTGTACAAGTTGCTCTTTGTCTCATCTGTCCATAGGATGTTGTTCCAGAACTGTACAGGCTCTTTTAAATGTCGTTTGGCAAACTCCAATCTGTTCTTCCTGTTTTTGAGGCTCACCAATGGTTTACATCTTTTGGTGAACCCTCTGTATTTACTCTGGTGAAGTCTTCTCTTGATTGTTGTCTTTGACACAGATACGCCTACCTCCTGGAGAGTGTTCTTGATCTGGCCAACTGTTGTGAAGGGGTTTTTCTTCACCAGGGAAATAATTCTTCTGTCATCCACCAAAGTTGTTTTCCGTGGTCTTCCGGGTCTTTTGGTGTTGCTGAGCTCACTAGTGCGTTTTTTTCTTTTTATAAATGTACCAAACAGTTGATTTGGCCACACCTAATATTTCTGATATCTCTCTGATAGTTTTTTTTTGATTATTCAGCCTAATGATGGCTTGCTTCACTTATAATGACAGCTCTTTGGACTTCATAATTAGAGTTGACAGCAACAGATTCTAAACACAAATACTTCACTTGAAATTAATTCTAGACCTTTTATTTGCTCCTTGTCAATGAAATAACGAGGGAATAACACACACCTGGCCATGGAACAGCTGAGCAGCTAATTGTCCAATTACTTTTGGTCCCTTAAAAAGGGGGGTGCCACATATAAAATGTGTTGTAATTCCTACACCGTTCACTTGATTTGGATGTAAATACCCTCAAATTAAAGCTGAAAGTCTGCACTTAAAGCACATCTTGAGTGTTTTATTTAAAATCCATTATGGTGGTGTACAGAGCCAAAATGGTGAAAATTGTGTCAATGTCCAAATATTTATGGGCTAACTGTATATGAGACAAACAGCTGATAGGAGCTGTCAGAGGGATGAAGGCGGATGTGGAGCCTCTCAGGAGGAGCATGGACTTCCTGTTTCAGCCCAGTTGTAACGTGTTTATTTCAGATGTTATCAGTCATGTGATCCTCAGTCAAACAATGTTCACTACTTGTTACTGAACTCCAAATCCAAATCAGTTATTTATCTTTAAATATCAAGTTGATCATCAGAGACAAATTGCATCAAGTATGAAAACCTAACACAACCCAGAGTGGCTCTTTTCAGTGGAGCTGATTTCATCTACTTTACTATAACCATGACAATATATCACATTTCATCTGTTGATCATTTAAATTCAGAATTATACCTGCTGATTACCCAACTTCTGTAGCTGGGAATGTAAAGTAAGCAGAAACACTGGAATGAATATTTCCCAATGAAGTGGTGTATGTATGAAGTAGAAAAAATGCAAATCCTTAAATCCCTCAAAGTATCACTGAAGTAGTGAATTAACCTTCATTGGCTCTGATGCTTTGAACCCTTTATAGCATGTTTTATCATTTTTTTTAAGTAGCGCAACTTTATTATTTCCCCATAAGTGTCTGTAAAATAAGCTGAGTTAGAACCAAAATTCAAAAAATCCTGTTTTGATAATTTTATCTTAAATATTAAGATAATTGTCCAAATTATTTTAAATCTAAATCCTGAACCGATTTGAGCTCCTTTACATCCTGTTGGATCATCAGATCTCGAACTACACTTTGTATTGTATTTGTTGATCATGTTTTATTCTACCCAATAACTTAGCTGGGAAATGTAAGTAAGCAGCAGGAGCGGAGTGAAATAATAAAGGAAATACTTCCCAGTGAAGAGAAGTTTAAAAAAAGGTAAATTCTAAAGTAACTATCCTTATCCAGAGAGGCTGTTCAGTATTTACAATATACATTTTAGAAATGTAAATAAAGACAGCAATGAACACTATACATGGAACAGTAAACCTCTGTATCTTTTTACACTTAAACAGAACAGTAGCACTGCTGGAACCCGTAGACACAAATAAATGCTGTAAACTTTTTCTTGATCGGCTTGATCAGAAGTCCATAAAACAATCTTCAGACGTAGTTCAAGCTGTGTGCCATCTCCTTCCGTTTATTAGAAAAGACTCAAACATAAATATGAAAAATAAATACACATGTACAAAAAGCTGTACTGCAGTGCTGATGATAAGAAAGAGTCAATGACCTGTTTGATTCCCAAACAACATGTTGAGTTAGTAACAGTATTGCACTTGAAGATACTGATCCATGGAGTGTTTGTTCTTTCACATTGCACAATCTAGTATACACATCTAGTGTCACAGGTGAAGAGAAGGTCTCCGACACCAAAGAGGACGTTTGATTAGTAGAAAGTGATTTTCTTTATTTTAGCTTTGTTCTTTCCTCAGCTGCTCAGCCCATCGTTTATCAAAGAACTCTTTCATGGTCCGTCCTGCACGTCCAATTTGTGAATCGTCCTCATTGCACTTCTCACAATTGTCAAACACGAGGTGGACGTCCATGTTGAAAGTCTCGGAATTTTGGTACCTGCAAAGATTGGAAATGGTTTAATTGTAATTCAGAGGCAGCATTCAAATCAGAAAAGTAACATATTAAATAAAAGATGTATGAATGCATGTATAACACAAACGTACTTGTTGTTGGTTATTTTTTTTCGGATGGTCGAGAAGTCCATGGGCTTTTTGATTATCCTTTTGTACCAGGGGTAGGTTTTGAGGTTGACTGGTTTTAGAAAGGGCCCCGCGTCCTCATGAGCCTCCAGCTCAGCCAGCAGAACTCTGGAGGAAAATGAGCAGTCGACAGACCTGAGCTTTTTTATATAGTTTCAGATATTTGTGAAAAAGATTGAAACAGATTTTGAAGTGAACAAGGATCTGTTTGCAATGTTAAAGTAAAAAATCCACAACTGAATCTAATCTGATGGGTTCCTCCTTGGGTCGCGTCCCACTCCCCCAATGCTTGCGCTTATAACATTGAGATGAAATAAATGCGGTTCTCTATCCATGCAGCGAGAATGTGTTCATACCTACCGGCACATTTCCTGCCAAACTTTGTCTTCCTTGGCCAGTTTGGCTCTTTTGGCACAGGACCCATGGCTGTCAAGCTTGGCCCTGCGCCTCTTCCTTCCCCCAGCTTTTTGGTTCTGTAGCCCCGTACTCCGGAGGAATTGAGCGCTTTGCTGAAAGACGGGACATAAAAACGACGGGTGAGGAGCCACGCGCAACACGTACCATGCAGATTTAATAAATGGATGTGGAAATGTGGAACAATGAAGATATCATTGGACAGTTGAACAGATTGAGGCTCGTTGATCTGCTCTGCTTGTGGCCTAGGGGATTTTATTAAGTGAAAGACAAGAGAAAAGAGTCTCAGGTTTACCTTGATAGGGATATTTGTATTTGTATGAGCTGTAAGTAGACAAAGGTTCAGGATATTTTTACCTTGATCTGCGGACCGCCAGAGACGTCTCTCCTCTCCAGAGCCTCCACCGGCTGCTGTTGGCTCATGTCCACCTCCATGGCCTGCTCCTCCACACACCAACTCTCCACGGTTTTCTCCCTCACTTTATCCAGCTTCGCCACATCAAACGCTGCCCCCATAGATACATACAAACAATACAGCAAATTACTGTCTATGAAAAGCAACATATAAATGCAGAATTGAAGTGAGCAGAGGAGTTGTGGACACACCATCTTCGCTGTTGGAATAGAGCAGGGTCAAATACTCCATATTAATTTGGATCTGATTCCGAAGAGCATTCTCTCTGAAGCCTCGACTGTGGAGCGCCTCCACCAGACTGTGGAGCTCCTGCACGTCGGACACTCGCCACCAACCACGCAGCATCTCTGCCAACAGAAGAGAGAAGTATTGATAATTGCTTAATTTTAGCAGCATAAGGAAGTTGTAAAGCTGAGGGACAGTCATCACAGCATGTACTCCAGGACTGTCCGGGCAGTGATGATCTTTAGTCCAGCATATTTCACTTGTGCTTAATGGCAGTGAGACATTCTTACCCTTAGGGATGGGCTGAGGTCGGGGGAAGTCACACAGGGCCTCTGGGGTCTCAAGCGTGTTGACAGTGTTGTTAGTTAGTGTCTTAGTCAGCTGATCGTCCTGAAGGACAGGCTGGGGGCTGGAGGTTTCCTGTGTCTCCTTCAACTCTTCATAACCTGAGTAACATTTAAAAAATCAGCTCAAAGTGCATAAAAAACATAATAATTCAGATGTACATTTCAGTATGAGTTTTCACCTTCGCTGCTCATTATGCCCTCAACAAAGACGCCGCCACACCCTGGGAGAAGCCAGTAACGCCTCATGTAGCGGTCCTGTCCAATCATCAGGGAGGGCTGTGACTGAGAGTGTAGCAGCTTCTTTGTGATCTGGTTATGTTGCTAAAGAGACAGAAAACAGAGGTAGAATGGGATTTGTTTAATTCATCAACTAGCTCATCCTGGGAAAATGAATGTGGGTGAAATTTACCATGCATAATTTGTCGATTTGTTTCTCCAGCTCCTCCACACTGGCGGAGTTCACATTGTTGTCCTAGATGAAAAGATGTCATTAGTGTGAGGCCAGTGGACTGACTGACAGTAACTATAACAAACGCTGATTGAGCCGCTGGCAACAGTAAAAAGAAAAAGCATCATGCTGTTACTGACCTCCTCCTCCCGTATCTCTGCTCGAGAATCCTCTTCCTCCTCTTCATATGCTTGGTCCTTGCTGTCATCTCCGCCCACACTGCTGTCTCTCTGCTCAGTCCTCTTGTTGTGGAGGCTCCACAGTCTTTGAACGCAGAAATGTACAGAGGAAATAATATATATATTAATGTATTCACAAAAAGATTTAAAAAAACTTTGCACAGAACCTTCTGGTAACAACTTGGAAGAAACATGTTCTCACTCTCGGAGCTGATCCTCTACAGCCCACTTATCCTTCCACAGTCCGGTCATGTGTTCCATGTTCTTGTCGTTCTCACTGCAAAGTAACATTGAAAATCATGCTTCAATACTTAGATTGATACATTTGCAGCACACTGCAGCGGGCAGGAGATGCCTTTCAAAGTGTTGCTGGTACTAAAGAAAGACTAATGGAACATAGTTTGATGCAACCTTTTGAAACTATCCATCAGACCATGATTTGTCATATTCCTTTTGATACATCCGCTGTTTCTTCACAATTTGAGCCCTCATGAATAAAACAAGTGACTTTTCTCTGCTCTCAGGCAAAGAGATTGACTTAAGCTCCAGGCACATTATAAACACTTGATTAAACTGTTTAGGCAATCAACTTTACAAAATAAAAAATGGCTCATTCAACACAAATTCAACAACACTTTGAAAAAAAGTCCATAGTACATAATTTTGTTGTAATGTGAATATAAGCAAAAATAAATGAGAAGTGAGATATGTGAGGATTAGAAGGACATGAATCCCTCACCTGTGAACAGCGTTACTCCAGGTTAGCCCATTAACCAGGAAGGTCAACATGGACACCTTCTGAGAGGGACTGTGGTCCTGAAAAGCTCTAGTCCTGAGACTGAGGGCCAGAGGAGCAAACTCTGTCTGATAACTGTGAGCCTCCATGTAGATCTGCAGGATCTCAGACACATTGTCTCTGTTGATGGCCACATTACTCAAGTCTTCCCCTAGTAGGGTTTTGCTCTAAAAGAAAAATATTGATAAGTTCAGTCAGTGTGTTTAATAAATGTTTGTTCACCTACTTAGCGTGAAGAGTAAGTATTTGTGTATACTACAATGTCAAACAACAGACACAGAAACCTAAAGTGTGTTCTGACTGGTTAGCAGAGAAGAGGCAGTCTGCTAGTAAAAAACAAAACAATGTCCGCTCAGCTGTTATGCTGTTGCCAAGTATGCCAACATGTACTCATACAGACTGTATTAAACTAAAGTGTCCCTGCTGTCAGGTCTTCCTTAAATATATTGAATAAAAGTACAACTCTACTTTTGAACTACTGCAGTGGTTCTGCATCAGCTACAGAAATGGTGCAAGTCAATGTCTAAAGCAATTAAATGTGAACCCTGTAAAAAGTTACGTCTGATCAGTTTGAATGTGTGTGTTTGCATTAATACATGGTTAACAACGCCTTTACAAATCAACAACTGTATAAATACTACACTGACAATGACAGACTCACCCTATGACCTGCAGGTATCCCGGGAAACTGTATGGCTGAAGATACCATGCTCACCAGCAGGTCTTGAACTTTAACCATACTGCCCCCAGTGTTAATTAAACCCTCCTGAAGGACACTTAAATCGAGGTCGTTTAAATTCGCTAATCCCAGGGCCTTTCCAAAGGTGTGTAAAAACTGCAGCACCTTCAGGCAGTGAAATAAGGTGCTTCCTTCCAAGACCAGACCAGGGACTCGCGAAAGCTCTGGAAGACACTGAAGAAAAAAAAAAAAAAATTGAAATGATTTGTAAATCAATCTGACCCAAGTATTTTTGGTTTCAGACTATATAGGTAAAATGTGTTATAGATTTCAGTAGCCACTTGGTGGCAGTACTCTGACTTATACCTGCTCTCTTTAATCAAACGTAGATGCTTTCAGTGATATTAAGCATCTATTTTTATATGTGACAGTAAAACAATGAAACCATAAAGTTGTCAAAACATCTAATCTTCATGCCTATAGCTCCTACAGTGATATACTGATTTATTTCCTATGTAAAAAAAACAACAACACATGCCTGGTTGAATTCTTAATCTCTCCACATACATGTATGATGTACATTCCACAGATGGAGACTCTCTGTGGTAATATGTACGCACTCTGATGTACGGACTCTCTGTGTGTGAATACCTTCAGATCGGCTAAGCACATGTCTTCGTTTGGGGCATTGGCTTTTTCCAGCTCCACTTGTCTGAGCTGGAGTTCCCTCTCCTTGTTTAGCCGTTCCTCGTTTGTCTTCTCCTGCTTCAGACGCTCTTTCTTCTGCAGCCAAGAGATCGTATTATTCCCGATGATATTGAGATCGGTATAAAAAACACAAATTAGAAACTAAATTACCAAAGTCTAAGAAAGATGCATCCGTTTCACAGCAATCTTACAAACCACACAGACAGGACATAACAAAGCATAATAAAACATAACAATAAAAAATAATAAATAATAAAATAAAATGATAGTAAGGGTCCATTTACTAGGACTAAGAAGGCATAATAAGTTGCAAAATACATAATAAATGGGGCCAAAACATTACCGGGCTGACAACAGAAGCAACAGTGAAAAACACAATTTGCTCATAAACATCAGTTATTGACCTTGATTCTTTTCTCAGCCGCCAATTTTCGGGCCTTGGCTGCTTCTTCCTGTTTCTGTCTTTTAGCCTGTGAATGAAAAAAAGTTCAAGAAACAGAGTTGGCTGACACACTCATTCAATAAGTACAATATGTCCAGAACAGAAAAGATAAATTAACATTTAACCAGAGCAACAATGTCTGATTAATGAATGAACGGATCATTTCCTTGGTTAGAGGTATAACATGAAAAAAACTTGAATGAATATTTAAGTGTTATACTTCATATTTTGTATAATTTTGGTATTAGTTTGCTGTGGTCGCTCACTGCTCTGTGTGTCTTGCACTAGATGGGTCAAAAGCAGAGGTTAAATTTCCCTACCTGCATGAGTGTGCCTGTGCATGTCTGTGCATGTGTTTGGAACAAATAAATGCATCTTAATCTTAATCTTAATCTTAATCTTAATCTTAATGATGTCAATAGAAAATATTCCACACAAATCTAAATAGAGCAAGTGTCTCTCTGGTAATATCAGATCTAACATATTGACACGCGGAGTGAAGAGATGATTATTCCCTCCCATTAAGGCTCAAAGACAAAATGGCAGCTGTTTCTGCAATCACTTTCAGGACCAACCTCGAGAAGTTGCTGAGCACGGCGTTCTTTCTCCATTCGGAGCTGCTGCATGCGTTTGATCATCTTCTGGTAAAAGGATGAGAGCAAGATCAAATGAATTAACTGTTAAGTCATGCATGTTATAGAGAGGATGGAGGGGGGCAGGGTGTGGGGTGAGGAAGCAAAGTGGGTCTATACAAATCAGGAAGGTGTAGCATTTTGAAGGATAGCAACTTGCTTGTGGAATTTCAGAGCAGTTCAACTGTTTCAATTTAAAACATTGAGAGTGCACAAATTCTGAAAATGCAACAGCTGATAGTTGGGAAGATCATGCAAAGAAAGATCCTTACCTCCTGTTCGAGAAGTTTCATATGCTCTCTCTTTATCCTCTTCTGCTCAGCCAGCCTTACGGCTAGAAAACACAAACATGTTAGGTTCACACACGCAATCTGATCCAATGTTAGAGAAGAGTCTGACGAGACTGTGGCTGTTTACCTTCCTGCCTCCTGGCCTCTTTGGCTGCTCGGGCCTTGGCCTGCATCTCCATTTTTTTCATCAATTTAATCTCAGCTAACAGTCCAGCCATTTCTGAAACATGATGGGATATAAACCATGAAATCACCCACCACAGAGAATTGAAATGATTAGTAAAATATTGACCTGCAGACAACCCCAAAGTCCTGATTTCCAGAGGAAAAGCCTGAAGCATTTAGTGACATATGGTTCTTATTTATATTAAAAAACTCTAAAGATGGTTTAGGTTGGTCTTAACAGTAAGGAAAAAAGTTGGGAAAGAAAAGGCTCATGGGCGATAAACCTTGTTCTATGTTCTTAATGTTAAAGGGCGCCTCTTTTAAGGTGGCTCTTACATGGTGGGCAACTCTTACAACTTGTTTTATGGAGCTGATTACAAAACATCCACCACTGACATTGTTTGAAAAAACGGTTTTGGAAGTAAACTCTATTGTAGCTGAGCTGGGATCATCTTAAAGTGATCTCACATATATGCTCAGGTGGCCAGACTTCCTCATGAAAAATCAGAAGTGAAAATTTCAGATTCAGCCGGTTTTACCTATTTCACAGGTGACACTGAAACATTTCAAAGATGTACACTGACCTTGATCCTCCAGTTGGCGGCGCAGCTTGTCATCCATCGCTGAGATAATGGGAGTGATCTCCTCCTCAGCCAGTAAAAACCACTGACGACCCTGAGAAATATTACAAAGACGAAGGAAGGATTAAAGAAAATGAAAGGAGAAGATGGTCAGACTGAGTTGTATCTACCGATTGCTTACATTAACAAAAGCAAGCTTTCAAGCTTAAGATTCATCATAAATTAACTTTGATAGATATGTCTCAACAAATATGTGAATTCTTGTAATGTTTCTATCAGACCTCACACCATTTTACATTAAATGTATGTATCTCATATATATATATATATATATATATATATATATGTTGTGCAGAGTAAATAAAAGGGAACATTTACCTCTGGTCCTTGTCTGGCTTCATAGAAGGCACCAACTTTAATTTTTGGACTAAAGCTGAAGTTGTCCCTTGAGATTTTAGATATTCCATTCTCCACCAAGTACTGCAGACAAAAGAATTATGCATTGTAATTAAAGCATGGGAAGAACTGTGAGCTATATAACTGGTAACTTGTTGTGATTTCCACTGGTGTGTGATTACATAAAGCTGCAGTGACTATATGCCATGGTTTAAGGTTTTATATTTTCCATAAATTGTTGGTTCACCTTTGTCACATTAGGATACCGATGCAGTTTCTTCCCGCATGGTGCAATGTAAGCAACTTCCACTTTGAGTTGACCTGCCACGCTCCTGATCCGAGTCTCTCTCTGCCACCTGAGCAAACACAATTACAAACCAAGTACAACATATAAATCATGAAATCAATATCATTAAATTATTGTTTCAGCTGTATTCAGTCATCATTAATATATATAGACTTTTAAAGAGAAAGATTTCTTGCAATAGTCATTTCCCGCAATTGAATAATGGTGTTCAGAGACAGAACTGGGGCTGATACATATTCTCTCATTCAAACCAGCAGGGAAACAAGGAGGGAAATTATGTAATGGATGACTGTACAGCTGTCTACTCCTAGATGGACATGAGCCAAGAGGGGCAACCCCTCAGTCCCCAGGAGAGTCAGACCATCAAAACAATGTTAGTTTCATTTAACAAGAATTTCATGCACAACAGCTCACCCATACTCAAGAGGCAACTTCAGAACTCTGTCAACTGTCAGTCTGCTCCTCTTCCCTGATCCTAAAAACAGGGAGACATGACTCAGCACCTTCAACCTGAGCAAGTTACACTACACATCTCATCTTAGAAAGTCACAATGTTCTCTACATGTTCCATGACTCATCCAGTATCAGATTCAAAAAGCATCTGCCTGGGATATAAAAACAAAAGCTGCTGGAGATAAAACAATGATGTGACAAATATAAAAAAAAGAAGTATCATTATGCAAGAGGTAGGGAGACAAAGGTGTGTGTGTGTGTGGGGGGGGGGGGGGGGGGGGTAAAAATTGTGAGAAATCAATGCTGTCCTGAAGCAGAGATTTAACAATCCTGGTCAACTGTAATTTCAAGCTGTATGGTAGTTTCTAGGTGTGTTTGGTACCTGGCAGTGGGGTAAGTTCAGACTCAGCTCGCTCTGTCATGTCATCGTCAGAGCCGACAGAGGGTGACATGTCAATCACCAGATCGCCCTCTGACTGGCTCTCTGGGGAATTCCAGAGTGACAGAAGATAAACAAGTGAAAGATCAGAAATAAATCCTAATTAGCATTCTTCAAACAACCAAACCATCCAGAGCACTGGTCATTTCTCAAAGTAGCCTCATCTAACAGTGAAGACATTTGATTAATTAGAGAGGGGTGTTTAATCTAACCAGAATCCTCCTCCTCAAGATCATCTGCATCATCTTCATCTTTGCCACCATCTCCCAAAGAGTCAGAGTCGGAGTCCTTGCTGCTGTGGAAGTCAGACGAGGTGGTTTTCAGGAGACTCCTTCCTGCATGTAGAGACTTAGGCCTCTTGGTCTTCCTCGATCCGCGTCCATGCCGCTTGTTGTTGAGGGTGCTGCTCTGCATGCGGCGCCTCTTGATGAGATCCAAGGGGGCATCCTGAACTTCACTGTCGAGCGCTCCATTAGGACAAGGATTCAGCAACAGGTTGGTGTCATTGCTGTGTGGGAGAGATGATAAATGACTACTCGATATATCATAATATGGCAATATTTGGGTGGTAACAATGTTGAAGAGGATGCTGAACTGATGTGACTTAATACCCGTTCTGGCTGGAGAGTTGCTGAGAAACAGGTTGCTTTAGAGAGACCTCGGAATGCACGCGCTAAATAAAAATGCAAAAGAAAAGGAAACAAAGGGGGAAAAAATGAAGTAATTACACAAACTGTTACTCACATTACATCGCTGTGGGCTGTGAATGAAGGAATTTAAGGTTTAATAAGAGACAGGGACAATAAAGAGCAGGCTCGTGACTGTGAACAACAATGAAGGAGGAAAAAATATTGTATATTTTCAAACTGTTTGGCCTAGTGTCATCCTGCAAATTCAGCTGTCATCTTGCATTTGTTGCTGGTGTCATGCTCTGGCAACCAAAAGTCTGTATTTAATGTACCACCATCATATGACCTAAAATGCTCTTGTTACAGATTGCCACATTCCACCTCCTTCTCAGTACAGTGACAATAACGGAGTCCTGTAAAAAGGCCAATTTCTCTCTCTTGATAACAAACATCCTGAAGCAGAACAGAGCTAATGCTTGTCAGTTTTCTCCATAGAGCTAAACACATTGACCACCGCATGACTAGAAATCTACAAGGGACAGACTTTCGTGTTCAGCGAGAATGAGGGACAACACATGAGAACAGAGCTCATTCTGTTGCAAGAGAGAAACAAACTACAGGAATTCATTTTTCTGTACATGAGATAGAAAAAAAACCCAGCTACAATGCAGCAACACGAATACAAATTAGAACTCACCTTTCGCGATGTAGATCTGTTGCGGTGCAATGAGATTTCCTCTGGGTTTCCACTGCTCTCCTTTGGGTTATGAACAGGCTGTGTGTGTTCAGAAGAGGGCATCTGACCCCTCTGTTCATGTGAGGGCTTCTGTGGGGCTAAAGCTGGGGGTGGTTTGGGTGAAGAGGAAACAGGTAGAAGTTTAAGTAAGGAAAGAAATTTATGTTTGATTGAGGTACCACGAGACAGGGGTTTTTGAGGGGACCAGAGGGGAAGAGGTTCAGGGGAAGAGGAGAAAGAGAAGGGCTTTGGTGAGGGTTTCTGTCCGTCCTCCTCTGCAGTCCTGGTTTTCTCGAGACACAGCGTAATTTTGACGGTCTGTCGCCGGCCAGCAGGATGGGGAGAGGACTGGATACGGCCATCTAAAGTGTTCTTTGTCAGCCGCTGAGTGGGAAGATGTGGAGAACAGGGAGAAGACAGAATGTCATGTCAAATCCTGCTGAGAAATCCTCACTGTGGCAACTCTGTCACTTAGCACATACATCCAGTTTTCTGCCATTAAGGCTGCTTTACACAGAGACAATTTTTAACAACTGCTACACACAAAACTTTACAAAACAACCTCTTGTACCAGAAGCATTCATTTGAAATGTCCCACCAACATAGAAATATGGCCTTATGGTAAATGATAAACCAAAAATAATGTCTCAGCCAATTGTAGATATTCTGCTAAATGTTTAAACACAGACAACAGCATTTCAACACAGCCTGGCCTTACCTCATCCTCCTCCATGGCATCAGCATCCCTGGAGTGATCTGACATGGATCCTGAATGGCTGCTACTCATGATTGACTATACCTCACAATAGAGTCTGTTCAGGTTCCACTTTAACCACCTTGAGAAAATCCAAGATGGTGAACTACATTCTCTATTCAAGAGTAGTTGAACAGGTGAATCAGCACCTTTAAACATTCCTATGATATAATATCAAAGAAACAGCCTATTGTCTTGTGGACAACAAAGGCAAAGTATCCTAAGATCCTGTATAATTCTCCTATGATCTCCAGAGGGGAAATATGCTTGTCATTATTTTTATATTTGTAAGTTAATGCAGCAACTGTTTTTTGCAACCAATTGTAATTTGGGGCAGTTTCCTCATAGGCCTTGCAAAGTTTAGTCTTTGTGTTGTTTTAATGGTGCAGAATCGAGAATAATTGGCCAATCAACTGAAGACTGCTCACCTAGCTCAGCTAGGCCTACACTGAGACATTTTACAAAAGGAGAAATGGCTCATTCTCCAGAGTCATTGTCATTCATATGGTGTGAAGTCTGAATTGTCCCTGGAGCTGTCTATGGTGCTGAATCTGAACTGTGATTCCCTAGGAAAAGTAGCTTCTTACCTCTGAGTATTTCCACGAAGAACTCCAGACATTTATATTTATTTGCTGCATACTGATGAAGTTACTGGATTATCAGTAGAAGATCAGGAACCATGGACATAAGATCAAATACATAATCATTAGGGCTGTCAATATAAAAAAAATTAACTAATTAATCTCACATTTTGAAATTCATTCATCTCGATTAATCGCGATTAAAAGTTTGATTTCTTCTAAAGACTAAATTGTATAAATTAACGAGTAATAACTTCAGACGTGTATTTCAGACACAAACGACTCACAGAGCTATGTTTTCAATGAGGCTCAGGCCTATAACTCCCACCTATACAGTGGCAGCCAGGTATTTAAATATCATGTATGATAAATTGTGTAACAAAAAAAAGCTGAGAATATGCCCAATGTCCTTGGAAACAAAAACACTGCTTCTTTCTTCAGTGAAACATTCAGATTAGTAAAAAAGGTATTTTAGACACCATTGGTACTGTCATCTTCAACATTGAGCAACAACATAACATGTAGCCTTGGTAAACTAAACCGACATTCAAATCTGTTATGTTAAAGTGCAAAAGATCTCTGCTACTTTAACTGAATTGTGCCTAATCATCTTTGACTTTCAGCCAATTCCTGAGACAGACAAACATGTTCACATTTTCTGGAGCCAATGCTGCTCTGCTCTTCTTGACAATATGACCTGAGGAAGAGAACAGCCGGCTCACAGGGCACTGCGGTAGCTGGGGTTGACAGGTGTTTCCTTGCTATTCCTGCAAGCTTCTCGTGTGTGCTGCCTTCCTGACCACCAATTTAGGGGACCGTCCCCCATCTTCAATTTTGGCCCCGCTCTGTAACGGTCCAGAGCTTTGTCAATGGACTCCTCCTCTTCTTCCTCTGAATCTGTATCAGAGGAGGCCAACCAGAAGGGAGATGTCCTCTGCTTTTTTGGATCCTCTGTCTCTCTTCTCACAGGTGCAGAACGCATCCCACCTTTGTCCTCTAGCGTCAGGTTGCGCGGTAAAGCCCACACCTCACCTCTTTCGGGAGGCACTTCAAGTCCTTAAACTTCTCTTTGCGATTGGCAAGGTCTGCAGTAAAGGTGTCTTTGAATTTCAGCAGGTAGATGGGATCATCCTAAGATGACTACATCACCCTGGACAGGTGGCACAAGGCTTGTAAGACCACTGAAAAGGAAACATACTGCTCTCCACCCTGTAGTTCAGTCACATGTGTTGGGACCTACAGCCACAGAGAACCATAAAATGAGGACTGGTGGAAGATTCCACTCCAGCCTAAAGTACGGGGGGGGAGCAGGCTACAGTTGGAACTGTCAATGACCCCTGCTGTGTCTCTAGCCGCGCCTCAGATTTTGAACTCTGACCCTCCTATTGGCCTAAGACCCTTAGTCCTGCTAGAAGGCGGGAGTTACCTCTAAGGTGCTATTTAAGGGCAAACACACCGAAAATATTTCTTTCCAGTTCCACTCACATTAGAGCTAGCATCTCCAGTTTAGTTCTCAGTGATTCACAGGACACAAAGGAAACAAACTTAACAGCTGTTTGATTTTTCATAAGTTTATTTTAAACTTATCTTTTCGTAGTTTCACTTTTAGTTTAAAGCTACTTTTTCTAATCCAGTTTAAGCTTAACTTATCCTTTTTTAGTACATCGTAAGCTTATTTTTCCTATTTTTACTTAAAGCTTTTAATCTGAATAGCGCGCGGCAGAAACTCCCCCTCACTCGCTGGCCGAGAACAGAGACACTTTCCCCGCTATCCACGGACAATCCGGCGACGGTTGTTCCTTCCTGCAGACGGGCAAAGACCTTGCCAAGGAGAACGAGAAGCATTCTCTCCGAGACGGGCAAAGACCTTGCCAAGGAGAACGAGAAGAATCCTCTCCGATTCGGCCCAGCGCAATCTCGCCGTCGCCCCCAGCGGCTCCGCGATCAGCGGCCCGAGGCCAGGACATCATCCACTTCCTCCTTCCGGGATTCGCGCTACTCCGGTCGTGCACGAAACCCCGCGAAGCAACACGAAGTAAGAGACATATGTCTGGGCAGAGTCTAGTTTAATAATTAGCGTGTTTTTGTATATGATTGTACTTTTATAGAAAGACCGCCGTGTCGATCTTATTGTGAAAAGCGCGCGGTGACGATCCGGCGCTTCCTGTTTGATTCGTGTTTCCGTCAGGCCGATCTCACAGAAGACGTGCATCTGTTAAAAGACACCTCTTACGTAGCTGGATTGCCGGCCTCACTGTGTGATCGCCTCTGACGGCGTTTTTAAGATCATCTCCGATCTGTGTTACTATATGTTTCTCTCTTTCTCTCTATTGTATTCTCTCACATCCGCCGACATACACATCCTCGCCCACGCACACACACATAGTCGCATTACATATAGTCATTCTGATATCAAGGAGGGCCTGAACGCACCTCGACGCCATTCGGCGCTAAAGCTAAGCTAAGCTAAGACAAAGAATCCCTTTGTCCTCCCTCGACCTTTGTCCCACGTGTGTTTAAGTCGGCCATCTTTGACCATCTTGACTCTAAGTTACGTGGTCCTTCGACCATTGATTGCAATACACATCGAGGCCCGCCCTCCATTCGGACTCTAAATTCCTTAGGCGACTCCGCCATTTTGAGTTGTAGTCCTGGTGTATATTACATCACCAATTTTGTAGTCAAACCCCCAGGGTTAAGCCGGCCCTCTTAAACTTCGTGAGTCATCGACCCCCCCTTTTTCCCTCTCTCTCTCACACACACATACACTTCCCCCCACTCACACACACACACACGAACACACACACAGCCCTATCAGAAGGATGGCAGTGTGATCAATTGTGCTAAATGTGCTGCGACTGTATTGGATATAGCGGATTGTGTTAAATGAAGAATCATTTGGAACAATTTTGACTTTTATATCTTTTTAATAAACCCCTTTTATACTTAAAGTATTCGAATCTTGTGATTATTGGTGCATATTTATGTGAACACAGTTGGATAACGATAGCCAGTGCTTGAACTCAAACCCTTCATCGTTTATTATATAATCCCTAATATTAACTATTGAGATTATTAATTTAACTTTATCAGATGAGACTGATACTTATAGACTTATTCGTTGGTCCCTGTAACCAGGGTGGTGCCCCTTCTCGAGTATTAATATAGATAGTAGCATTCTTAAATTGACGATTTTATTGTTGTGACTAATTATTTCATTATTCTTGGTTGATAACCTTATCATTATTAATTGATAGCTTGTACTTTCTAAATTGATAATTACTTGTTTTTCATTAGTAGTTGTTATTCATTGATTGATTATTCTTAAAGTTTACATTAATTATTTAATTATTCTTAATCAATAAACTTTATCATTCTCAAATTAGTGATTTAATAATTCTTAATTGTTGAACTTCCTTATTTACTCATTAATGGTTTTATTGTTATTTGATTACTGATCATCTTCAATTAATAATCTAATTATTTTGTTTAATAAATAATCTTTATTGTTTCAATAATCATATTCCATGATTATTGATAATTAGCCAACGTCGAGTCCCCCTACTATTGCACAACATAAATGGTGGCCCGTGTGAGGCTATCTTATTCCAACTGTGTCATAATATCTATGTACAATAATCCAACTTAGTTTTCAATAAATTGATTTTTCAATAAGTTGATTTTCAATAGAGTAATTTGTTTCAATAAATAGATTTTTCAATAAATTAACTTTTCAATAAGTTTAATTTTTCGATAAATTGATTTTTCAATAAATTAACCTTTCAATGAATTTAATTTTTTCGATAAATTGATTTTTCAATAAATTAATTTTTCAATAAATTTAATTTTTCAATAAATTGATTTTTCAATAAGTTAATTTTTCAATAAATTAATTTTTCAATAAATTAATTTTTCAATAGTTAAATTTTTTAATAAATTTAATTTTCGATAAATTGATTTTTTTTTCAATAAATTATTTTTTTTCAATAAATTTAGTTTTTCGATAAATTGATTTTTCAATAAGTTGATTTTTTTTTAATAAATTAATTTTTCAATAAATTAATTTTTCAATAGTTAAATTTTTCAATAAATTTAATTTTCGATAGATTTATTTTTCGATAAACTTAATTTTTTTTTATTAAATTTAAATTTTATTAATTTTTTTTTTCTTCTTCCAAAATTAATAATTTTTATTTTTTCTTCTTTCTCCGAAATTTCAAAATTGATCATAATTGATTGTTAAGAAAAAATATTCAAGAGATTTATTTTTCTTTTCAAAATTTTATTTTTGATTCCCTTAAACCTTTGCCAAGCAGGTATATTAGGGCTTTGCGTAACCGTGGTTGGTTGCTGACCGCATTTTCAGTTGTTAGTAACTTTGATTGGAGATTTTCTGCATGTTAGTTTTGATTTTGAGATTAATTGTTGCTTACTAGGTCTAGAGGATTGAGCCGCCGAGCTATCCTGCCTAAAGTTACGTGATAGACACAGGGTAGAGCTCACCCGTGTTTCTGATCGTATAGTGCAATTTAAGATTGTTACCCGCTGGTATCCCAGCGAGCTTAAGTAATCCACTGATTGTCTTATAATACTTAGACAATGAGTAACTCTGACCAAAGTGGGGCGCAGGCCTCTTCAAGGCCAGACGACATGCCACATTTGGTCGCAGATCTGGTGAAGCTGTCGGTTGATGAGGTGAGTGAGTTCAGTGGTTACGATGTCAGTGCCTGCGATGACAAGATAAAGGAAATAGTCACGTACATGGAAGACCCTTTTGGCCCCCAACGCTCAGTAACCAAACTTCTGGGCCAACTGGCCATCCTGTACGACCGCCGATCCCAGATGAAAGCCAAACAACACTCTGACGAGATCAGTGCCATGGAAGCAGTACATCAGGCAGAGCTTAATGAAAAGTCCCATTTGCAAGGGAGGAATTCCTCTTTACAACAGGAAGTTGATAGGTCCCGTGAAGAATGGGACCAGACACTGCAGGAGTGCGAAAACCTGCGCGAGCAGGTCAAACGTCAGAGGGAAAGAGAGGCAAGATATATAGGAAACGGTCTGTGGCCCTCTGGAATGGAAACAAGGTCAAGAATTGACACCTTATCCGGAGAAGCCAGTGAAGTAGAGACACCAGAAGAGCAACTGCAAGCACGGCCACGCCAACGTCAGGTGGCCGAAACTGATTCACCCTGGCTTATCAATAACGTTGATCAGAGATCCACCCCGGCCAACGCGAGGACGGAGCCAGCAGAAACCCCTAGGAGCACAGTGACTCTTGACCATCAGGCAACACCGAACGCCCGTCCAGCTGACGTTGGAAATCAACTCACCATAGAAAGGGCTCCCCCGGTACGAAACTTACCTGCTCCATATCAGGACGACGGAAGAACGCCGCCCTGGATGGCTGAAGGATATTCACAATCAGGGAGGAACCCGTCTAACAACCATCCTCCACCTACCACGCAGGCGGCTGAACGATCTGGTTCTGGGTCACATCCGAACTGGTCCACCAATCCGAAGGCACGCCAAGAAGATGGTTTCTATGACCAGCACCAGGAAGAACCGGATTCGGATGACTCTGAGCGCCATGAAGCACCAGTGGTACAGGGAATTCGCACCCGACAGATCGAGTCCCTGTCTAAAGACATCGATCGGTTCGATCCCGACGTCCGAGGGTCCAACGTGGACGATTATCTTCGTGAGGTAGAACGCTGCCTCTTGGACATAACCAACCCCTCATCCAGAGAAAAGCTGAAGCTAGTCTGGAAGACGACAGCCAGAAACGTCCACGCCTTCATGGAAACTCTGTCACATAAGGTCAGAGACAATTATTTCGACCTATGTCAGGCCCTGCGCGAAGAGTACTCACTCTTCACCGACCAGGCCTCCGCAACCCTCGGTGCCTTTGCTGTCCTGCAGAGGAAGAATGAATCTCCGAGGGAATATTACAGACGTCTGAGAACGGCGTACTTCCAAGGGCGTAACGCCCCCGGGCTGGAAAACGACACAGCTTTCAAATCCTTGTTCCTGCACAATCTCCACGATAGTGTGCGATATGATGTTACCATGCACTGCAGAGCTGGTGACCACTCGATGCAAGAGATGAGAAGGTACTCTCAACTAGCCTGGGAGACGCGAACACGCCAAAACAAAGGACAAGAACAGGACGTCAGGGTTCTGGGGATCCAAGCTCAACCCCACATGGATCTGGCGCTGGAGGGTAACGAGATACCTCTGGCCAAAACACACCACAGGAGAGAGGATCGTGAACGTCGACCCGTCCAACAGGATCCTAGAAGGAACCAAGAAAGGGAGGGGTCAACCCAGCCCCGCAACCAGAGGTCACAGCACCTAACAACCTCTCAACAGAGAGGCAGGGATTGGGCTGAGCGAGGACGCCACGAGAAGTATGACAACAAATATCCCAAACAAGGGAGGTCACAAGAACATGGGAAGAAACAGGACCCATGGAATCCGCAGGATAATTGGAAGAAACAAGAACATGGGAGGAGACAGGGACCCATGAATCAACAGGGACCCATGAATCAACAGGAACGCTGGAATCAACAGGAGCTCCCTCCACAAAGGCATCAACAGATGCATCCACAAATGGAAGATCTGATACGCCGATGGGTGTCAGAGGCAGTAGGGAAACAAGATGCCTCTAAGATCCCCACTGCACCGCCTGGCCCCCCAAAGAATCCAGACGGTGGTCCCCCATCAATGTGACTAGAACAGGTGTCCGCCATCCCCACCTCCAGAGTGTACTTTGTCGGTTGGGGAAACTCAAGCACCACTAGACCACACCCTGAAATCTTCACTACAGACACTGCTCCCTTCTTAACTTTCTTGGGCGACCTTGTCCGGAAAGGCAACGCACAGCGCATATATACCTCAGTGGTAATAGGAGGCTGCTTCAGCTCCCTGGCCCTACTTGATTCAGGCTCGGAAATCAGCCTGATGTGTGCTAACACTTTCTCCCAAGTCGAAACAACCATGTTATCCCTTGGAAAACCCCTGCAAATTGAAACCTGCAACATTAATATCACCAGCTACACTCAGGACCAGTCACCCATCACAAAACGTGCCTGGATCGATATCACCTTCCAAGAGATGAGTCTGGCACATCCCATCTACATCTGTTCCATCGACACAGAACCACTGCTCATCGGTCAGGACCTGCTGGATCGATTGGCCCCGCTCATCGACTGTCATCAGGGACGCATTTGGGCTCAAGTCGATAACCCAAAACCTCTCGAGCCTAACGCCAGTCCTCCCATTCAAGTCACTGCCATCCAGACACCCAGCAGAATCTCCCCGATGTACCTGCCCCTTCCAGAAACGGACTCCAGCCCGAATCCCATCAGGACCACGGCAAGTGGGCCCGGGCCACCACATGATTCAGGAAACACTTTCAGAACCCATGATTCATTCCTATGTTCCTTAAACAATGAGAACCCGTCATTATACGTTCCCCGCATCAAAGAAGACGTTTTCCTAAACGGCATCCTGACCTCCAAAACCCTAGTAGCACTCTGGTCCGAGAAATCCGCAATCAGTATGGAAACGTACACTGATCTGTGCAGACTGGAACCCCCACCTCTTTTTGTGCGACGCTGCCACCGACTTCTCTCAGCAGAGATACCACAGACCCCTATCAAAGCGACTGGAGTGTGCGCTATCTCCGTGCGAATCGGAAAACGACAGATCTGGCATTTCGTGAGCGTAGTAGCCCAACTTCCCTTCTCATTCTTGGTAGGAGCAGATCTCCTCATCAGACTCGGAACACAAGTGGACACCATAAACCAAGTTTTGTGGTCACAAGTCAACGCCGAGAGATACTGCCTGTCCAACGACCCAGTCCAGATGCTCTCTGGACAAACGATTCCCCAAGCCTGCCAGGTCGCCAGTGAGGTTGACATGGTCATTCCTCCACGAACCGCCGGGGCCCCGATCCGACTTGAAATCCTCAAGGGACAAAGGTTACCGGGTCCGCAGGCCTTCTTCCAACCGCTGCCCCCCTTCCAGGAACTCAACCTGGCAGTCTGTGGCACGCCACTGCTGGAAGTGAACCACCGAACGACGTATGTGCTTGTGAAAAACCTCACGCACTGCCCCGTTCAATTGAAAGCACACCAAGTGATAGGAATGTTGATTGACAGCTCATTCCACGATTTCGAGCTGACGATACCGGTCATTGGGGAACTTCCCCCTTCTCTAGCCAAAGACGACGCCGTGGATCAAGTCCTTCACACATTCCCAACCAACATGATCACGGTTATGCGTCATGAGTCACTGCAAGATGAAGCCATTTGTGGAGCCTCCCTGACGACAGAAGGGGACATGATGGTGTATGCTCTAGCAACTCAACCAGGGCAGGACAGCCCAGGGGATGCACAGGCTGCAGAACTATATCCCGGGTTCGAGGCTGAGATCAGACAACAACTAGAGAAAGCAGATGCCCTGACAACAGACGCACAGAGAAAAGTGCTCCGGGATCTGTTCCTTGACTTCCAGTCAATTTTCTCCAAAGACTCTACCGATTGTGGAGTCACTGACCTCCACATGGTGCGTATCCCCACGGATCCAAACGCACCTCCGACCTTCGTACGTCAGTACAAAATCCCATTGGCAGCCTACGAGTCCATTCAAGACATCCTCGACACCCTGTTAGAGAAACGTATAATCAGGGAATGTAATTCAACTTACAATTCACCCATTTGGCCAGTGCTAAAACCAACCGGAAAATGGCGTCTCACCATCGATTACCGTCCTCTGAACAAACAAGTCCCCCTGTCCCGCTGGCCCATGATTCACCTCGATCAAGAGCTAGCCAAAGTAAAAGGAGCCACGTTCTTCTCCACCGTAGACGTGGCAAATGGATTCTGGACTATGAAGGTAGACCAAGCCGACCAGTATAAACTAGCTTTCTCTTTCGGAGGTAGCCAGTACACCTGGAACCGGTGTCCTTTCGGATATTCAAACTCTCCATCCGAGTTCAACATCTTTCTCCACAAAGCCATGAGTGACGCCGCAACACGTGGAAATCTCATTTATGTGGATGACATCCTCATGAGGAGCCAAACCTTTGAGGAACACATAACTGAGATCCGACATGTCCTCAAGCAACTGTCCAATGCAGGAGCCAAGCTGGCTCTCACCAAAGGCCAGTGGTGTCGCACCAAGGTGAAATATGTTGGCCTGATAGTCGGCGCTGATGGCATCGAACCCCAAGCAGGGCGGATACAAGCCATCAAAGACATCAAGGCCCCCAGTCGCCTAACAGAACTCAGAAGTTTCCTCGGGGTCTGTAACTACTCCCGCCAGTTCATTGAAGACTACGCAGAGATAGCCAGACCTCTCACCGAACTCCTGCGCAAAGACAAGCCCTTCGAGTGGGAAGAATCCCAAGAACAATCTTTCCGTCAGATGAAAGAAAAACTCTGTTCGGCACCCTGTCTGGCCTACCCAGACAAAGACAAAGAGTTCCACCTCGAGGCGAGCTTCTCCTCCCACTGTCTCAGTGCGGCCCTGGCACAGAAGTACGACACCGACAAGCGTGTTGTGGCCTACGCCAGTCGACCCCTTAGCGGTGTGGAAATCAAATTTTCAGACTGTGAGAAAGCACTCCTGTCCACAGTCTGGGCTGTAGAACACTTCCGCAGCTACATCGGAGGACAGAAGGTCATCATAGAGACGTGCCACCAACCCGTAGCCTTCCTGAACAGCCAAAGACTGAGAGAAGGACGGGTCACAAACAGCCGCATAGCCACATGGATGATGGCACTGCAAGGCTACGACATCGAAGTGAAATACGCCCAAAACAACAAGATGGCCCTGGGTAAAGGCTTGGCGGAGTGCCACCATTGTGATGAAAATGAACAATCAGACCCCATCTCTCTCCGAACAACCACTCCATCACTGCCTTCCAACCACCGTTATTATGAAGAAAACGTCTGCGAAGATCTTCCCAAGGTCTATGTTGATGGCTGCTCGTTCCACCACGAGAGCCAGCTCCGGGCAGGAGCTGGCATTGCCTGGGCCAACTACAGCAGCAGCGAACCAACTCACTACAAGCTAGGGCCCAAGACCAGCCAGTACGCAGAGATCGCTGCTATACTCATCGTCCTTCAACAAGCAGTCAAGCTGGCTATAACGCAGTTGGTGATCTGTTCAGATTCAAACTATGCCCGTCACAGTTTCATCTCCCATTTTCCCTTATGGAAGGAAAAAGGAATGAAAAATGCCAGGAACAAGGAAGTCAAGCACTCAGAACTCTTCCTGACCTGTGATCAGTTGGTAACAGACCAAGGGCTGATAGTTTACTGGAAGAAAGTCAAAGGTCACTCCCAACTAGCTGGACCAGACAAAGACGGCAACGACGAAGCAGACCGACTAGCCAAGCTAGGAGCAGACGAAGGCGTGCACTGGGAACTACAGGGCGATGGACTTCAAAGTCCCCAAAACTGCGTAGTGAACGCGATCACCCGACGACAGGCAAGGGAGCGACAAGAGAACCCCCAAGCCTGCGACCAGATCCTGCATCTGGGTCGTAAACCTGAAGATACAGACTTGGTTGCAATGCAGGAACAGGATCCCGTCATCAGTGCCATCCGCCAGATAGTCGCGACACCTCCCCCGCAAGACTCCCAACCATTCACTGACCAACCCAAGGAGGTACGGGCATATCAAACGGCACTACCCCACCTGAAGATGGAAAAGGATCTGCTCATCTACACCCGTAATGGCCAAGGACCAAACCGGTGGGTCGTTCCGACCAACCACCGGGGGGTAATGTTGTCCCACGCTCACGATTCCCTTGTCGGTGGCCATAGAGGTTACAAGGCTACTCTAAGCACCCTGCAGCAAGTCGGGTACTGGCCATCAATGGCCCATGACACCCAATCATACGTCCGAGGGTGCCTTACCTGTTGCCAGTTCCAACCGTCATCACCACTGAGTCGCGCCCCACTTCAAGGAAGGGGGGTCTCATTTCCATGGTCCCACCTTCAGATCGATTGGATTGGACCGGTCCCAAAGTCATCACGAGGCAACAAGTACCTGCTCACCGTTACTTGTGCCTTCACCAAATGGGTGGAATGCCTCCCAGCGTCCAATGACACAGCCGTCATCACAGCAGTCCTACTGCTAAATCATGTGTTCAGTCGCTGGGGCCTACCACTTTCAATTGATTCGGACCGCGGAACCCATTTCACATCTCACGTCATGACCTCCCTCTGCGACATACTTGGAGTTGAAGTCAGATTCCACATCTCCCATCACCCCCAATCGTCAGGCCAAGTAGAACGTGCCAACCGGACCATTATCCACATGCTGAAGAAGTACGTAGGAAGCAATGGAAAGGACTGGGACGTAAAACTTCCCCTGGTGCTGATGGCAATCAGGTCCACCCCGCACCGCTCCACAGGTGTCGCCCCCTTTGAGATGATGACAGGAAGACAAATGACTCTCCCCCTGCATCTTTTGTACCATGCGGAAGACCTCAGCGTTGTGACCGCATACACTGCACATCAGTACGTGGCAGAGCTACGTGACCATCTGAAGACGACCTTTGCACTGGCACAAGAAACTCTGGAGGCCAGTGTGAAAGCTTCAAAAGCCTACTATGACAAGAAAACCTCCCACCATGAATACGAAGTGGGTGACAAGATTTTCTATTTCAAGTTCATAAGACCAGTGGGGGTCTCCAAGAAATTCCTCCCCAGCTGGATAGGTCCCTTTGAGATCGTGGGGAAACTCTCACCGGTAGCATACCGAATCAGGATCCCGAAACAGAGAAGACCCCCCACGTACAAATGGGTCCATTCAAACCAGATTAAGCCATACCATCCTTCCCCAATCTCAGGAGCAGAGGCCTACCCCACGTCAGAAAGGGGGGAGGCAGCCCAACTCCTAGATGGAAACCACTGAACCACTCACAGCATCAATAGTCGCATGCGTAAAATTCAACCCACCAGCATGCATTAATATAAATCTTCATTCCATTTTCAGTATTAACTAGGGTTTATTTGTTTCAAATTTCTTTCTGCACAGATACATTCAGAAACTCCAAGCGAAATTGGACTCACTCCTTTTCATTCCCAAAAGAAAGGCTAAGATAGCTCCCCGGGCTACCCAAGACATCCCACTAATTGAAGAAATTTCTGTCTGTCTCTCTTGCGCCGTTTTTCCTTTCCTTTCTTTTCATTTCACCTTTCGTATCAATTCATAGGTATGTTACAATTACTGCCGAGAAGAGTGTGTGAAACTGAAATCGTGTGCTGTGTTTTTAGGAATAGTATATCGTCTCTCTGCCTAGATTTTGCCTCTGTCTGCCCAGACATAAATGTCTCACTCTGTCAAGATTATGCCTCCGTCTGCCCAGACATATATGCTCTCTCTCTGCCGAGGACACACACCTCATGTAAAATGAACTGACTTTCACTTTTCCCACTTCACTCAAGGATTATCCCATGGATTATAATTGGACTGTTGACCCTTGTTTGCTCTGAAAACCGCGACTAACGTCCCACTCTCCAGACCAAAGGGGGGATGTTGGGACCTACAGCCACAGAGAACCATAAAATGAGGACTGGTGGAAGATTCCACTCCAGCCTAAAGTACGGGGGGGGAGCAGGCTACAGTTGGAACTGTCAATGACCCCTGCTGTGTCTCTAGCCGCGCCTCAGATTTTGAACTCTGACCCTCCTATTGGCCTAAGACCCTTAGTCCTGCTAGAAGGCGGGAGTTACCTCTAAGGTGCTATTTAAGGGCAAACACACCGAAAATATTTCTTTCCAGTTCCACTCACATTAGAGCTAGCATCTCCAGTTTAGTTCTCAGTGATTCACAGGACACAAAGGAAACAAACTTAACAGCTGTTTGATTTTTCATAAGTTTATTTTAAACTTATCTTTTCGTAGTTTCACTTTTAGTTTAAAGCTACTTTTTCTAATCCAGTTTAAGCTTAACTTATCCTTTTTTAGTACATCGTAAGCTTATTTTTCCTATTTTTACTTAAAGCTTTTAATCTGAATAGCGCGCGGCAGAAACTCCCCCTCACTCGCTGGCCGAGAACAGAGACACTTTCCCCGCTATCCACGGACAATCCGGCGACGGTTGTTCCTTCCTGCAGACGGGCAAAGACCTTGCCAAGGAGAACGAGAAGCATTCTCTCCGAGACGGGCAAAGACCTTGCCAAGGAGAACGAGAAGAATCCTCTCCGATTCGGCCCAGCGCAATCTCGCCGTCGCCCCCAGCGGCTCCGCGATCAGCGGCCCGAGGCCAGGACATCATCCACTTCCTCCTTCCGGGATTCGCGCTACTCCGGTCGTGCACGAAACCCCGCGAAGCAACACGAAGTAAGAGACATATGTCTGGGCAGAGTCTAGTTTAATAATTAGCGTGTTTTTGTATATGATTGTACTTTTATAGAAAGACCGCCGTGTCGATCTTATTGTGAAAAGCGCGCGGTGACGATCCGGCGCTTCCTGTTTGATTCGTGTTTCCGTCAGGCCGATCTCACAGAAGACGTGCATCTGTTAAAAGACACCTCTTACGTAGCTGGATTGCCGGCCTCACTGTGTGATCGCCTCTGACGGCGTTTTTAAGATCATCTCCGATCTGTGTTACTATATGTTTCTCTCTTTCTCTCTATTGTATTCTCTCACATCCGCCGACATACACATCCTCGCCCACGCACACACACATAGTCGCATTACATATAGTCATTCTGATATCAAGGAGGGCCTGAACGCACCTCGACGCCATTCGGCGCTAAAGCTAAGCTAAGCTAAGACAAAGAATCCCTTTGTCCTCCCTCGACCTTTGTCCCACGTGTGTTTAAGTCGGCCATCTTTGACCATCTTGACTCTAAGTTACGTGGTCCTTCGACCATTGATTGCAATACACATCGAGGCCCGCCCTCCATTCGGACTCTAAATTCCTTAGGCGACTCCGCCATTTTGAGTTGTAGTCCTGGTGTATATTACATCACCAATTTTGTAGTCAAACCCCCAGGGTTAAGCCGGCCCTCTTAAACTTCGTGAGTCATCGACCCCCCCTTTTTCCCTCTCTCTCTCACACACACATACACTTCCCCCCACTCACACACACACACACGAACACACACACAGCCCTATCAGAAGGATGGCAGTGTGATCAATTGTGCTAAATGTGCTGCGACTGTATTGGATATAGCGGATTGTGTTAAATGAAGAATCATTTGGAACAATTTTGACTTTTATATCTTTTTAATAAACCCCTTTTATACTTAAAGTATTCGAATCTTGTGATTATTGGTGCATATTTATGTGAACACAGTTGGATAACGATAGCCAGTGCTTGAACTCAAACCCTTCATCGTTTATTATATAATCCCTAATATTAACTATTGAGATTATTAATTTAACTTTATCAGATGAGACTGATACTTATAGACTTATTCGTTGGTCCCTGTAACCAGGGTGGTGCCCCTTCTCGAGTATTAATATAGATAGTAGCATTCTTAAATTGACGATTTTATTGTTGTGACTAATTATTTCATTATTCTTGGTTGATAACCTTATCATTATTAATTGATAGCTTGTACTTTCTAAATTGATAATTACTTGTTTTTCATTAGTAGTTGTTATTCATTGATTGATTATTCTTAAAGTTTACATTAATTATTTAATTATTCTTAATCAATAAACTTTATCATTCTCAAATTAGTGATTTAATAATTCTTAATTGTTGAACTTCCTTATTTACTCATTAATGGTTTTATTGTTATTTGATTACTGATCATCTTCAATTAATAATCTAATTATTTTGTTTAATAAATAATCTTTATTGTTTCAATAATCATATTCCATGATTATTGATAATTAGCCAACGTCGAGTCCCCCTACTATTGCACAACACATGACTACAATAAAAGGTGCAGGCATGTTTTAATAAGGGCCTTAAAACAATCACCCTCACACACATGCAAACACACACAGGACGGGGAAACAGAAAAAAGAAAATACGAGCAGAAGTGGAGAGAGAGAGAGGGAGCATAGAGTAGAATATAGGCCTCACTCAAAGAAAAAGACTAGCAGAGGGCGAGCCCAGACACATGGCCTACAAACTGAGGGACAGAGTACAGAGTAGTCCACACTCAGAAGACATTAGCAAAGGGAGAGTATAAGTAGTCCTACACATATGAACATGCACACATGCAAACAAACAGAGAGATGACATGAGAGAGAGAGAGACAAAGACAGAGAACGAGAGAAAGAGAGAGAGAGTGTGGGTAGGAGACATCAAGTACGAATATGGGCCCTATCGATAAGAAAGGGAGAGCAGAGACGCAGTTGGAATGAGAGAAGACAGGGAGAAGAGTAGCTTAGGTCACACGCAGAAAATAATAGCAAAGGAAAGGAGTAAGTAGGCCTACACACACAAACATGCACGCAGGCGCGCGCACAAACACACACACTGCCGAGCAGGTGGTGAGCAGGTCCGCAGAGAGGCAGCAGCAGCTCAGCTCGTCTGTGTGCTGCTGCAGAGTGTGGACTAATGTCACCATGATGATGAAGAGGAGGAGGAGGAGGAGCAGGAGGTTCACTCCCCAGGGGGCGCACACTGATCTTATATGAGACAAACAGCTGATGGGAGCTGTCAAAGGGATGGAGGCGGATGGGGAGCCTCTCAGGAGGAACATGGACTTCCTGTTTCAGCCCAGTTGTAACGTGTTTATCTCAGATGTTATCAGTCACGTGATCCTCAGTCACACGATGCTGAAGCCCCCCTAAAATGTGCTTCAGCCCCCCAAAATAATTTTTAATTAAACTATTGTTTTACACATGGACAAGTTATTTATAGGGTTAGGGTTAGGGTTAACATGCTTACATGTCATTTTAAATTGACTTTAGTGCCATGAACATGTCTTCTGATCTGATATTGACCTCAACCATGAATAAATTGAAATAAATGTGTATATATACAGTAAATATATAAATGATAATGACTTGTGTGTGTGTGTGTGTGCGTGCCTGTGTGTGTATGTGTGTGTGTGTACGTGTATGTGTGTGTGTGTGTGTGTGTGCGTGAGTTTGTGTGCGTGTCAAATGGGCGTGGTCAGTGTAATGGGTGGGCCCTCAGATGAGATGATAGTATTATTATTGTATTGTTGTCATAATTAATATATAGATTTGACCAAATGTAAAAAAGTTAAGAAACATTGTTTGTCTATGCTCTGCTGTGTTCGTATGAATAGTAGCAAACTAAATGAATCACACTTATTTGTTTCACTCCAACACTGTGTTAATTGATCAATGAATCCTGTATGTATATTCAGAAAGACAGAGGTAGATGTTACTGTACTAGTTATTTTTATTCAAAAAGTTTAACATATTTACAACACATCATTAGATCATTTCAAATATGTACAAAGGGGGACAGGGGAGGGGTTTGTTTTGAGGAGTAGAAAAAGGGTGAGGGCAGGGGCTTCTCCACCTCTTCTCTCTCCTCCAGCTAATCTCGGCCTCCTCCTTTCTGTAGCTCAGTCCCATCGTTGGAGTTTTCTCCTGCTGCAGTTTCGTCTCCTTTCGGCCCTGAAGCAAGCACCTTCTCGTTCTCGTTCTCCTTGTTGACCTCCACCTCACTGCTACAGCTTGTCTCAGGTTCCTGGTGCATGCTCCTGGTGCAGACTTGCTTCCATAATTTTAGCTTTGGCCTGACAGTCAGTGAGCTCAGCCAAGCAGTCAAGATAGGCCCTGAGGCGAGCGCGCCGTTTCTTGACCTCCTTCGTTATGACATCATCTTTGTCTTTCAGCTGGTTTTCCAGCTGCTCCACCTTCTCCGTCAGGGCCTGGATCTCATTCTCCTTCTCCGTCTCCATCTCCCTCTCGGTCTCAGTCTCAATCTTAATCTCCAATCTTAATCTCCCAATGTGAACATTATACAACCCAGGATATTTCCAAACAAAATTCAGACTTAAATAGTTTAAATTTATTTTACCAAGAGGTTTATGTCACACTGTATGAAGAACATTTAAGAAAAGACAATTTTCTACAACCATAAATTCCATTGCACAAGTGTTTTGCAGCAGAAAATACCTTCATAGGTGTCTATGGATGAGAGTAATACAGTTCAGAGCTCAAACAAAACCTAAAGAATCACGGAGACGGATGACCAATTACAATACATATGACTAACTGGATATGAAATGACTTCTACAAGAGGATATGACATTTTGATCATTTTGCGCAGCCCTAGTTTTCATTGAAATGCTTGTTCTCTCACATGAAAATACTTTGTTCTTTAAAATGCACAACAATGTTTGTCAGTAGGACTTCCTGATATCTTCCTCAACGATCAATGGACACACATTCTGTTCATCCACCGACTGCCCTACCTTACACATGACATGAGAGTATGATTTTAAAGGTCAGATTTCAAAAACATCTCAGAGTTCATTTTTACTGTTTTAGATTCTTAGTACTGGAGATCCTTAACATCTTTCTGTCTAAAGTCGATTTTAGGTCTATTTAAGAAGACGTGTACTGTTTGTAGTGATCTATTAATGCAGAATGCAACAAATTGGCAGCTAACATGGTCTATCAATGAGGCCTAACTGGTTTGACCACTATAGAGGCTTTTGGAATATATTAACTTCATATGAACGGCATATCAACGACAATAAAGAACCAATGTCTGCTGCAGATGTTCTTAAGAAATTTGTATTATTGTACAAAGATTAAAAGAACTGTAGGAGTAACCTTTTGTACTTCATTTCTTTGTCAACATAACACACCATTCATTATGTAAGAGAAGTTTTTTATGAGATCAAATTCTGACCTGATGTTTTGACAGATTCTTCTTCAGCGTGTCTTACAGTGCAGGGCTGTATTATTAATGTTGCTCTCTGTCCTGCACCTCACATCACCTCTCTGTTCCTCTGGTAACTCAGACCAAATGCTTTCCTGAAAATCCATGTCATATTTATACTGTATCTTGGCAAACTGTGTGCACACAGCAGCACTGGATGATCTTGAGTCTTTACTTTGTTGCTCACACTGTGAGTTATATCAGTCATTATAAGAGTGAAGTCCTCACAAAGAGATGTAATCCCTGACACAGCCTATATTTTCTACATTATTAGAAATGGCTCCGTTTGTTTAAACCCCTGCTTATCAAACAAAGTGGAAAAAACTATTCTTCTCAGGTTCCTTTTCATCCTCTAATGCAATAAAGAGAAGAACTGAAAATAAAATCAACTGCATTAAATTACTACCAAAGATGCCGGCTGCTAAAGGCATGCACATGTATTTATTTTACAGTAATGGTAAATGGTTTTGTATTTATATAGCGTTTTTCTAGTCTTGATGACCACTGAAAGTGCTTTACATTACAGTTTCACATTCACCAATTCAAACACACATTCATACACTGCATCTACTTGCAGCACTTTTGTTATTCTATGGGGGGGCCATTTGGGGTTCAGCATCTTGCCCAAGGACACTTCGGCATGCAGATGGTTCAGACTGGGGATTGAACCGCCGACCTTCAGGCTGGAGGACGACCACCCTCAGCCACAGCCGCCCAACAGCCGTAATGTGCTACTTTTAAATGATAAACAGTGTAGTATATGAGGAATAATGCAGTGTGGCATGCATCTTAATTATCTTGACGGACACATAATGGTTTCGGGTCTTTCTAAAAAAAAATTAGCATTTAAATCCAGAGCCTAAATTAGCGAAGTAAATTGTGAAATTTTAAAAATCTATTTTACTCAATCAGCTGAATGGAATTATATTATCAGGTGCATGTAGAATATATATGTAGAATATTTCTTTCTTTCTCTCTCTTTCTACATTTCTTGTCTGTTGTAGTACTTTTGTGTGTCTCTCTGTAGCCATTTTGTGCCACTTCAGACTTGTGTTGTGTCTCTTAGTCTTTTTTTTGTCTGTTTGCTGTGGATTTGTGTCAAATTGTATTTGTTTGGTTAATCTTTATAGTTATTTTTATTTTATTGGTAGTTGTTTGTTCTACCTTAAAAGATATAAAACAAGCACGACGATTTCCATGACTTTTTTAACTTCAGACGACAAGAAATAGCAAATAATGATTCAAAGGGAGCAAACAACATGGAACCTCGAACAAACACAGGAGAAATGATACATGTAAAATGATTTAGAACAGTCAATTATATTAATGATTAGATAATAAGATATAACAAATATGATTCTTAGTGTCAAAATGTACTCAAAGGAGAGACGTTTAAATGTGCAAAAGTATTGACATTGACAAATGTGACATTTGTATTGGAAGCTATCAAATCTGCACCATCAGCAAATGTAGTCATCCTTATAAATCCTAAACATCTCATTTAATTCAATTCAAAAATATATCAGGCAGCACTATTTTGACATGTGACCATCAAATACTACAAATTGCAGCACTGACTGAGCTTTCTCATAGGTTTGACCCAATAGTTAATACTTTCTCTGGGCTTCAGAAGAGAGTTTCCCTTTAAGTGCCACAATAAGAATCCTTTTCCAACAGGTTGGACATCTCCATCCAGGACAGGTCCCACTGCACCTCCGTCACATCCAACTTGGTGGCAGGAAGCACCCCTGCTGGAACTTCCTGTTTAGAAACTGGCCAGCAGCTCCAAGTGCAGAACTTCTGGTACCTTCAAGAAAATACAACAGGCAGTGAATCATTTACTTCACCACCTGCTGGGCTTGTCGTTCATGCAGTAGAAAGTAGGAAGTCAAGACGGATGAAGATTTTATAAATACTAACCTGTAGTGACAAATGAGCCAAACAGTCAAAGGAATGACTATCAGAAGAAGAACCCCACATGAAGCAATGATCCATTTCCAGGAACCTGATAAAGACGACATAATACTTGTTTAAATAAATAAAACTGTTATAATAACAACAACAATTGGATTTACAATCAACTTGGCGGACAGATGTAGTACTTTGGCATGTAGTCAAGTCAAAATATGGCTTTCTTATATAACTTCTGGCATGCAATGATGTCGCAACGGACGCGCCATGTGCTATATTTGTCGCATTGCACATGCCCGAGTTTCAGGGATAGGAAGGGAGCGAGATGGCTCACTCCTCAGCTACTTCCATCAGCACCTCCGGTAAAACAAAGTTTATTACAGCTGCACGAATAACACGCGCTATGAGGTAACTAACGAATGATCGACTATCAAATTCGCGGGATCTGGGCCACTTTGAGGAAATAAATATGTCAGAGTCTACTGTTGATGGTCATAATCTACTTGTGGTGTGACAAACTGTTCACAGACACACTGAGCAGTAAATGGTTCAGTCAACTTTGCAATTGGAACTTTTATAATACTTTAAATAATTAAAGTAATGCTATTTTGCAGCATAAATAATACAAATTAGGTTAACATTGTCACCGATATAATGCTACAACTTTCCCAAAAAGAGCCACGATGTGGCATATCTTTAATGCAACAAAGTTTTCAGCTGACAAACACAAGGAAACTAGTCTGTTTTTTCACCTGAAGAGAAAGAAAAAAAAATGACCATCGGCCAGTATCGAACGTGGACATTGGGTTGTTATTCTTTGTGGATTGAGGCTCTCATCCAACAACAGCACAAACTGCCCAGCCTTGTTGACGTCATCAACAAGCTGTAGCTCTATGTATGGTGCTTCTCCGAATTTGGTTATGTACCCGGGTTTTCCTTTCCGCAGATGAACGTCTTGGCGATGTCCGAGTCGGGAAACCTTCGTTGAAAATTTCTGAACATCCTTCATTGGATGTGAGAGAGTGGTGGTTTAATGTTGTGTCGAGACACCACAACACTTCTGCGCGCAGCGTTGGTGTAAGGCCTGCACGATTATGGCCAAAATCATAATCACGATTATTTAGATCAATATTAAGATCATGTTTAAATGCACAAGAATACTGCTTTCACTTCCATGTTGTACTACATTCCAGCTAATGTACACATCTTTGATCAGTTCCTGGGCAATCGACTCTCCTGTGGGTTCTAATGGGAAAAAATGACGTCTGTAAGCATCGACTCTTCATTGCAAATTACAATCGATGCAGTGATTTGTCAGGGACATGTACGGCTCCATTGTTGTGCTTGACCATAGGTCAGTCGTAGTCGTGAAAATACTCAACAACTGTGACATCCCTTTCTATTTACCCCAACGTTTTTTTATTTTTAGTGCAGGTAAGGCCTGTTTGGAGAAATAATTGCGCCTTCATTGCTCAAAGTATTTACTGGACACATGTCTTTGGCCAAATGAAATGCGATCGCATCCGTTATTTCAGTGTGTCATCGGGAGGTGGATGGATACGCTGTCTCGCAATGCATGGTCGTTTATGGTTTTCTCTGTTGACGTTGGACATGGACGGAGATTCAGAGAGGTAACGTTAGCTTTAGCCTTAATGCACTCATCGTACTGATTTGTGGGGATTTTTCAGGTGGTTAAATAAGGTAGTTGTATTGCTATGCGGCGCAGACACAACTCTAAACGCACTCTGGAAGTTTTGGAATTCAGGGCAAGAGATGAAAACCAAGAACAAATCATGCACAAACAACGGACGATGATCCTTTTTGAAGGACTAGCTCCTCGCCTTCTGCTCCTGATATTTGATTTACCTTTCACACGACACCGGGACTGTCTACTCTCTACTCTTCTAATAAATACTGGAATCGGCTGCAGTGAGAACTTTTGTTCAGGCTACCGCTGCAGGGTGCATGCATGACACCCCCCATCTTGTTCTCCCTCTGGTGGTTAGCGAATGTTAGTTGAGAAAGCGCTTGATTGGATATGAAGCAAAGCACGCATTTTAAATGTCAATATCGCTGACGATCATGCAATTCGATTAATTGTGCAGCCCTAGTTAGTGTGGCTCCCATTGTCACTCTGAGGTCTGTAGAAGTTGAATCAGTGGCAAATGAGTTAACGTTAGGAACGCTAGCAGTAACGTTAGCGTTACAAGCTTCAGATGTCGCACTCGTACTTGGTGGTGTAACAACGTAGCCGAGGAAGGTGTTGCCCAATCCTCGATGGACATACGCTGTCTGCGTGCCGTAACGAATTTGTGGCTAGCGCCTTGCACATGTGACCGTCCTCTACAAGGAAGATTCGATAACGACAAGTGCTATTCGTGTAGCGGTCTCTTGCTCGGGGACAAACATTGCCTAGCTACGCCGCTCGAGCCCCGTCCCCGCTTGAATGCCATATTTTGTTGCGTTGTCGTGAGGACTACAATAAATTAATTCACATAAACTTTAAACAATCTTTGGATAAATATGCTATTCACATTGAAAAACAAAACAAAAAGGGGGCACGTAACACTTCACTAGGTAGTATATTCTCCTTCAGGCCAATGTGCCTATAGAGAATGGCCACACCGCGGCAGTGAATGGCGCACATAACAGGTTCACTACACTGAAATGTTGTTAACATTGACTAAAATTTTAAAAATTGAGCTAATCAATCACAACTAATATTGTAGTGTGATACAATATAAATTATTTCATTTGATTTGACCTGAAATATTTAACTTCATGTAAACCCATTTCTGAAGGTTGAACCAAAGCAATTATTTCAAATTTTCCTAGATTAAAATAAATGGTTGGGTTTATTACTTAATGTAAATAATCTACTTTGTTAAATCTAAATATTTTAAATTCATTTAAACAACTTTTAAATATGGGAGCAAACGATTTTTTTTAAGTTGTCTCAAATAAAAATTTTAAGTCGTCATAATTTAATGTTTATAGACCGGAATTAATAAAAAATGTTTAAAACCTTTTGATTTACACTCAGAAGCCATTCCTTTTCCACACATTTATTGTTGAATAAACAGGGAAACATTTTCAGATAAACTGATCTGAAATACAAACAGTAGACATGCATTCAAGACATGGATTTTCAAATGAACAAGCAGCAAACAGCATTTGGGCCTACTCTTGGCTGCAAAGCTGGGTAACCAGCCGATGCCTTTTTGGGGACATCTTTTTCCCACCAAGCTCCATCAGGACCCTTTGAACAAATTCAAGGGTGTACTGCAGTTTTTTGGGATACTTTATGTTGAGTGCGTAGGTGAGCCCGAAGAACATAGCAACAGCCGTTACTATTGTGGGCACCTCTCTGAGGACCTCTGTTCCATCAATGAAGATTTTAATGTCCTCAGTTCCACTGACTATTGCCACGGTGTCTTCATTTTCCTGCATATCCTGCACACACAAAAAAAAAACAAATGAGGACAATTAGAAAGATAATTTCCTGAAGACAATGCATGTCAATGCTGACCACCTGTTACGGTTTAAGTTAAAGGTCGGACCCCAAAGCAGACACGGAGTGGTAGTTGATGGAGATGGAACAAAGTTTATTGCTGACGAGGATGGATAAGGCTGGAGAGGCAGGGTGCTGGCTGGCTAGAAGGTCCTGGCTGGTTGGAGGACGAAGGGCTGCGCAGTGAGGCACACAAGCGTCCATCGACGACGGAATAATCTGGCGTCGCAGTGACGAGATGACCAGGCTTATATGGCAGTGATGATTAGTAGAATTGGAGGCAGGTGTGTCTCGTCCTGCTGCAGTCACCAGCCAGCCACGCCCCCTGCCACACACAACACACAGGGAAAACACAGAAAAGCAGGAGACGACAGCAACAAACTAGAAATACAAAACACAAACACCACAGTACACCCCCCTCAATGGCCGCCCCTTGGCGGCCGACCCGGCTTGTCTGGGAACCGAGCATAAAAGTCATCAAGGAGGGATTGGCTTAAGATGACAGAGCGAGAAATCCATTGCCTCTCCTCTGGCCCGTACCCCTCCCAATCCACTAGGTACTGAAACCCCCGACCACGCCGGCGTACATCCAACACCTTATTAACAATATACGCCGGGTGGTCATCAATGTCCAGGGGAGGTGGGGGAGGCTCCGCAGGAGGGCTTAGGGGACTGGAGGACACAGGTTTAAGGAGCGAAACATGAAAAGTGGGGTGGACCTTAAGTGACAGGGGAAGTCTCAGTCTTACCGAGCAGGGGTTAATGACCCGGTCGACCTCAAATGGACCGATATATCTTGGTGTTAGTTTACGGGACTTGGTCTGTAGAGGCAGATCCCGGGAAGAAAGCCAGACCATCTGACCCGGCTGGTAGACCGGAGCTGGGGTGCGGTGACGGTCAGCCAACCGCTGATTGCGGGCGGCTGTGCGGACTAGAGCTGCCCGGGCCTCACGCCAGATCCGTCGAACCCTCCGGAGATGTTCCTCCACGGATGGCACTGCCACGTCAGTCTCCTGGGCAGGGAACAAAGGGGGTTGGAAACCATTAGCAACCATGAATGGAGACATACCTGTGGCGGAGCAGACCAGGGAGTTGTGAGCATATTCAATCCAGGCAAGGTGTGTGGCCCAGGAAGCCGGATGATTGGCTGCGCAGGGCCGCCCCCAGATCCTGATTAGCCCGTTCTGTCTGGCCGTTGGTCTGAGGATGAAAACCTGAAGACAGGCTGGCCGACGCCCCCAATGCCTGACAAAACGCCTTCCACGTCCTCGCGGAGAACTGAGGACCTCTGTCCGAGACAATATCCTCAGGAATTCCATGCAGGCGGAAGACGTGTGTGACCAACAGGTTGGCAGTTTCAAGAGCGGAAGGTAGCTTCGACAGAGGGATGAAGTGGGCCGCTTTGGAAAACCGGTCCACCACGGTGAGTATGACGGTGTTACCTTCCGAGGGAGGAAGGCCAGTGACGAAGTCGACTGCAACATGTGACCACGGGCGAAGAGGGACAGGCAGGGGACGCAGCAGTCCGGCAGGGGCTTGATGAGAAGCCTTGCTCCTGGCGCAGACAGAACAGGCCGTGACGAATTCCTTGGTGTCCGCCGCCATGGAAGGCCACCAGAACTGTTGCTGAAGAAGGAACAGTGTCCTGCGAAAACCGGGATGGCAGTGTCCCCACTGCAGCACCGGAGACCTCACGACCTCAGGCACAAACAACCTGCCAGGAGGGCATCCCTGGGGAACCGGCTGATCCCTCTGAGCCCCCTGGACCACACCCTTGATCTCCCACCCAGCTGCTCCTACCACACAGGCTGATGGAAGAATGGTGCTTCCTGCGGTATCCTCCATAGGAGGAGCAAACTGACGTGACAGTGCGTCTGGCTTAATGTTCTTGGAACCTGGGCGGTAGGTGAGTGTGAACTGAAACCAACCCAGGAACAACGCCCACCGGGCCTGGCGAGAGTTGAGCCTCCGAGCCGAACGAAGGTAAGAGAGATTCTTGTGGTCCGACCAAACAATAAACGGATGCGTGGATCCCTCCAGCAAGTGCCGCCACTCCTGCAGAGCCAGGACGACCGCCAGCAGCTCCCGGTTCCCCACGTCGTAGTTTCTTTCTGCCGGGGAGAGCTGGCGGGAGAAAAAGGCACATGGGTGCTGCTTCTGGTCAACAGGGGAGCGCTGAGAAAGCACGGCCCCCACCCCGGAGTCCGAGGCGTCCACCTCAACAACAAACTGCAACGCGGGGTCAGGGTGAATAAGAACAGGAGCAGAAGAAAACAATAATTTCAACTTAGAAAATGCAGCCTCGGCCGCCGGTGACCATACGAACGGAATCTTAACAGAGGTTAGCTGCGTAAGAGGTGTGGCAACACTGCTATAGTCCCGGATAAACCTACGGTAGAAATTAGCAAACCCGAGAAACCTCTGCAATTGCTTTCTTGATGTGGGAGTGGGCCAGTCGGCCACTGCCATGACCTTGGCAGGGTCGGATCTGATCTGCCCTTTCTCCACAATAAAACCCAAAAAACTGACAGAAGACACATGGAACTCACATTTCTCCGCTTTAACATACAAACGATTCTCCAGGAGTCTCTTAAGAACTAAATAAACGTGTTGCTCATGCTCCTGGAGATTACGGGAGAAAATTAAAATATCGTCTAAATAAACAAACACAAAACAGTTCAACATGTCTCTCAAAATGTCATTAATCAGAGTCTGGAATACTGCAGGTGCATTTGTGAGGCCGAACGGCATCACCAAGTATTCAAAATGTCCCAGAGGGGTGTTAAATCCCGTCTTCCACTCATCCCCCTCCTTGATCCTCACCAGGTGATAAGCATTTCAGAGATCCAACTTCGTGAAGATAGTAGCTTCGTGAAGTGGCCCGAACGCTGAGTCAATAAGCGGGAGGGGGTATTTGTTCTTAATGGTGATGTCATTCAAGCCCCGAAAGTCAATACAAGGGCGAAGCGACTTGTCCTTCTTCTCAACAAAAAAAAACCCCGCCCCTAACGGAGAAGACGAAGGTCGAATAAGTCCAGTGGCCAAAGAGTCAGTAATATAGGCTTCCATGGCCACTCTTTCCGGCTTAGACAAATTATACAATTTACTGGACGGATAAGTAGTGTCTGAAATTAGCTCAATGGCGCAGTCATAGGGTCTGTGAGGGGGAAGAGAAAGGGCGCGGTCCTTGCTGAACACCTCCCGGAGGTGATGATAAGCCGGGGGCACAGAGCTGATGTCCACTGGCCTGGGAGGTGACTGTGTGGAAGATACGGTTGACGGAATAGCGGAATGCAAACAATGCGAATGACAAAAAAAACTCCAGTTGAAAATGGAGACGGTGGTCCAGTCAATGTGTGGGTTATGTAGCTTTAACCATGGGAGTCCTAGCAAAACTGGGGAAGCCGGAGAAGGAATCAAAAAAAAAGAAATAATTTCTCGGTGGTTACCGGATAAGAGCAGGCTAACAGGCATCGTGCGGTGGGTGACCTGAGCTAACAGCCTGCCATCTAACGCAAAAACCCTCTTAGGGTGAGACAGACGCTGGCAGGGAATCTTTGCTTGAGCTGCAAAACTGGAGTCAATAAAATTGTCATCGGCCCCTGAGTCCACTAAAATGGACAGGGAACGGGAGAAGGAGCCGTCAGAGTGCCGAGGTGAGATGAAAACTGGACCATTTGGGCGCCGATCTGAGCCACGGTGGAGGTCAGTTTGTCGAGTGTCCCCTTTACCTCTGTTAAAGCTGTCTCGTACTGCCCCACTTGCTGTTCTTGAGAGAAAAAAGCCAGTCTGAATTTCTCCGCGTCAGCGGGGTCCATTTCTTGGCCAGATTATTCTGTTACGGTTTAAGTTAAAGGTCGGACCCCAAAGCAGACACGGAGTGGTAGTTGATGGAGATGGAACAAAGTTTATTGCTGACGAGGCTGGATAAGGCTGGAGAGGCAGGGTGCTGGCTGGCTAGAAGGTCCTGGCTGGTTGGAGGACGAAGGGCTGCGCAGTGAGGCACACAAGCGTCCATCGACGACGGAATAATCTGGCGTCGCAGTGACGAGATGACCAGGCTTATATGGCAGTGATGATTAGTAGAATTGGAGGCAGGTGTGTCTTGTCCTGCTGCAGTCACCAGCCAGCCACGCCCACTGCCACACACAACACACAGGGAAAACACAGAAAAGCAGGAGACGACAGCAACAAACTAGAAATACAAAACACAAACACCACACCACCACTGAAGCAATGCTGATAAGGCTGACACAACAGCTGAAAAGTATAACTTGTAGGCTAAGAGATGAATGGTGATGAATTTAAGTACTCAAGGCAGTTGAATTGTTAATAATGCATGTTTAAGTGTAATAGTTGAGTAGTTTGAATAATTGTTTCCAGTGTAAAACAGTGGATTTAGATTCTTCAATCATATTTGCTGTGACTGTATCTATATTTTGATAAATTAAATGGGTAATTTAGGACAAAATTGGCCATAATTTTAAATAGTCACAAATTAGAGGAATTTTTATTACCCGAAATATATATACAGTGCTATGCTGCATCTCAAAACAAAAGTTGGTACATAGGTATTGTCTGTGTTAGTAAGAGAGATGCCCTTACCTGGACTTCTTTAATGAGGTGATGAACAGGTTCACCAAGGTAGATCATCAAAGATTTGAAGATGCACTCTCTTCTAATTGTGATGTCCACAGTCTGAGGAAGAATATGTATTATTAAAAGCACATACACCCCCACTATTCAACTATGGATCCCACTGAGAACCAACTCATAAACAGATACCTCATCTAAAACCTGCAAAGTTGTCTTGGTCTGCTCTTTCACACGTCCTCCCTTGCTCCTGATGACCTCCAGCAGTTTCGACGTGTGCTTGTCCACCTGCGCTAAGAACTTTGTCTCCAAGGGAACTGTGGTCACCCGCATGAACTCAGCATTAATCTGGAGAAACAAAAACAGAGCATGCAGAAAGAGCTTTGAAAGTGGAGTTAAATAAATCCTCTTCTGTAAATACCTAAGTTTTGAAGGTTCAAAAATCATCGTTCATTAAATTCCTAATTAATGGCATTACTAAATATATTAAGTCCCTCTCCTCTCAAAAAAAGGTCTAAGGTGCCTTACATATAAAAACATACCTCTTCCATCTGAAAAAGTGCTGACCATCTTGCCAACATGGCTCGGCTGCTTATGCACTATTTCTTGTCTACGGTATCCAAATGTCTTTGCCATCTTTTCTTTTGTTATTTGATGTTTTTTTTTCTTTCTGTAGTTCAGTCAAAAGGGAAACCCTCTCTTGTTCCAGGCTTTCTGTAGTCTCACCCCTTGGCAAAGGTGGAAAATGATTGGCCTCAGCTCGTCTAGGTCTCTTGATATTCTTAGCTGGGTAGGAGTCCCCTTGAGACTTGGATTTCAAAGAATTCACTGTGACCTCGGGAGATGTACCGTGTGCCCTAAGTTGAGTCCTGTAGTTGGCCATTTTCATCTTCATCCTGCACTTCCAACCATAGCTCTCATTGAAAGACCCTCGTTCTTTCAAGCAGGGGTGCTTCTTTGTCAGTGCTTCAGCAACATCACTGACGTGAGAATCTTCAGGGTATGGTGTGTATGCGTAGATACTTTCAGCTACTTTCTCCAGTATGTCTGACAGCATTTTTGAGCTAGGTGTCAGTCTAGTTTTGCTTCTCATGTACTCTGCATTCCCCCTCTGCAGTTGACATTCTGTGTCATAGGAGAAGCGTGGGATTGGGAAATGTCGTGGCCACTGTTGGGTCCTTAGTGAGTCTGAGGAAGTGCTGCTAAGCAGTATTGTGTCGTCTGTATGTGCAGACACTGAAGAGTCATCACTGTCCAGTCCAACCAAAGGGATGCTACTCACTGGGGGATCAAGTGCGTACAAGACAACAGTTGAATCAGGGTCTATCTGCAGTACTTTAGAACTGTAAGATCCTTAATTACAGTTGTAGAGGTCAGATTAACAAATGTGTTCCCCAAATCTGTGTCCTTGTACTGCAACCTTATGAATCCCCCTAATCCACATGCATTCTTGACCTCATCGATAAACTCTTCCAGTGAATCGGGAATCCCGTTACGTAGCTCCATTCTCACGCTGCTGTCTTCACTCAGGATAACCAGCAATCGATCGGATGTATTTTCCATCATGGTGCCCTGTGAGAGAGAGAAAGATAAAATAGCTTATCTGCCTTTCATAATCACCATCCTCTCTCCCCTTAACTCACCTTCTCCTGCCTGTCTGCTCCCACCTCACTCACCTCCATCCCTCCCTCCCTCGGCTCACCTCCCTCCCTCCTGCCCCGGCTCACCTCGCTCCATCTCCCTCTATAACTTTGAGTAAATACCCGCTTCTGTATCTGCCGTCACACAACACAACGGTAGTTTTTTTTTTTTTTTCCAACAGTGTGAGAGTACGTCCGCGACATCAGTTCGCTGGTCTGTCTACGCGTTACGTCTGACTCCAGCTCTAAGTAAAAGCAAAGTCATACTGTGAGAGAACGCCGTGTCCTACGTTTATCAAGCGGACATTTAATTAATATTCACCGCAAAATATACACCGCAGTTCTGCTGAGCTCATGAGACCGAGCTCAAGCTTCGCTGCTCCCACACAAACGCGCCAGAGCTCCGGTGAAACCTCCGCTGGGCCTCGCCAACTGCGACGGCGAACCCGCTCCCCCCAGCGCAAATCCTAGCTGAACGACTCATTGCCCACAAAAACACAAACTCACACAAACTTTAGACAGACTCTTTGTCTGGGGGCAAAAATGAACTCCCCCAGATTTAAAAATCGGAATGACTTACCTTAACCTTACCACAACGCCGTAGCGACTGATATTATTCACCACATCGGAAGTAGGTTGCCGCCAGAAATTTTAAAGAATGCGCATGCACGAATCACTCAATCTAATAAAAATGATTTGATTAAAATAAAAAATATCAGTTCGGTGCCTCCCTGTCAGTTTACATTATAGTAAAGTAAAAAAATTGGATTAAACCATACACATAAATAAGAGTTTAGTTTAATTGAGCAAAGTATTTTTTTGTATTCATTGGAATGAAAAAAAACATATTACAGCTTTGTTACACTTTTTTCAGTGTAGGTAGCATATTCTCCTGCGCCTATGGAGAATAGCCACACCGCGGCGGTGAATGGCGCACATAACAGGTTCACTAGTTAGCATATTCTCCTGAAGGCAATGCGCCTACAGAGAATTGCCACGCCGCGGCGGAGAATGGCGCACACATAATAGATACTCTTTGGTCTGTAGAGGTCTAAATGGATTTATCCACTTTTAATAGTTTTCAAAGACCCCGTGGATACCCTGATATAAATACATTTAATTAATCACAATATAAATAAATTAAATCTCTGCCCATAGAGAGGAAGTCTAGACCACAGCCGTTTTAGGGGAGTCTTCATTAATGTCTGTCCAACCAAACCCAAGCGTCTTGACCCCATGATATTCATCCAATTCCTACAGAGCAGTGAATAGATCAATAACCAATAACTTTATCATGCGTCAATGCTAATACAATAGAAAATCTATGAAGCCTCAATGATGACAGTCTTAACTAAAGGCCAATGTATGCTTCTGCGTTTTGACAGACACGGACAGATAGGACCGCCCTCTCCAACGTGGAACGCCCTCTGCGTGCCTCTCCGAGGCTCCTCGGAGAGCTTTTCGTGCCGTGCTCATTTTTCTAACTACACGTCGAAATGACGGACAGCCCACGGATAGCACTTGGCTGTGATTGGTCCGCTAACGCCAGCATTTCGGAATGGAAACTTCCTGTTCCATTCCCTACATCACAATAAACCAAAATCACAACTACGACTCTATGATTAATGTGACAAGTGTGTCCGGCTGACGGTGGCTGGTTAGAGCACTTACAGCATGTGTGTACGGTCACATACGGTTATAACGAACTTTGATAACGGGGGTAGCGGGCTAGCCACCATGCTAAATGCGGTGGGAACAGCGCAAAAAACCCGCTGACTTTAATCCCACGGCTCTCATGACACTGTTTCTCAAACACCGTCAGGTTAGAAGCAAACACTTGGTAGTAGTTAGTATCGGGTGTCCGTGCTGACTGTGTGTGGAAGCTGGGGGGAGCTAGCTGCCTCCGTGTAGCTTCAAGCTGTTGCAGCTGTTGAATTAGCAACGCAGTTTGGAAACAAGACCGGGGAACCGCTGCGCTAAGACACGATAACATAAGCATTTTGACCCGCTGGGTGTCACTTTATTCAGCAAAAACTGTCGCGTCATCAACATCCTTTTTCTGTTACCATCGTTCACTGTGTGTGAGGAGCCGGGAGGACGTAAATAAACCAGCGTGGACTTCTTCTATATACCTCATGAGGTAGGCTTGTCTAAGCTCGACTTCCGTCTCGCCATCTACTGTTCTGGCGGTGAATTGTTTTCACAACAAAAAGGCTCGTAGAACTATAAATCAAAAAGGGTCCGTCCGATCCGTCCGTCCGTCATTCCGAAACGGACTCGGAGAAGCATACTGAGGCCTTAACATTTACCTTGGCTTTATATTTCCATATTACTTAATGGTTGTCAAGGTGAGTCAGAGTATACGATAAGGGAAGCAGTCTAATAGGAAATCTGCCAAGGACGCTCATTTAATCCTCTACATGACCTTATCCTCTCTAGTCTTAGAAGAACACATGTTCACAACAAGTCTGATAGATCTTGTCAAGACTTCTGAATTATCATTGCTAAGAATAATACTGCTTTCTGTTCTTTCTCCTCTATGATCAAACGCTTGCATCCCTCTTCAACCCATCTGACGACACCCTTGCCTACCAACAATGGTTGAAAATGCATGACGAGATCTCCTCAAAGCTTCGCCATCCCTGCCAGAGCTGAGGCCTAACACCTGGATGCTGTTCCCCGCAATCCCTAAGATGTGGCATCGCTATGACTGCAACACTCCATCATCAATGCTACTCGTGCTATGTTGGACACCACAAGAAGGGATATTGACTCTCAAACATCATCTGCAGCCTTGATGTTTTAAAATGTAATCTCCGCTGCATAATTCCTTTGTTGCATGTCAGATCTCGGGATCCATCACGTCTCCGCGTCCGGGTTAGTCACAGGCATGTTTTGGCGCGCCTTAATCCCCTCAAATGGTGACGACACAATGCGAACGATGCCAAGGGATTCATTGCACCCTTGTCGTGGCATACATCCGTTCCTGTCCATCCTGGGAGAGGGATCCCTCACATGTGGCTCTCTCTGAGGTTTCTACATTTTCCCCTGTTTATGGGGTTTTTTTGGTAGTTTTTCCTTACTCTTGTCGAGGGTTAAGGACAGGATGTCGCACTCGATTTAGCCCGATGAAACGAATCATGTTTTTGAATATTGGCTATACAAACAAAGCATGTGAGTGAATAATTTGTATGTGCTTTGCAGACTGATTATATTATTGCATTTCAGGTAGTTTGCTGGGCTTAAAGTGTGAAATTCTGGTGCATAGTTGCCATGTGCCAAGTTCACTATATTCCCGTATAGGGAACCTCACTAGGTAGTATATTCCCCCGCAGACAATGTGCCTACAGCGGATGACAACACCGCGGCGGTGAATGGCACACATAACAGTTTCACTAGGTAGCATATTCTCCTGCAGGCAATGCGCCTACGGAGAATGGCCACGCCGCGGCGGTGAATGGCTCACACATAGCAGATACCGATACGTACGTCAGGCTCCGAATATGTGCAGTTTTGGGGGGTTACAAGTATTTGCTCATCACTCCCATCATTCCTGTGTAATCATATGGGGGAGTGATTAAGTTGGAGCCCAGACGCCAAACACTAAATCTGTTGTAATAAATATATTACATGATCGAACGTGAGTTGTCTGACTGAAATACACATGTACAAAAAGCTGTACTGCAGTGCTGATGATAAGAAAGAGTCAATGACCTGTTTGATTCCCAAACAACATGTTGAGTTATTTTCTTGAACTAAACAGTATTGCACTTGAAGATACTGATCCATGGAGTGTTTGTTCTTTCACATTGCACAATAGGATTTATACACATCTAGTGTCACAGGTGAAGAGAAGGCCTCCGACACCAAAGAGGACGTTTGATAAGTAGAAAGTGATTTTCTTTATTTTAGCTTTGTTCTTTCCTCAGCAGCTCAGCCCATTGTTTGTCAAAGAACTCTTTCATGGTCCGTCCTGCACGTCCAATCTGTGAATCGTCCTCATTGCACTTCTCACAGTTGTCAAACACGAGGTGGACGTCCATGAGGAAAGTCTCGGAATTTTGGTACCTGCAAAGATTGGAAATGGTTTAATTGTAATTCAGAGGCAGCATTCAAATCAGAAAAGTAACGTAGTAAATAAAAGATGTATGAATGCATGTATAACACAAACGTACTGGTTGTTGGTTAGTTTTTTTCGGATGGTCGAAAAGTCCATGGGCTTTTTGATTATCCTTTTGTACCAGGGGTAGGTTTTGAGGTTGACTGGTTTTAGAAAGGGCCTCACGTCCTCATGAGCTTCCAGCTCAGCCAGCAGAACTCTGGAGGAAAATGAGCAGTCGACAGAGCTGAGCTTTTTAATATAGTTTCAGATATTTGTGAAAAAGTTTGAAACAGATTTTGAAGTGAACAAGGATCTGTTTGCAATGTTAAAGTAAAAAATCCACAACTGAAACTAATCTGATGGGTTCCTCCTTGGGTCGCGTCCCACTCCCCCAATGCTTGCGCTTATAACGTTGAGATGAAATAAATGCGGTTCTCTATCCATGCAGTGAGAATGTGTTCATACCTACCGGCACATTTCCTGCCAAACTTTGTCTTCCTTGGCCAGTTTGGCTCTTTTGGCACAGGACCCACGGCTGTCAAGCTTGGCCCTGCGCCTCTTCCTTCCCCCAGCTTTTCGGTTCTGTAGCCCCGTACTCCGGAGGAATTGAGCGCTTTGCTGAAAGACGGGACATAAAAACGACTGGTGAGGAGCCACGCGCAACACGTACCATGCAGATTTAATAAATGGATGTGGACATGTGGAACAATGAAGATATCATTGGACAGTTGAACAGATTGAGGCTCGTTGATCTGCTCTGCTTGTGGCCTAGGGGATTTTATTAAGTGAAAGACAAGAGAAAAGAGTCTCAGGTTTACCTTGGCCACACAAATATGACAGAACCATTTGTCGACAGGAACTGTGCTGATCTTTGGTCTGTGGCAGTATGTGTGGCAGCCTTTATCGCAGCCGTGACAAATTAAGAGGAGTTCCTCATTATCCTCCTTTTGACAACGGATGCAGTGCTGGAAACAAAAAGAAAACATCAGCAGTTACATATTCAAACAGAGAAAACGTGCATTGATAAAGGAAGATGCAGATCTAATATTGTTGTTTCCTGGTGATGGTGCATTATAAATTGATGCTAGTGTATTTTTCTTCTTATCCTCTGTAGCTTGTATAATTGCTTGTCCGTTAATTGTTCCTGATAACAAGTTCAATTAACTGAAAGAAGCTCACAGCTTCAGCTACTCTTCCTGAGCTACGTTGCTGAAATATGGCCAGAAGAACATTAGGATGACGCAGTGAAATTGACCTTTGACCTTTTGGATAAAACTCTCAAAATGGGTGACAAACAACACATCACTTCTTGATTTATGGCAGAAGAGAATGGGACAGACGGACAGACGGATGATGCACAATGATAACGCCTGCAGTTCATGGCTGTCACATACAAAAAAATTGCTATTTTGTATGTGACAGTGAAACAATGAAACCATAAATTTGTCATAACATCTAATCTTCACTATAGCTCCTACAGTGATTATACTGATTTATTTCCTATGTAAAAAAAACAACAACACATGCCTGGTTGAATTCTTAATCTCTCCACATACATGTATGATGTACATTCCACAGATGGAGACTATCTGTGGTAATATGTACGCACTCTGATGTACGGACTCTCTGTGTGTGAATACCTTCAGATCTGGTATACACATGTCTTTGTTTGGGGCATTGGCTTTTTCCAGCTCCACATGTCTGAGCTGGAGTTCCCTCTCCTTGTTTAGCTGTTCCTCATTCGTCTTCTCCTGCTTCAGACGTTCTTTCTCCTGCAGCCAAGAGATCGTATTATTCCCGATGATATTGAGATCGGTATAAAAAACACAAATTAGAAACTAAATTACCAAAGTCTAAGAAAGATGCATCCGTTTCACAGCAATCTTACAAACCACACAGACAGGACATAACAAAGCATAATAAAACATAACAATAAAACATAAATAATAAAATAAAATGATAGTAAGGGTCCATTTACTAGGACTAAGAAGGCATAGTAAATTGCTAAATACATAATAAATGGGGCCAAAACATTACCGGGCTGACAACAGAAGCAACAGTGAAAAACACAATTTGCTCATAAACATCAGTTATTGACCTTGATTCTTTTCTCAGCCGCCATTTTTCGGGCATTGGCTGCTTCTTCCTGTTTCTGTCTTTTGGCCTGTGAATGAAAAAAAGTTCAAGAAACACAGTTGGCTGACACACTCATTCAATAAGTACAATATGTCCAGAACAGAAAAGATAAATTAACATTTAACCGGAGCAACAATGTTTGATTAATGAATCAACCGATCATTTCCTTCATTAGAGGTATAACATGAAACAAACTTAAATGAATATTTAAGTGTTATACTTCATATTTTGTATAATTTTGGTATTAGTTTGCTTAATGATGTCAATAGAAAATATTCCAAACAAATCTAAATAGAGCAAGTGTCTCACTGGTAATATCAGATCTAACATATTGACACGCGGAGTGAAGAGATGATTATTCCCTCCCATTAAAGCTCAAAGACAAAATGGCAGCTGTTTCTGCAATCACTTTCAGGACCAACCTCAAGAAGTTGCTGAGCATGGCGTTCTTTCTCCATTCGGAGTTGCTGGATGCGCTTGATCGTCTTCTGGTAAAAGGATGAGAGCAAGATCAAATGAATTAACTGTTAAGTCATGCATGTTATAGAGGGGGGGGGGGGGGGGGTGAGGAAGCACAGTGGGTCTATGCAAATCAGGAAGGTGTAGCATTTTGAAGGATAGCAACTACAATTTAAAACATTGAGAGTGCACAAATTCTGAAAATGCAACAGCTGATAGTTAGGAAGATCTGCACGGAAAATTAAACAGAGCATGCAAAGAAAGATCCTTACCTCCTGTTCGAGAAGTTTCATATGCTCTCTCTTTATCCTCTTCTGCTCAGCCAGCCTTACGGCTAGAAAACACAAACATGTTAGGTTCACACACACAATCTGATCAAATGTTAGAGACGAGTCTGACGAGACTGTGGCTGTTTACCTTCCTGCCTCCTGGCCTCTTTGGCTGCTCGTGCCTTGGCCTGCATCTCCATTTTTTTCATCCATTTGATCTCAGCTAACAGTCCAGCCATTTCTAAAACATGATGGGATATAAACCATGAAATCACACGCCACAGAGAATTGAAATGATTAGTAAAATATTGACCTGAAGACAAACCCAAAGTCCTGATTTCCAGAGGAAACGCCTGAAGCATTTAACGACATACTGTTTTTATTTATATTAAAAAACTCTAAAGATGGTTTAGGTTGGTCTTAACAGTAAGGGAAAAAGTTGGGAAAGAAAAGCCTCATGGGCGATAAACCTTGTTCTATGTTCTTAATGTTAAAGGGCGCCTCTTTTAAGGTGGCTCTTACAAGGTGGGCAACTCTTACAACTTGAATTTGTGGTGCTGACACCAAAACATCCACCACTGACATTGCTTGAAAAAACGGTTTTGGAAGTAAACTCTATTGTAGCTGAGCTGGGATCATCTTAAAGTGATCTCACATATATGTTCAGGTGGCCAGACTTCCTCATGAAAAATCAGAAGTGAAAATTTCAGATTCAGCCGGTTTTACCTATTTCACAGGTGACACTGAAACATTTCAAAGATGTACACTGACCTTGATCCTCCAGTTGGCGGCGCAGCTTGGCATCCATCGCTGAGATAATGGGAGTGATCTCCTCCTCAGCCAGTAAAAACCACTGACGACCCTGAGAAATATTACAAAGACGAAGGAAGGATTAAAGAAAATGAAAGGAGAAGATGGTCAGACTGACTTGTATCTACCGATTGCTTTCATTAACAAAAGCAAGCTTTCAAGCTTAAGATTCATCATAAATTAACTTTGATAGATATGTCTCAACAAATATGTGAATTCTTCTGCTTCATACCTGCGACTATGTGGGTATATTGGCTCAATTTCTCTCAAACAGAAGGTTTTCATTGGAGTAATGTTTCTATCAGACCTCACACCATTTTACATTAAATTTATGTATCTCATATATATATATATATATATATATATATATATATATATATTGTATAAAATAAATAAAAGGGAACATTTACCTCTGGTCCTACTCTGGCTTCATAGAAGGCACCAACTTGAATTTTTGGACTAAAGCTGAAGTTGTCCCTTGAGATTTTAGATATTCCATTCTCCACCAAGTACTGCAGACAAAAGAATTATGCATTGTAATTAAAGCATGGGAAGAACTGTGAGCTATATAACTGGTAACATGTTGTGATTTCCACTGGTGTGTGATTACATAAAGCTGCAGTGACTATATGCCATGGTTTAAGGTTTTATATTTTCCATAAATTGTTGGTTCACCTTTGTCACATCAGGATACCGATGCAGTTTCTTCCCGCATGGTGCAATGTAAGCAACTTCCCCTTTGAGTTTACCTGCCACACTCCTGATCCGAGTCTCTCTCTGCCACCTGAGCAAACACAATTACAAACCAAGTACAACATATAAATCATGAAATCAATATTATTAAAATATTGTTTCAGCTGTATTCAGTCATCATTAATATATATATATACTTTTAAAGAGAAAGATTTCTTGCAATAGTCATTTCCCACAATTGAATAATGGTGTTCAGAGTCAGAACTGGGGCAGATACATATCCTCTCATTCAAACCAGCAGGTAAACAAGGAGGGAAATTATGTAATGGATGACTGTACAGCTGTCTACTCCTAGATGGACATGAGCCAAGAGGGGCAACCCCTCAGTCCCCAGGAGAGTCAGACCATCAAAACAATGTTAGTTTCATTTAACAAGAATTTCATGCACAACAGCTCACCCATACTCAAGAGGCAACTTCAGAACTCTGTCAACTGTCAGTCTGCTCCTCTTCCCTGATCCTAAAAACAGGGAGACATGACTCAGCACCTTCAACCTGAGCAAGTTACACTACACATCTCATCTTAGAAAGTCACAATGTTCTCTACATGTTCCATGACTCATCCAGTATCAGATTAAAAAAGCATCTGCCTGGGATGTAAAAACATAAGCTGCTGGAGATAAAACAATACTGTACATGTATGTTTTCATACAGAAAAACTAAGTATCAGTAAGAGGTAGGGAGACAAAAGTGTGTGTGTGTGTGTGGGAAAAAATTGTGAGAAATCAATGCTGTCCTGAAGCAGAGATTTAACGATCTTAGTCAACTGTAATTGGTAGTATGTATTGCTGCATTCCAGTGTTGCTGTATGGTAGTTTCTGGGTGTGTTTGGTACCTGGCAGTGGGGTAAGTTCAGTCTCAGCTCGCTCTGTCATGTCATCCTCAGAGCCGACAGAGGGTGACATGTCAATCACCAGATCGCCCTCTGACTCGCTCTCTGGGGAATTCCAGAGGGACAGAAGAAAAAATCCAGTGAAAGAGCAGCAAATAAATCCTAATTAGCATTCTTCAAACAACCAAACCATCCAGAGCACTGGTACTTTCTCAAAGATGCCTCATCTAACAATGAAGAAATTTGATTAATTAAAGAGAGGCGTGTTAAATCTAACCAGAATCCTCCTCCTCAAGATCATCTGCATCATCTTCATCTTTGCCACCATCTCCCAAAGAGTCAGAGTCAGATGCCTTGCTGCTGTAGATGTCAGACACATTGCTTCTGAGCAATTCTACAGTTAGAGGACTGGACGAGGTGGTTTTCAGGAGACTCCTTCCTGCATGTACAGACTTAGGCCTCCTGGTCTTCCTCGATCCGCGTCCATGCCGCTTGTTGTTGAGGGTGCTGCTCTGCATGCGGCGCCTCTTGATGAGATCCAAGGGGGCATCCTGGACTTCGCTGTCGAGCGCTCCATTAGGACAAGGGTTCAGCAACAGGTTGGTGTCATTGCTGTGTGGGAGAGATGGCAAATGACTACTCGATATATCTGGCAATATTTGGGTGGTAACAATGTTGAAGAGGATGCTGAATTTATGTGACTTAATACCCGTTCTGGCTGGAGAGTTGCTGAGAGAAAGGTTGCTTTAAAGAGACCTCGGAATACACGCGCTAAATAAAAATGCAAAAGAAAGGGGAACAAAGGGGGAAAAATGTAATTGTACATTACATAACACATTACATAACACCATCATATGAACTAAAATGCTCTTGTTACAGATTGCCACATACCACCTCCTTCCCAGTACAGTGACAATAACGGAGTCCTGTAAAAAGGCGAATTTCTCTCTCTTGATAACAAACATCCTGGAGCAGAACAGAGCTAATTGCTTGTCAGTTTTCTCCATAGAGCTAAACACATTGACCACCGCATGACTAGAAATCTACAAGGGACAGACTCGCGTGTACAATAAAAGTACTCAAAATTGTGTCTATGCATTCATCGTCTATTGTGACGGGACCCACAGATTTGTTCAGCGAGAATGAGGGACAACACATGAGAACAGAGCTCATTCTGTTGCAAGAGAGAAACAAACTACAGGAATTCATTTTTCTGTACATGAGATAGAATTCAGAAATAAAAGAAAACCAGCTACAATGCAGCAACACGAATACAAATTATTTCAACACAGCCTGGCCTTACCTCATCCTCCTCCATGGCATCAGCATCCCTGGAGTGATCTGACATGGATCCTGAATGGCTGCTACTCATGATTGACTATACCTCACAATAGAGTCAGTTCAGGTTCCACTTTAACCACCTTGAGAGAATCCAAGATGGTGAACTACATTCTCTATTCAAGAGTAGTTGAACAGGTGAATCAGCACCTTTAAACATTCCTATGATATAATATCAAAGAAACAGCCTATTGTCTTGTGGACAACAAAGGCAAAGTATCCTAAGATCCTCGTATAATTCTCCTATGATCTCCAGAGGGGAAATATGCTTGTCATTATTTCTATATTTGTAAGTTAATGCAGCAACTGTTTTTTGCAACCAATTGTAATTTGGGGCAGTTTCCTCATAGGCCTTGCAAAGTTTCGTCTTTGTGTTGTTTTAATGGTGCAGAACCGAGAATAATTGGCCAATCAACTGAAGACTGGTCACCTGACCTGTTTTATTAACAGGCTGTCTATTTAAAGATCTTTCATGTCATAAAGCAGTATGATGTAACCAGTGATTCTGGATTACCACACAAACGCATAAAGCACCCAGCAGCTATTCTTGGAAGCTAAATAAGTCTGTATATTCATTAGACTGAGAACACTCAGTGTCAATCCGCCATCCATACAACTGATACATCTCATAGTTGCATCATTCACATGAGCCTTCGATTTACCATTGACAGAGTCCTTCCATTTCTTCACTTTTCTCTCCTGGGTGTTTTTCACTTCACCCTCTAGGCAGGAAAAGGAAGGGAAATGAAGTGTGAGCTTTGCTTTTTACTACAAAACCATATTATATTACCACAGTTATCAGTTTGCTATTCTGGCAAAATCACAAAATCTCATCGAAGCTACACTACTACAGTTTTTCTCAGTTGTTAACACACAAAAAGCAAAAATTCGGCACAATTTGCACAACCTTCACTTCATGTACCAATCGCTCGCCCCAATTTGGCACTACTTCAAACTCCCTTATCTGCATTAGACTCTCACTTTACATCTTTACACTCTGATGTCAATTACACATCACCTTGTTCTTGTTGCACACACTTCTCAAATAAAATCTCAAAGCATCAACCTACAACACACAAATACTCAAATCTCTAAACATTCAGGTCTGTTGAGCAATTTCACAACATTTACACAGCCGAACAGGAGACTGAAACTGTAGATATGGTTCGTGAGAACAACGTTATCACACTCAGACAAATAAAAACTCAGATCCTGGCTGACCATGCTACATTTAGAAACGTCCAGACCCTCAGCCTCTCTACATTGGACCGTATTCTTCATAGGAATGCCATGTGGATGAAACAAGTGTTCAGGGTCCCATTTGAACTGAACACAGGCATCAAGGAGTTAAGGTGTAAGTTTGTGCTTGTAAGTACCAACCATCAGCACTGACACATGCATGTATTGTACCTGTAATCCAATATTGTTCCTTTTCTACAGTGTCTCACTGTAGCCCACTGTGTTGACCTCTCTGTGTCCATACTGTAACTTGCATTCTCATGCTGTCTGTGTCAGCGGATCCAGGAGCATGACACAGCTCATGTGTTGTACCAGTACATCTCTATTGATGAGGTGGGATTCAACCTGGTGAAGAGGAGGCGACGGGGCAGAAACGTCATTGGCCAGCGGGCCATTGTTGAGGTCCCCGGTCAGCGTGGTGGGAACATCACAATGTGTGCTGCAATGAATCACCATGGGATCTTGCACCGTCATGCCCACCTAGGGGCCTATAACGCTGCCCGTCTCCTCGTCTTCCTGGATGGCCTGCATGACCTGCTGGTACCACCTGACCAGATATATGACCCACAGCGGATCGATCACGTTGTCATCTGGGACAATGTGAGCTTCCACCGGGCTGCTCAAGTGCGTGAGGGGTTCCAGGACCACCCACATTTTTCCGTTCTATACCGTCCACCTTATTCTCCTTTCCTGAATCCCATTGAGGAATTATTTTCAGCTTGGAGGTAGAAGGTATATGAACGGAACCCACAGGACCGGGTCCCACTGCTCCAGGCCATGGAGGAGGCCTGTGGCGACGTGAGTGTCGAGGCCTGTCAGCATTTTGTGTGTGAGGTTTTTAGTTTTCTGTGTGCAGTTTTGAGAAAGCCGTTATTGTTTTGAAAAACGTGTGTTAATAATTGTGAAAAACTGTAATTTTTGTGAGGGGGGGGGGGGGGGGTTGAGCAGGCCGGTTTACAGTACTGTACTGTTCTCTGTGTGTACCGAAATAAACCTTTTAATGCTGCATATTTGTGTGCTGTTTTATGTTTGACTATGAAAAAAGTAGGCCTACACTGAGACATTTTACAAAAGGAGAAATGGCTCATTCTCCAGAGTCATTGTCATTCATATGGTGTGTTCCATATTTTGATGATTGTGTTTTCAATTTTGCACTTCAGTGTGCTGTAAATGCTTGGTAGTGTGCAAGCAAATGCTTAGTTGTGTGTACTCAATGAATGGTATGTGTGTGTCATTTGAAAATATGGCTGTGTGTACCAAATGAAAAAACGAGTTCCATTTTGTGAACAGTTACGAGATTTGATGGCAAACAGTCATCTTGCAAAGGGAGTGTCAGCTTTAGATAGATAGATAGATAGATAGATAGATAGATAGATAGATAGATTACTTTATTCATCCCAGAGGGGAAATTAAGTCGTCATAGCAGCCGGTACATTTGAATACAATAAAATACAATACAAGCTGATCCAGTCATTTTTTATCTCTTTCTTTAACATTGTGCTTTTAAAACGTTTTCCCAGGGAATAATTCTTGGACCTTGATGAAAAAAATCTGCCGTATGTAGAGGACTGATATCTATGAGTGTGTGAAATTTGATGTGGCTTGATTGTATTTAAGGGGACTGCTGGGCCTTGTTGAATATGCGCTCTACTGAGTCCCATTCTAGTTTCTTTCATCTCATTAGATCCTGGGGGATCTTCCTGATGAAATTAGACCTTGATGAAAAGACAGAGCAGGAGGAGAACCAGACAACCAAAAGGCTTCACTCAATAATGGAAAATGTGTTGATTAATATTGAGTATTTCCTCCAAAACAAGTAGATGTATATAAATAAGAAAAATACCAGTGGAGGCTGGAGTCTCCTCTGATGTGAAGTTTCCTAAAAGAAACAACAGTTGATATGTGACAATGATCCATTTCTATAGAACAGACAGCAGAGTGATGATGTTCAGCTGACCTCTGTCCGGTCTCACTGATAACCAGCTCTCTGAACTCTGCAGCTGTCTGTCGTGGGACGCACACCTGTAGAAGCCTTCATCTTCCTGTGTCACATTCTTAAGAGTCATCTTTATGACTCGGTCTGAACCGGACGAACTGTTAGAGTCAATCAATGCTCTGTTTTTAAAGAAGCTGGTTTGTTTGTGTTTGCCGCTCTGATACTGACAACACAAGGTGACATCGTCACCCGTAAACTCAGGGGAGGCTTGGGTCTTCAGAATGATGTCGCCATCTGTGGGAGAAAAATAGAAGGCAAGATTGAACTCCTACTTCTTTTATGTTACCTTTGTATTAAATACAGTACTATTTAATCATCAGTGCTTCACAGAAGTCGGTGGTTTTTTCCTGAGTTTGTCCTGAAACTTCTCTGTTACACAAGACTCACAGCTTACTGTAATGTTGACTGCTTTGCTGCGGCCCCTGGCGCCCTCCCACCAGTACACTCCACTGGTCCCACTGGCAGCAGTGAACACAAATGCTTCAGACTTGTAAGGGCTCATGCTACCTCCTGGCGGTGAATAGTGAACGGTGAGGTTTGAGGTCCCTGCTTTTAGGTCAGGAGAAAAATGCACCAGCTTCCACCCTGAGGAGTTAGTCTGAGATGTGAGGCACTGCAGAGTGAAACACTCCCCACTGAACATCTGTCTGTTGTCAGGAGTCAGAGAGAGCGAGGGAGGGGGCAACTCTAGGACAGAGGTTGATAGAGAGAAATTGGGGGAAAAGGGGAGAGAAGATGAGAGAAGCAACAGAAACAGTCTGAGATTGAGGCTTTTCAGACGTATCCTGGTTTGACGATTGGTCAATCTGTAATGGACATAACTGAAATAGCCACATATCTTGACAAAATGTCAGAAACAACACAAAAACAGAGATGTGTTTGGCATAGTCAGAAAGTTTGGACAACCAATCAGGGATGAGTAAAGTCATTTGAAAGCAATCCATCGATGTGTCTGCCATTGTTACCTCTGCCCGAGGTCAGAGGTCATGTTTTAACCCCTGTCTGTTTGTTTGTAAGGAAAATAACACAAGAACAACCCAACAGAGTAGCAGGGAACTTGGTGGAACAATTTGGTTTGAGTCATAGAAGAAGCCATTATATTTGGATCTTCCTGTAACATTTTGAGATTCTACGTTTTTCAACACTTTCACCATTTTCCAAGGGAGCCATCTTGAAGAAAAAAGATCTGGCACATTTATGGAAATATGGCGACGCCTGCGAGCTAGTTCTGTCAGACAACTCGAGCTGCGCTGCGCCTATCATATTACATACATCATGTGACATACATTAGTGATGGGAAGTTCGGATCTTTTTACCGTGTCGGTTCTTTGAATCTCGTTCAGTAAAATGAACGAATCTCTTTTTGAGTCATTCGCTCGTTTCGGGGGGGGGGGGTGCAAACGATCCAAAGACTCGTACCCGGCAGGTGAACGAATTGTTCAACTCCCGACCGTGTGTTTGGATCAATGATCGGGTTCATCTGCCCACAGAGTCTTCGGCCGACATGTCGGCCACACAGAGCGAGCTCATCTCGCCGGTGACCGCGGTGCGGGCGGCGCACGGGAAAATCGCCCGGCACCTCCATACCGCTGCACGTCCACCCGGACATGAACGGGAATCTACGGAGCTGCTGATCCGCACGCTGCCAGCATATCCAGCTGGCCCGCCGCATCCGCGGACACAGAGCTTAATCTGCTGCTGATCCACTGACTATAACAACGCCGCATTCAAATAAAAATGTGGGAAAGAATATTGTACAGTATCTAATATTGTGTTGGTCATATTTAAATCATTCATTATTTTTTGGGGGGGGAAAGAGAGGATAAAATAAAAGAATCGCATATTAAATCTTAATCGTTCAGCCCTATTCAGCCCTATTTGTTATTTTCACTTTACATTTACACTTACAGTTTAGTGCAGTGTAATTATTTCCCGTGATAATTAAATGCCAGTGTGACAATAAATGACTATTTAAAACCATACAAACTGTCATGTTTTACTGTATTTAATAGAGGAGGTTTTCTTAAAAAATATATGATCTGCCACACAAAAGCTGTCAGTCATGGCTGCTTTTTAACAGCGGTCACGCGAAAGGGAATGAGGTAACTGTTTCCTCTTCTGAGCCTATGGAGGTCACGTAGAAAATGATCCAAAGACTCGTACCCGGCAGATGAACGAATCGTTCACCTCCCGACCGTGTCTTCAGATCAGTGTTTCGTTCTTCTGCCAACAGAGTCTTCGGATCAGTGATTCGTTCATCTGCCGGATACGAGTCTTTGGATCCTTTTTCACGTGACCTGCATCAGCCTATGCAACAGTCCCGATGCGCGGCAACGAGAAAATGAACGAATCTCTCTTTGAGAGGACTCGTTACTCCCGAGTCCTTGTAAGGATTCGTTCAAAACGAACAAATCGTTCACGACCGACACATCACTAACATACATCATGTGACATACCTCAATCTCCACAACCATCTATAATACACACCCACCTTATCAGGTGGTCTATTTAACCAGAGAGACATTTCCCATCAACCCCTCTTGCTCGCACTGCTGCTGCAGTTTTGCTACCTGTTGCTTCCATAGATATATATAAAGTGTAGATGTCTCGTCCGCGTTGCCGGCCAATGGAGTCGAACGTCCGCACATGGCGGCCATCTTGCCACAGGCAGCTCGCTCACCCATAACATTGTGTTGGTAGTGGAACATGTACTTTTTAATTAACTATAACTTGCTCAATTTTCAACCGATTTTTAAACGGTTTGGTTTTTTATAAACGCTGGAGATGTAGTTATGTCTTTATATATATCTATGGTTGCTTCAGCGTCTCAGCGGTTGACCAAGTGACCGTCGTTCCTCCGTGGGTCGTTGTCTCTCTCAATCTGAGTGATTCCTCCTCCGAAGAAGTTCGCTTTATTTCCGAAATTTCGGCTCGGTCCTTCGAGATCCACTACGTGGGAATCGGACGTCAAGCGTCTGCGCCACAACTCCCGCGGGCCTCTCGGCGCGCACCACATCCTGGAGAAGCTGCGCACCCGAAGCGTTTAATTCATCGGGTCTGAGCAACGAGTAAGTTTCAACTACTTCTTGACTGAAGGCGGCTCCGCGAGGCCGAACAAACGCTGGTGGCAGCGTCGCTGATGGCTTCTTCCCGGGACATCTCTGCTCGACCAACTTCTCCCTCACCTCGGGATGTTGTCCCTCGGAGGAAGAGGAAGCGCGCCTTGATCCGCTGGGGCTTTCATCCTGTGTCCTCTGCTGAATGAAGTCTGCACTGAACGTTATGAATGAAACAATTCAGTCTCGAATAACACGCCATCTTCCCTGCACGTGATGTAAACAAACTGGCGTCCAAGCTCCTGTTATAGTACTTCCTGGTACGTCACTCCAGCAGGATTATGGGAGTTGTAGTCCAATCTCCAGCCATGGGTTCGAGGCTCCTGTCTCCTGACAACAGTACCTTTCCCAAAGGAATCATGCACTACTTGTAAATAACTTGTATATATGACTTTCTTATATAACTTCTGGCATGCAATGGTGTCGCAACGGACGCGCCATGTGCTATATTTGTCGCATTGCACATGCCCGAGTTTCAGGGATAGGAAGGGAGCGAGATGGCTCACTCCTCAGCTACTTCCATCAGCACCTCCGGTAAAACAAAGTTTATTACAGCTGCACTAATAAACACGCACTATGAGGTAACTAACAAACGATCGACTATCAAATTCGCGGGCAACAATTTTGTCTTTGCTTTGTCGACTACGATCTTGGCCACTTTGAGGAAATAAATATGTCAGAATCTACTGTTGATGGTCATAATCTACTTGTGGTGTGAGAAACTGTTTACAGACGCACTGAGCAGTAAATGGTTCAGTCAACTTTGCAATTGAAACTTTTATAATACTTTAAATAATTAAAGTAACACTATTTTGCAGCATAAATAATACAAATTAGGTTAACATTGTCACCGATATAATGCTACAACTTTCTCAAAAAGAGCCACGATGTGGCATGTCTTTAATGCAACAAAGTTTTCAGCAGATAAACACAGAGAAACTAGTCTGTTTTTTCACCTGAAGAGAAAGAAAAAAAAAATTACCATCGGCCAGTATCGAACGTGGACATTGGGTTGTTATTCTTTGTGGATTGAGGCTCTCATCCAACAACAGCACAAACTGACCAGCCTTGTTGACATCATCAACAAGCTGTAGCTCTATGTATGGTGTTTTTCCGAATTTGGTTATGTACCCGGGTTTTCCTTTCCGCAGATGAACGTCTTGGCGATGTCCGAGTCGGGAAACCTTCGTTGAAAATTTCTGAACATCCTTCATGGATGTGAGAGAGTGGTGGTTTAATGTTGTGTTGAGACACCACAACACTTCTGCGCGCAGCATTGGTGTAAGGCCTGCACGAATAAATTTTAAGAACAATATATTTTTATTGCATTTTCATGTTTAAATGCACAATAATACTGCTTTCAATTCCATGTTGTGCTACATTCCAGCTAATGTACACATCTTTGATCAGTTCCTGGGCAATCGACTCTCCTGTGGGTTCTAATGGGAAAAAATGACGTCTGTAAGCATCGACTCTTCATTGCAAATTACAATCGATGCAGTGATTTGTCAGGGACATGTACGGCTCCATTGTTGTGCTTGACCATAGGTCAGTCGTAGTCGCGAAAATACTCGACAGCTGTGACATCCCTTTGTATTTACCCCAACGTTTTTTATTTTTAGTGCAGGTAAGGCCTGTTTGGAGAAATAATTGCGCCTTCATTGCTCAAAGTATTTATTGGACACATGTCTTTGGCCAAATGAAATGCGATCGCATCCGTTATTTCAGTGTGTCATCGGGAGGTGGATGGTTACGCTGTCTCGCAATGCATGGTCGTTTATGGTTTTCTCTGTTGACGTTGGACATGGACGGAGATTCAGAGAGGTCACGTTAGCTTTAGCCTTAATGCACTCGTCGTACTATGGTTTGTGGGGATTTTTCAGGTGGTTAAACAAGGTAGTTGTATTGCTATGCGGCGCAGACACAACTCTAAACGCACTCTGGAAGTTTTGGAATTTAGGGCAAGTGATGATAACCAAGAACAAATCATGCACAAACAACAGACGATGATCCTTTTTGAAGGACTAGCTCCTCGCCTTCTGCTCCTGATATTTGATTTACCTTTCACACGACACCGGGACTGTCTACTCTCTACTCTTCTAATAAATACCGGAATCGGCTGCAGACAGAACTTTTGTTCAGGCTACCGCTGCAGGGTGCATGCATGACACCCCCCATCTTGTTCTCCCTCTGGTGGTTAGCGAATGTTAGTTGAGAAAGCGCTTGATTGGATATGAAGCAAAGCACGTATTTTAAATGTCAATATCGCTGACGATCATGCAATTCGATTAATTGTGCAGCCCTAGTTGGTGTGGCTCCCATTGTCACTCTGAGGTCTGTAGAAGTTGAACCAGTGGCAAATGAGTTAACGTTAGGAACGCTAGCAGTAACGTTAACGTTACAAGCTTCAGCTGTCGCACTCGTATTTGGTGGTGTAACAACGTAGCCGAGGAAGGTGTTGCCCAATGCTCGATGGACATACGCTGTCTGCGTGCCGTAACGGATTTGTGGCTAGCGCCTTCCACATGTGACCGTCCTCTACAAGGAAGATTCGATAACGACAAGTGCTATTCGTGTCGCGGTCTCTTGCTCGGGGACAAACATTGCCTAGCTACGCCGCTCAAGCCCCGTCCCCGCTTGAATGCCATATTTTGTTGCGTTGTCGTGAGGACTACAATAAATTAATTCACATTAACTTTAAACAATCTTTGGATAAATATGCTATTCACATTGAAAAACAAAACAAAAAGGGGGCACGTAACACTTCAATAGGTAGTATATTTTCCTTCAGGCCAATGCGCCTATGGAGAATGGCCACGCCGCGGCGGTGAATGGCGCACATAACAGGTTCACTACACTGACATTTTTTTAACATTGGCTAAAATTAAAAAAATTGAGGTAATCGATCACAACTAATATTGTAGTGTGATACAATATCAATTATTTAATTTGATTTGACCTGAAATATTTAACTTCATGTAAACCCATTTCTGAAGGTCGAACCAAAGCAATTATTTCAAATTTTCCTAAATTAAAATAAATGGTTGGTTTTATTCTCATCTCATCATCTCATTTTCGTCCGCTTATCCGGGTTGGGTCGCGGGGGGAGCAGCTCAAGCAGGGGGGCCCAGACTTCCCTTTCCCGGGCCACATTGACCAACTCTGACGGGGGGATCCCGAGGCGTTCCCAGACCAGTGTTGAGATATAATCTCTCCACCTAGTCCTGGGTCTTCCCCGAGGTCTCCTCCCCACTGGACGTGCCTGAAACACCTCCCAAGGATGGCGCCCAGTGGGCATCCTTACCAGATGCCCGAACCACCTCAGCTGACTCCTTTCTAAGTAAAGGAGCAGCGGCTCTAATCCGAGTTCCTCACGGATGGCTGAGCTTCTCACCCTATCCCTAAGGGAGACGCCAGCCACCCTTCAGAGAAAACTCATCTCGGCCGCTTGTACCCGCGATCTCGTCCTTTCGGTCATCACCCAGCCCTCATGACCATAGGTGAGGATAGGAACGAAGATCGACCGGTAGATCGAGAGCTTTGCCTTGCGGCTCAGGTCTCTTTTCGTTTCAACGGTGCGGTAAAGCGAACGCAATACCGCCCCCGCTGCTCCGATTCTCCGGCCAATCTCACGCTCCATAGTACCCTCACTCGCGAACAAGACCCCGAGGTACTTGAACTCCTTCACTTGGGCTAAGGACTCATTTCCTACCCGGAGTAAGCAATCCATCGGTTTCCTGCTAAGAGTCATGGCCTCAGATTTAGCGGTGCTGATCCTCATCCCAGCCGCTTCACACTCGGCCGCCAGCCGATCCAGTGAGTGCTGAAGGTCACAGGCCGATGATCCAATGAGGACCACGTCATCTGCAAAAAGCAGTGACGAGATCCTCAGACCACCAAACTGCAACCCCTCCCCACCACGACTACGCCTCGATATCCTGTCCATGTATATCAAAAACAGGATTGGTGACAAGGCGCAGCCCTGGCGGAGACCAGCTCCCACTGAGAACGAAACTGACTGGCTGCCGAGGACGCGAACACAGCTCTCGCTTTGGGAGTACAGGGATTGGATGGCCCTGAGGATAGACCCCCTTACCCCATACTCCCGCAGCACCTCCCACAGTTTCTCCCGGGGGACCCGGTCATACGCCTTCTCCAGATCCACAAAACACATGTAGACCGGATGGGCATACTCCCAGGCCCCCTCCAGGATCCTTGCGAGAGTGAAGAGCTGGTCCGTAGTTCCACGTCCGGGGCGAAAACCGCATTGTTCCTCTTCAATCTGAGGTTCGACGATCGGCCGAACCCTCCTTTCCAGCACCTTGGAGTAGACTTTACCAGGGAGGCTGAGAAGTGTGATACCCCGGTAATTGGTACACACTCTCTGGTCCCCCTTTTTGAACAGGGGAACCACCACCCCGGTTTGCCACTCCTTTGGCACTGTACCCGACTCCCACGCGATGTTGAATAGGCGTGTCAACCATGACACTCCCTCAACACCCAGAGCCTTTAGCATTTCTGGCTGGATCTCATCAATCCCTGGGGCTTTGCCACTGCGGAGATGTTTGACTACCTCAGTGACCTCCACCAGGGAAATTGACGACGAAACACCATCAACCTCGAGCTCTGCCTCCAACATAGAGGGCGTGTTATTCGGATTCAGGAGTTCCTCAAAGTGTTCCTTCCAACGTCCGACAACCTCCTCAGTTGAGGTCAACAGAGTCCCATCCTTACTGTACACAGCTTGGATGGTTCCCCGTTTCCCCCTCCTGAGGTGCCGGATAGTCTTCCAGAAACACTTTGGTGCCGACCGAAAGTCCTTCTCCATGGCCTCTCCGAACTTCTCCCACACCCGCTGCTTAGCCTCCGACACGGCAGCAGCTGCAGCCCTTCGGGCCTGTCGGTACCCTGCAACCGAGTCAGGAGTCCTCCAGGATATCATATCCCGGAAGGCCTCCTTCTTCAATCGGACGGCTTCCCTGACCACCGGTGTCCACCACGGTGTCCGAGGGTTACCGCCCCTTGAGGAGCCTAAGACCCTGAGGCCACAGCTAGCCGCCGCAGCTTCAGCAATGGAGGCTTTGAACACCGCCCACTCCGGCTCAATGCCCCCAACCTCCACAGGAATGCCAGAAAAACTCCGCCGGAGGTGTCAGTTGAAGATACCTAGGACGGGGGCCTCCTCCAGACGTTCCCAGTTCACCCGCACTACTCGTTTGGGCTTACCAGGTCTATCCGGAAATTTCCCCCATTCCCTGATCCAACTCACAACCAGATGGTGGTCGGTTGACAGTTCCGCCCCTCTCTTTACCCGAGTGTCCAAAACATGCGGCCTCAGATCAGATGACACGATCACAAAATCGATCATTGATCTTCGGCCTAGGGTACTCTGGTACCAAGTACACTTACGAGCACCCTTATGTTCGAACATGGTGTTTGTTATGGATAATCCATGACTAGCACAGAAGTCCAATAACAAACGACCGCTCGGGTTCAGATCAGGGAGACCGTTCCTCCCCACCACGCCTCTCCAGGTGTCTCCATCGTTGCCCACGTGGGCGTTGAAGTCACCCAGCAGAACTACGGAGTCCCCTACTGGAGCCCCATACAGGACTCCATTCAGGGTCTCCAGGCCGAGTACTCTGAGCTGCTGTTTGGTGCATACGCACAAACAACAGTCAGAGTTTTCCCCCCTACAACCCTTAGGCGCAGGGAGGCGACCCTCTCGTCTACCGGGGTAAACTCCAACACCGCGGCGCTCAGCCGGGGATTTATGAGTATCCCCACACCCGCCCGGCGCCTCACGCCCTTGGCAACTCCGGAGAAGAATAGAGTCCAACCCTTATCCAGGAGTACGGTACCAGAGCTGAGACTGTGCATGGAGGTAAGCCCCACCAGATCTAACTGATAGCGCTCCACCTCCCTCACAAGCTCCGGTTCCTTTCCCCACAGCGAGGTGACGTTCCACGTCCCCAGAGCCAGCTTCTGCCGCCCGGGTCTGGTCCGTCGAGACCCCTGACCTTCGCTGCCACCCATGTGGCTGCGCACCCGACCCCAACGGGTCTTCCTACAGGTGGTGGGCCCATGAGATGAAGAGAGGGGGGGTGCCACGTAGTTTGTTCGGGCTGTGCCCGACCGGGCTCCGTGGCAAACCCGGCCACCAGGCGCTCGCCATCGAGCCCTCCGTCTGGGCCTAGCTCCAGACGGGGGCCCCGGGCTTCCTCCGGGCCGGGTCAGATCTCCTCTTTTTCCGATATTCATTGAGGCTTTTTGAACCATTCTTAGTCTGGCCCCTCACCTGAGACCACTCTGCCATGAGAGACCCTACCAGGAGCACAAGGCTCCAGACAACACAGCCCTCAGGTTCACAGGGACACGCAAACCTCTCCACCACTATAAGGTGACGGTTCCAGGAGAGGCACAATATAAATAAATTAAATCTCTGCCCATAGAGAGGAAGTCTAGACCACAGCCGTTTTAGGGGAGTCTTCATTAATGTCTGTCCAACCAAACCCAAGCGTCTTGACCCCATGATATTCATCCAATTCCTACAGAGCAGTGAATAGATCAATAACCAATAACTTTATCATGCGTCAATGCTAATACAATAGAAAATCTATGAAGCCTCAATGATGACAGTCTTAACTAACATTTACCTTGGCTTTATATTTCCATATTACTGAATGGTTGTCAAGGTGAGTCAGAGTATACGATAAGGGAAGCAGTCTAATATGAAATCTGCCAAGGACGCTCATTTAATCCTCTACATGACCTTATCCTCTCTAGTCTTAGAAGAACACATGTTCACAACAAGTCTGATAGATCTTGTCAAGACTTCTGAATTATCATTGCTAAGAATAATACTGCTTTCTGTTCTTTCTCCTCTATGATCAAACGCTTGCATCCCTCTTCAACCCATCTGACGACACCCTTGCCTACCAACAATGGTTGAAGATGCATGACGAGATCTCCTCAAAGCTTCGCCATCCCTGCCAGAGCTGAGGCCTAACACCTGGATGCTGTTCCCCGCAATCCCTAAGATGTGGCATCGCTATGACTGCAACACTCCATCATCAATGCTACTCGTGCTATGTTGGACACCACAAGAAGGGATATTGACTCTCAAACATCATCTGCAGCCTTGATGTTTTAAAATGTAATCTCTGCTGCATAATTCCTTTGTTGCATGTCAGATCTCGGGATCCATCACGTCTCCGCATCCGGGTTAGTCACAGGCATGTTTCGGCGCGCCTTAATCCCCTCAAATGGTGACGACACAATGCGAACGATGCCAAGGGATTCATTGCACCCTTGTCGTGGCATACATCCGTTCCTGTCCATCCTGGGAGAGGGATCCCTCACATGTGGCTCTCTCTGAGGTTTCTACATTTTCCCCTGTTTATGGGGTGTTTTTGGTAGTTTTTCCTTACTCTTGTCGAGGGTTAAGGACAGGATGTCGCACTCGATTTAGCCCGATGAAACGAATCATGTTTTTGAATATTGGCTATACAAACAAAGCATGTGAGTGAATAATTTGTATGTGCTTTGCAGACTGATTATATTATTGCATTTCAGGTGGTTTGCTGGGCTTAAAGTGGGAAATTCTGGTGCATAGTTGCCATGTGCCAAGTTCACTATATTCCCGTATAGGGAACCTCACTAGGTAGTATATTCCCCCGCAGACAATGTGCCTACAGCGGATGACAACACCGCGGCGGTGAATGGCACACATAACAGTTTCACTAGGTAGCATATTCTCCTGCAGGCAATGCGCCTACGGAGAATGGCCACGCCGCGGCGGTGAATGGCTCACACATAGCAGATACCGATACGTACGTCAGGCTCCGAATATGTGGAGTTTTGGGGAGTTACAAGTATTTACTCATCACTCCCATCATTCCTGTGTAATCATATGGGGGAGTGATTAAGTTGGAGCCTAGACGCCAAACACTAAATCTGTTGTAATAAATATATTACATGATCGAACGTGAGTTGTCTGACTGAAATACACATGTACAAAAAGCTGTACTGCAATGCTGATGATAAGAAAGAGTCAATGACCTTTTTGATTCCCAAACAACATGTTGAGTTATTTTCTTGAACTAAACAGTATTGCACTTGAAGATACTGATCCATGGAGTGTTTGTTCTTTCACATTGCACAATAGGATTTATACACATCTAGTGTCACAGGTGAAGAGAAGGCCTCCGACACCAAAGAGGACGTTTGATAAGTAGAAAGTGATTTTCTTTATTTTAGCTTTGTTCTTTCCTCAGCAGCTCAGCCCATTGTTTGTCAAAGAACTCTTTCATGGTCCGTCCTGCACGTCCAATCTGTGAATCGTCCTCATTGCACTTCTCACAGTTGTCAAACACGAGGTGGACGTCCATGAGGAAAGTCTCGGAATTTTGGTACCTGCAAAGATTGGAAATGGTTTAATTGTAATTCAGAGGCAGCATTCAAATCAGAAAAGTAACGTAGTAAATAAAAGATGTATGAATGCATGTATAACACAAACGTACTGGTTGTTGGTTAGTTTTTTTCGGATGGTCGAAAAGTCCATGGGCTTTTTGATTATCCTTTTGTACCAGGGGTAGGTTTTGAGGTTGACTGGTTTTAGAAAGGGCCTCGCGTCCTCATGAGCCTCCAGCTCAGCCAGCAGAACTCTGGAGGAAAATGAGCAGTCGACAGAGCTGAGCTTTTTAATATAGTTTCAGATATTTGTGAAAAAGTTTGAAACAGATTTTGAAGTGAACAAGGATCTGTTTGCAATGTTAAAGTAAAAAAAATCCACAACTGAAACTAATCTGATGGGTTCCTCCTTGGGTCGCGTCCCACTCCCCCAATGCTTGCGCTTATAACGTTGAGATGAAATAAATGCGGTTCTCTATCCATGCAGTGAGAATGTGTTCATACCTACCGGCACATTTCCTGCCAAACTTTGTCTTTCTTGGCCAGTTTGGCTCTTTTGGCACAGGACCCACGGCTGTCAAGCTTGGCCCTGCGCCTCTTCCTTCCCCCAGCTTTTCGGTTCTGTAGCCCCGTAATCCGGAGGAATTGAGCGCTTTGCTGAAAGACGGGACATAAAAACGACTGGTGAGGAGCCACGCGCAACACGTACCATGCAGATTTAATAAATGGATGTGGACATGTGGAACAATGAAGATATCATTGGACAGTTGAACAGATTGAGGCTCGTTGATCTGCTCTGCTTGTGGCCTAGGGGATTTTATTAAGTGAAAGACAAGAGAAAAGAGTCTCAGGTTTACCTTGGCCACACAAATATGACAGAACCATTTGTCGACAGGAACTGTGCTGATCTTTGGTCTGTGGCAGTATGTGTGGCAGCCTTTATCGCAGCCATGACAAATTAAGAGGAGTTCCTCATTATCCTCCTTTTGACAACGGATGCAGTGCTGGAAACAAAAAGAAAACATCAGCAGTTACATATTCAAACAGAGAAAAGGTGCATTGATAAAGGAAGATGCAGATCTAATATTGTTGTTTCCTGGTGATGGTGCATTATAAATTGATGCTAGTGTATTTTTCTTCTTATCCTCTGTAGCTTGTATAATTGCTTGTCCGTTAATTGTTCCTGATAACAAGTTCAATTAACTGAAAGAAGCTCACAGCTTCAGCTACTCTTCCTGAGCTACGTTGCTGAAATATGGCCAGAAGAACATTAGGATGACGCAGTGAAATTGACCTTTGACCTTTTGGATAAAACTCTCAAAATGGGTGACAAACAACACATCACTTCTTGATTTATGGCAGAAGAGAATGGGACAGACGGACAGACGGATGATGCACAATGATAACGCCTGCAGTTCATGGCTGTCACATACAAAAAAATGGCTATTTTGTATGTGACAGTGAAACAATGAAACCATAAATTTGTCAAAACATCTAATCTTCACTATAGCTCCTACAGTGATTATACTGATTTATTTCCTATGTAAAAAAAACAACAACACATGCCTGGTTGAATTCTTAATCTCTCCACATACATGTATGATGTACATTCCACAGATGGAGACTATCTGTGGTAATATGTACGCACTCTGATGTACGGACTCTCTGTGTGTGAATACCTTCAGATCTGGTATACACATGTCTTCGTTTGGGGCATTGGCTTTTTCCAGCTCCACATGTCTGAGCTGGAGTTCCCTCTCCTTGTTTAGCTGTTCCTCATTCGTCTTCTCCTGCTTCAGACGCTCTTTCTCCTGCAGCCAAGAGATCGTATTATTCCCGATGATATTGAGATCGGTATAAAAAACACAAATTAGAAACTAAATTACCAAAGTCTAAGAAAGATGCATCCGTTTCACAGCAATCTTACAAACCACACAGACAGGACATAACAAAGCATAATAAAACATAACAATAAAACATTATAAATAATAAAATAAAATTATAGTAAGGGTCCATTTACTAGGACTAAGAAGGCATAGTAAATTGCTAAATACATAATAAATGGGGCCAAAACATTACCGGGCTGACAACAGAAGCAACAGTGAAAAACACAATTTGCTCATAAACATCAGTTATTGACCTTGATTCTTTTCTCAGCCGCCATTTTTCGGGCATTGGCTGCTTCTTCCTGTTTCTGTCTTTTGGCCTGTGAATGAAAAAAAGTTCAAGAAACAGAGTTGGCTGACACACTCATTCAATAAGTACAATATGTCCAGAACAGAAAAGATAAATTAACATTTAACCGGAGCAACAATGTTTGATTAATGAATCAACCGATCATTTCCTTCATTAGAGGTATAACATGAAACAAACTTAAATGAATATTTAAGTGTTATACTTCATATTTTGTATAATTTTGGTATTAGTTTGCTTAATGATGTCAATAGAAAATATTCCAAACAAATCTAAATAGAGCAAGTGTCTCACTGGTAATATCAGATCTAACATATTGACACGCGGAGTGAAGAGATGATTATTCCCTCCCATTAAAGCTCAAAGACAAAATGGCAGCTGTTTCTGCAATCACTTTCAGGACCAACCTCGAGAAGTTGCTGAGCACGGCGTTCTTTCTCCATTCGGAGTTGCTGGATGCGCTTGATCGTCTTCTGGTAAAAGGATGAGAGCAAGATCAAATGAATTAACTGTTAAGTCATGCATGTTATAGAGAGGGGGGGGGGGGGGGTGAGAAAGCACAGTGGGTCTATGCAAATCAGGAAGGTGTAGCATTTTGAAGGATAGCAACTACAATTTAAAACATTGAGAGTGCACAAATTCTGAAAATGCAACAGCTGATAGTTAGGAAGATCTGCACGGAAAATTAAACAGAGCATGCAAAGAAAGATCCTTACCTCCTGTTCGAGAAGTTTCATATGCTCTCTCTTTATCCTCTTCTGCTCAGCCAGCCTTACGGCTAGAAAACACAAACATGTTAGGTTCACACACACAATCTGATCAAATGTTAGAGACGAGTCTGACGAGACTGTGGCTGTTTACCTTCCTGCCTCCTGGCCTCCTTGGCTGCTCGTGCCTTGGCCTGCATCTCCATTTTTTTCATCCATTTGATCTCAGCTAACAGTCCAGCCATTTCTAAAACATGATGGGATATAAACCATGAAATCAACCCCAAAGTCCTGATTTCCAGAGGAAAAGCCTGAAGCATTTAACGACATACTGTTTTTATTTATATTAAAAAACTGTAAAGATGGTTTAGGCTGGTCTTAACAGTAAGGGGAAAAGTTGGGAAAGAAAAGCCTCATGGGGGATAAACCTTGTTCTATGTTCTTAATGTTAAAGGGCGCCTCTTTTAAGGTGGCTCTTACAAGGTGGGCAACTCTTACAACTTGTTTTGTGGAGCTGACTCCAAAACATCCACCACTGACATTGCTTGAAAAAACGGTTTTGGAAGTAAACTCTATTGTAGCTGAGCTGGGATCATCTTAAAGTGATCTCACATATATGTTCAGGTGGCCAGACTTCCTCATGAAAAATCAGAAGTGAAAATTTCAGATTCAGCCGGTTTTACCTATTTCACAGGTGACACTGAAACATTTCAAAGATGTACACTGACCTTGATCCTCCAGTTGGCGGCGCAGCTTGGCATCCATCGCTGAGATAATGGGAGTGATCTCCTCCTCAGCCAGTAAAAACCACTGACGACCCTGAGAAATATTACAAGGATTAAAGAAAATGAAAGGAGAAGATGGTCAGACTGACTTGTATCTACCGATTGCTTTCATTAACAAAAGCAAGCTTTCAAGCTTAAGATTCATCATTAATTAACTTTGATAGATATGTCTCAACAAATATGTGAATTCTTCTGCTTCATACCTGCGACTATGTGGGTATATTGGCTCAATTTCTCTCAAACAGAAGGTTTTCATTGGAGTAATGTTTCTATCAGACCTCACACCATTTTACATTAAATTTATGTATCTCATATATATATATATATATATATATGTTGTATAAAATAAATAAAAGGGAACATTTACCTCTGGTCCTACTCTGGCTTCATAGAAGGCACCAACTTTAATTTTTGGACTAAAGCTGAAGTTGTCCCTTGAGATTTTAGATATTCCATTCTCCACCAAGTACTGCAGACAAAAGAATTATGCATTGTAATTAAAGCATGGGAAGAACTGTGAGCTATATAACTGGTAACATGTTGTGATTTCCACTGGTGTGTGATTACATAAAGCTGCAGTGACTATATGCCATGGTTTAAGGTTTTATATTTTCCATAAATTGTTGGTTCACCTTTGTCACATCAGGATACCGATGCAGTTTCTTCCCGCATGGTGCAATGTAAGCAACTTCCCCTTTGAGTTTACCTGCCACACTCCTGATCCGAGTCTCTCTCTGCCACCTGAGCAAACACAATTACAAACCAAGTACAACATATAAATCATGAAATCAATATCATTAAAATATTGTTTCAGCTGTATTCAGTCATCATTAATATATATATATACTTTTAAAGAGAAAGATTTCTTGCAATAGTCATTTCCCGCAATTGAATAATGGTGTTCAGAGTCAGAACTGGGGCAGATACATATCCTCTCATTCAAACCAGCAGGGAAACAAAGAGGGAAATGATGTAATGGATGACTGTACAGCTGTCTACTCCTAGATGGACATGAGCCAAGAGGGGCAACCCCTCAGCCCCCAGGAGAGTCAGACCATCAAAACAATGTTAGTTTCATTTAACAAGAATTTCATGCACAACATCTCACCCATACTCAAGAGGCAACTTCAGAACTCTGTCAACTGTCAGTCTGCTCCTCTTCCCTGATCCTAAAAACAGGGAGACATGACTCAGCACCTTCAACCTGAGCAAGTTACACTACACATCTCATCTTAGAAAGTCACAATGTTCTCTACATGTTCCATGACTCATCCAGTATCAGATTAAAAAAGCATCTGCCTGGGATGTAAAAACATAAGCTGCTGGAGATAAAACAATACTGTACATGTATGTTTTCATACAGAAAAACTAAGTATCATTAAGAGGTAGGGAGACAAAAGTGTGTGTGTGTGTGGGAAAAAATTGTGAGAAATCAATGCTGTCCTGAAGCAGAGATTTAACGATCTTAGTCAACTGTAATTGGTAGTATGTATTGCTGCATTCCAGTGTTGCTGTATGGTAGTTTCTGGGTGTGTTTGGTACCTGGCAGTGGGGTAAGTTCAGTCTCAGCTCGCTCTGTCATGTCATCCTCAGAGCCGACAGAGGGTGACATGTCAATCACCAGATCGCCCTCTGACTCGCTCTCTGGGGAATTCCAGAGGGACAGAAGAAAAAATCCAGTGAAAGAGCAGAAAATAAATCCTAATTAGCATTCTTCAAACAACCAAACCATCCAGAGCACTGGTACTTTCTCAAAGATGCCTCATCTAACAATGAAGAAATTTGATTAATTAAAGAGAGGCGTGTTAAATCTAACCAGAATCCTCCTCCTCAAGATCATCTGCATCATCTTCATCTTTGCCACCATCTCCCAAAGAGTCAGAGTCAGATGCCTTGCTGCTGTAGATGTCAGACTCATTGCTTCTGAGCAATTCTACAGTTAGAGGACTGGACGAGGTGGTTTTCAGGAGACTCCTTCCTGCATGTACAGACTTAGGCCTCCTGGTCTTCCTCGATCCGCGTCCATGCCGCTTGTTATTGAGGGTGCTGCTCTGCATGCGGCGCCTCTTGATGAGATCCAAGGGGGCATCCTGGACTTCGCTGTCGAGCGCTCCATTAGGACAAGGGTTCAGCAACAGGTTGGTGTCATTGCTGTGTGGGAGAGATGATAAATGACTACTCGATATATCTGGCAATATTTGGGTGGTAACAATGTTGAAGAGGATGCTGAATTTATGTGACTTAATACCCGTTCTGGCTGGAGAGTTGCTGAGAGAAAGGTTGCTTTAAAGAGACCTCGGAATACACGCGCTAAATAAAAATGCAAAAGAAAGGGGAACAAAGGGGGAAAAATGTAATTGTACATTACATAACACATTACATAACACCATCATATGAACTAAAATGCTCTTGTTACAGATTGCCACATACCACCTCCTTCCTAGTACAGTGACAATAACGGAGTCCTGTAAAAAGGCGAATTTCTCTCTCTTGATAACAAACATCCTGAAGCAGAACAGAGCTAATTGCTTGTCAGTTTTCTCCATAGAGCTAAACACATTGACCACCTAAAAACGCATGACTAGAAGTCTACAAGTGACAGACTCTCGAGTAGTACAATAAAAGTATTCAAAATTGTGTCTATGCATTCATCGTCTATTGTGATGGGAACCACAGATTTGTTCAGCGAGAATGAGGGACAACACATGAGAACAGAGCTCATTCTGTTGCAAGAGAGAAACAAACTACAGGAATTCATTTTTCTGTACATGAGATAGAATTCAGAAATAAAAGAAAACCAGCTACAATGCAGCAACACGAATACAAATTATAACTCACCTTTCGCGATGTAGATCTGTTGCGGTGCAATGAGATTTCCTCTGGGTTTCCACTGGTCTCCTTTGGGTTATGAACAGGCTGTGTGGGCTCAGAAGAGGGCATCCGACCCCTCTGTTCATGTGAGGGCTTCTGTGGGGCTAAAGCTGGGGGTGGTTTGGGTGAAGAGGAGACGGGTAGAAGTTTAAGTAAGGAAAGACATTTAAGTTTGATTGAGGTACCACGAGACAGGGGTTTTTGAGGGGAACAGAGGGAAAGAGGTTCAGGGGAAGAAGAGAAAGAGATGGGCTTTGGTGAGGGTTTCTGTCCGTCCTCCTCTGCAGTCCTGGTTTTCTCGAGACACAGCGTAATTTTGACGGTCTGTCGCCGGCCAGCAGGATGGGGAGAGGACTGGGTACGACCATCTAAAGTGTTCTTTGTCAGCCGCTGAGTGGGAAGATGTGGAGAACAGGGAGAAGACAGAATGTCATGTCAAATCCTGCTGAGAAAGCCTCACTGTGGAAGCTCTGTCACTTAGCACATACATCCAGTTTGCTGCCATTAAGGCTCCTTTACACAGAGACAGTTTTTAACAACTGCTAGACACAAAACTTTACAAAACAACCTCTTGTACCAGAAGCATTCATTTGAAATGTCCCACCAACATAGAAATATGGCCTTTTTAAAATGATAAACCAAAAATAATGTCTCAGCCAATTATAGATATTCTGCTAAATGTTTAAACACAGACAACAGCATTTCAACACAGCCTGGCCTTACCTCATCCTCCTCCATGGCATCAGCATCCCTGGAGTGATCTGACATGGATCCTGAATGGCTGCTACTCATGATTGAGTATACCTCACAATAGAGTCAGTTCAGGTTCCACTTTAACCACCTTGAGAGAATCCAAGATGGTGAACTACATTCTCTATTCAAGAGTAGTTGAACAGGTGAATCAGCACCTTTAAACATTCCTATGATATAATATCAAAGAAACAGCCTATTGTCTTGTGGACAACAAAGGCAAAGTATCCTAAGATCCTCGTATAATTCTCCTGTGATCTCCAGAGGGGAAATATATTGTCATTATTTCTATATTTGTAAGTTAATGCAGCAACTGTTTTTTGCAACCAATTGTAATTTGGGGCAGTTTCCTCATAGGCCTTGCAAAGTTTCGTCTTTGTGTTGTTTTAATGGTGCAGAACCGAGAATAATTGGCCAATCAACTGAAGACTGGTCACCTGATTTCATGTCATAAAGCAGTATGATGTAACCAGTGATTCTGGATTACCACACAAACGCATAAAGCACCCGGCAGCTATTCTTGGAAGCTAAATAAGTCTGTATATTCATTAGACTGAGAACACTCAGTGTCAATCCGCCATCCATACAACTGATACATCTCATAGTTGCATCATTCACACGAGCCTTCGATTTACCATTGACAGAGTCCTTCCATTTCTTCACTTTTCTCTCCTGGGTGTTTTTCACTTCACCCTCTAGGCAGGAAAAGGAAGGGAAATGAAGTGTGAGCTTTGCTTTTTACTACAAAACCATATTATATTACCACAGTTATCAGTTTGCTATTCTGGCAAAATCACAAAATCTCATCGAAGCTACACTACTACAGTTTTTCTCAGTTGTTAACACACAAAAAGCAAAAATTCGGCACAATTTACACAACCTTCACTTCATGTACCAATCGCTCGCCCCAATTTGGCACTACTTCACACTCCCTTATCTGCATTAGACTCTCACTTTCCATCTTTACACTCTGATGTCAATTACACATCACCTTGTTGTCCAAACACAACACACAATGTTCAGTTGTTGCACACACTTCTCAAATAAAATCTCAAAGCATCAACCTACAACACACAAATACTCAAATCTCTAAACATTCAGGTCTGTTGAGCTATTTCACCTCATTTACACAGCAGAACAGGAGACTGAAACTGTAGATATGGTTCGTGAGAACAACGTTATCACACTCAGACAAATAAAAACTAGGATCCTGGCTGACCATGCTACATTTAGAAACGTCCAGACCCTCAGCCTCTCTACATTGGAGCGTTTTCTTCATAGGAATGCCATGTGGATGAAACAAGTGTTCAGGGTCCCATTCGAACTGAACACAGGCATCAAGGAGTTAAGGTGTGAGTTTGTGCTTGTAAGTATCATACATTCAGCACTGACACATGCATGTATTGTACCTGTAATCAAATATTGTTCCTTTTTTACAGTGTCTCACTGTAGCCCACTGTGTTGACCTCTCTGTGTCCATACTGTAACTTGCATTCTCATGCTGTCTGTGTCAGCGGATCCAGGAGCATGACACAGCTCATGTGTTGTACCAGTACATCTCTATTGATGAGGTGGGATTCAACCTGGTGAAGAGGAGGCGACGGGGCAGAAACGTCATTGGCCAGCGGGCCATTGTTGAGGTCCCCGGTCAGCGTGATGGGAACATCACAATGTGTGCTGCAATGAATCACCATGGGATCTTGCACCGTCATGCCCACCTAGGGGCCTATAACGCTGCCCGTCTCCTCGTCTGCCTGGATGGCCTGCATGACCTGCTGGTACCACCTGACCAGATATATGACCCACAGCAGATTGATCACGTTGTCATCTGGGACAATGTGAGCTTCCACCGGGCTGCTCAAGTGCGTGAGTGGTTCCAGGACCACCCACATTTTTCCGTTCTATACCTTCCACCTTATTCTCCTTTCCTGAATCCCATTGAGGAATTATTTTCAGGTTGGAGGTGGAAGGTATATGAACGGAACCCACAGGACCGGGTCCCACTGCTCCAGGCCATGGAGGAGGCCTGTGGCGACGTGAGTGTCGAGGCCTGTCAGCATTTTGTGTGTGAGGTTTTTAGTTTTCTGTGTGCAGTTTTGAGAAAGCCGTTATTGTTTTGAAAAACGTGTGTTAATAATTGTGAAAAACTGTAATTTTTGTGAGGGGGGGGGTTGAGCAGGCCGGTTTACAGTACTGTACTGTTCTCTGTGTGTACCGAAATAAACCTTTTAATGCTGCATATTTGTGTGCTGTTTTATGTTTGACTATGAAAAAAGTAGGCCTACACTGAGACATTTTACAAAAGGAGAAATGGCTCATTCTCCAGAGTCATTGTCATTCATATGGTGTGTTCCATATTTTGATGATTGTGTTTTCAATTTTGCACTTCAGTGTGCTGTAAATGCTTGGTAGTGTGCAAGCAAATGCTTAGTTGTGTGTACTCAATGAATGGTATGTGTGTGTCATTTGAAAATATGGCTGTGTGTACCAAATGAAAACACGAGTTCCATTTTGTGAACAGTTACGAGATTTGATGGCAAACAGTCATCTTGCAAAGGGAGTGTCAGCTTTAGATAGATAGATAGATAGATAGATAGATAGATTACTTTATTCATCCCAGAGGGGAAATTAAGTCGTCATAGCAGCCGGTACATTTGAATACAATAAAATACAATACAAGCTGATCCAGTCATTTTTTATCTCTTTCTTTAACATTGTGCTTTTAAAACGTTTTCCCAGGGAATAATTCTTGGACCTTGATGAAAAAAATCTGCCGTATGTAGAGGACTGATATCTATGAGTGTGTGAAATTTGATGTGGCTTGATTGTATTTAAGGGGACTGCTGGGCCTTGTTGAATATGCGCTCTACTGAGTCCCATTGTAGTTTCTTTCATCTCATTAGATCCTGAGGGATCTTCCTGATGAAATTAGACCTTGATGAAAAGACAGAGCAGGAGGAGAACCAGACAACCAAAAGGCTTCACTCAATAATGGAAAATGTGTTGATTAATATTGAGTATTTCCTCCAAAACAAGTAGATGTATATAAATAAGAAAAATACCAGTGGAGGCTGGAGTCTCCTCTGAGGTGAAGTTTCCTAAAAGAAACAACAGTTGATATGTGACAATGATCCACTTCTATAGAACAGACAGCAGAGTGATGATGTTCAGCTGACCTCTGTCCGGTCTCACTGATAACCAGCTCTCTGAACTCTGCAGCTGTCTGTCGTGGGACGCACACCTGTAGAAGCCTTCATCTTCCTGTGTCACATTCTTAAGAGTCATCTTTATGACTCGGTCTGAACCGGACGAACTGTTAGAGTCAATCAATGCTCTGTTTTTAAAGAAGCTGGTTTGTTTGTGTTTGCCGCTCTGATACTGACAACACAAGGTGACATCGTCACCCGTAAACTCAGGGGAGGCTTGGGTCTTCAGAATGATGTCGCCATCTGTGGGAGAAAAATAGAAGGCAAGATTGAACTCCTACTTCTTTTATGTTACCTTTGTATTAAATACAGTACTATTTAATCATCCGTGCTCCACAGAAGTCGGTGGTTTCTTCCTGAGTTTGTCCTGAAACTTCTCTGTTACACAAGACTCACAGCTTACTGTAATGTTGACTGCTTTGCTGCGGCCCCTGGCGCACCCTCCCACCAGTACACTCCACTGGTCCCACTGGCAGCAGTGAACACAAATGCTTCAGACTTGTAAGGGCTCATGCTACCACCTGGCGGTGAATAGTGAACGGTGAGGTTTGAGGTCCCTGCTTTTAGGTCAGGAGAAAAATGCACCAGCTTCCACCCTGAGGAGTTAGTCTGAGATGTGAGGCACTGCAGAGTGAAACACTCCCCACTGAACATCTGTCTGTTGTCAGGAGTCAGAGAGAGCGAGGGAGGGGGCAACTCTAGGACAGAGGTTGATAGAGAGAAATTGGGGGAAAAGGGGAGAGAAGATGAGAGAAGCAACAGAAACAGTCTGAGATTGAGGCTTTTCAGACGTATCCTGGTTTGATGATTGGTCAATCTGTAATGGACATAACTGAAATAGCCACATATCTTGACAAAATGTCAGAAACAACACAAAAACAGAGATGTGTTTGGCATAGTCAGAAAGTTTGGACAACCAATCAGGGATGAGTAAAGTCATTTGAAAGCAATCCATCGATGTGTCTGCCATTGTTACCTCTGCCGAGGTCAGAGGTCATGTTTTAACCCCTGTCTGTTTGTTTGTAAGGAAAATAACACAAGAACAACCCAACAGAGTAGCAGGGAACTTGGTGGAACAATTTGGTTTGAGTCATAGAAGAAGCCATTATATTTGGATCTTCCTGTAACATTTTGAGATTCTATGTTTTTCAACACTTTCACCATTTTCCAAGGGAGCCATCTTGAAGAAAAAAGATCTGGCACATTTATGGAAATATGGCGACGCCTGCGAGCTAGTTCTGGCAGACAACTCGAGCTGCGCTGCGCCTATCATATTACATATATCATGTGACATACATTAGTGATGGGAAGTTTGGATCTTTTTACCGTGTCGGTTCTTTGAATCTCGTTCAGTAAAATGAACGAATCTCTTTTTGAGTCATTCGCTCGTTTCAGGGGGGGGGGGGTGCAAACGATCCAAAGACTCGTACCCGGCAGGTGAACGAATTGTTCAACTCCCGACCGTGTGTTTGGATCAATGATCGGGTTCATCTGCCCACAGAGTCTTCGGCCGACATGTCGGCCACACAGAGCGAGCTCATCTCGCCGGTAACCGCGGTGCGGGCGGCGCACGGGAAAATCGCCCGGCACCTCCATACCGCTGCACGTCCACCCGGACATGAACGGGAATCTACGGAGCTGCTGATCCGCACGCTGCCAGCATATCCAGCTGGCCCGCCGCATCCGCGGACACAGAGCTTAATCTGCTGCTGATCCACTGACTATAACAACGCCGCATTCAAATAAAAATGTGGGAAAGAATATTGTACAGTATCTAATATTGTGTTGGTCATATTTAAATCATTCATTATTTTTTGGGGGGGGGAAAGAGAGGATAAAATAAAAGAATCGCATATTAAATCTTAATCGTTCAGCCCTATTCAGCCCTATTTGTTATTTTCACTTTACATTTACATTTACAGTTTAGTGCAGTGTAATTATTTCCCGTGATAATTAAATGCCAGTGTGACAATAAATGACTATTTAAAACCATACAAACTGTCATGTTTTACTGTATTTAATAGAGGAGGTTTTCTTAAAAAATATATGATCTGCCACACAAAAGCTGTCAGTCATGGCTGCTTTTTAACAGCGGTCACGCGAAAGGGAATGAGGTAACTGTTTCCTCTTCTGAGCCTATGGAGGTCACGTAGAAAATGATCCAAAGACTCGTACCCGGCAGATGAACGAATCGTTCACCTCCCGACCGTGTCTTCAGATCAGTGTTTCGTTCTTCTGCCAACAGAGTCTTCGGATCAGTGATTCGTTCATCTGCCGGATACGAGTCTTTGGATCCTTTTTCACGTGACCTGCATCAGCCTATGCAACAGTCCCGATGCGCGGCCACGAGAAAATGAACGAATCTCTCTTTGAGAGGACTCGTTACTCCCGAGTCCTTGTAAGGATTCGTTCAAAACGAACGAATCGTTCACGACCGACACATCACTAACATACATCATGTGACATACCTCAATCTCCACAACCATCTATAATACACACCCACCTTATCAGGTGGTCTATTTAACCAGAGAGACATTTCCCATCAACCCCTCTTGCTCGCACTGCTGCTGCAGTTTTGCTACCTGTTGCTTCCATAGATATATATAAAGTGTAGATGTCTCGTCCGCGTTGCCGGCCAATGGAGTCGAACGTCCGCACATGGCGGCCATCTTGCCACAGGCAGCTCGCTCACCCATAACAGTGTGTTGGTAGTGGAACATGTACTTTTTAATTAACTATAACTTGCTCAATTTTCAACCGATTTTTAAACGGTTTGGTTTTTTATAAACGCTGGAGATGTAGTTATGTCTTTATATATATCTATGGTTGCTTCAGCGTCTCAGCGGTTGACCAAGTGACCGTCGTTCCTCCGTGGGTCGTTGTCTCTCTCAATCCGAGTGATTCCTCCTCCGAAGAAGTTCGCTTTATTTCCGAAATTTCGGCTCGGTCCTTCGAGATCCACTACGTGGGAATCGGTTGCAAGCGTCTGCGCCACAACTCCCGCGGGCCTCTCGGCGCGCACCACATCCTGGAGAAGCTGCGCACCCGAAGCGTTTAATTCATCGGGTCTGAGCAACGAGTAAGTTTCAACTACTTCTTGACTGAAGGCGGCTCCGCGAGGCCGAACAAACGCTGGTGGCAGCATCGCTGATGGCTTCTTCCCGGGACATCTCTGCTCGACCAACTTCTCCCTCACCTCGGGATGTTGTCCCTCGGAGGAAGAGGAAGCGCGCCTTGATCCGCTGGGGCTTTCATCCTGTGTCCTCTGCTGGATGAAGTCTGCACTGAACGTTATGAATGAAACAATTCAGTCTCGAATAACACGCCATCTTCCCTGCACGTGATTTAAACAAACTGGCGTCCAAGCTCCTGTTATAGTACTTCCTGGTACGTCACTCCAGCAGGATTATGGGAGTTGTAGTCCAATCTCCAGCCATGGGTTCGAGGCTCCTGTCTCCTGACAACAGTACCTTTCCCAAAGGAATCATGCACTACTTGTAAATAACTTGTATATATATGACTTTCTTATATAACTTCTGGCATGCAATGGTGTCGCAACGGACGCGCCATGTGCTATATTTGTCGCATTGCACATGCCCGAGTTTCAGGGATAGGAAGGGAGCGAGATGGCTCACTCCTCAGCTACTTCCATCAGCACCTCCGGTAAAACAAAGTTTATTACAGCTGCACTAATAAACACGCGCTATGAGGTAACTAACGAATGATCGACTATCAAATTCGCGGGCAACTATTTTGTCTTTGCTTTGTCGACTACGATCTTGGCCACTTTGAGGAAATAAATATGTCAGAATCTACTGTTGATGGTCATAATCTACTTGTGGTGAAAAAAAAAATTACCATCGGCCAGTATCGAACGTGGACATTGGGTTGTTATTCTTTGTGGATTGAGGCTCTCATCCAACAACAGCACAAACTGACCAGCCTTGTTGACATCATCAACAAGCTGTAGCTCTATGTATGGTTTTTTTCCGAATTTGGTTATGTACCCGGGTTTTCCTTTCCGCAGATGAACGCCTTGGCGATGTCCGAGTCGGGAAACCTTCGTTGAAAATTTCTGAATATCCTTCATGGATGTGAGAGAGTGGTGCTTTAATGTTGTGTTGAGACACCACAACACTTCTGCGCGCAGCGTTGGTGTAAGGCCTGCACGATTATGGCCAAAATCATAATCACGATTATTTAGATCAATATTAAGATCATGATTATTCCTAAATTTTAAGAACAATATATTTTTATTGCATTTTCATGTTTAAATGCACAATAATACTGCTTTCACTTCCATGTTGTGCTACATTCCAGCTAATGTACACATCTTTGATCAGTTCCTGGGCAATCGACTCTCCTGTGGGTTCTTATGGGGAAAAATGACGTCTGTAAGCATCGACTCTTCATTGCAAATTACAATCGATGCAGTGATTTGTCAGGGACATGTACGGCTCCATTGTTGTGCTTGACCATAGGTCAGTCGTAGTCGCGAAAATACTCGACAGCTGTGACATCCCTTTGTATTTATCCCAACGTTTTTTATTTTTAGTGCAGGTAAGGCCTGTTTGGAGAAATAATTGCGCCTTCACTGCTCAAAGTATTTATTGGACACATGTCTTTGGCCAAATGAAATGCGATCGCATCCGTTATTTCAGTGTGTCATCGGGAGGTGGATGGTTACGCTGTCTCGCAATGCATGGTCGTTTATGGTTTTCTCTGTTGACGTTGGACATGGACGGAGATTCAGAGAGGTCACGTTAGCTTTAGCCTTAATGCACTCGTCGTACTATGGTTTGTGGGGATTTTTCAGGTGGTTAAACAAGGTAGTTGTATTGCTATGCGGCGCAGACACAACTCTAAACGCACTCTGGAAGTTTTGGAATTTAGGGCAAGTGATGATAACCAAGAACAAATCATGCACAAACAACAGACGATGATCCTTTTTGAAGGACTAGCTCCTCGCCTTCTGCTCCTGATATTTGATTTACCTTTCACACGACACCGGGACTGTCTACTCTCTACTCTTCTAATAAATACCGGAATCGGCTGCAGACAGAACTTTTGTTCAGGCTACCGCTGCAGGGTGCATGCATGACACCCCCCATCTTGTTCTCCCTCTGGTGGTTAGCGAATGTTAGTTGAGAAAGCGCTTGATTGGATATGAAGCAAAGCACGTATTTTAAATGTCAATATCGCTGACGATCATGCAATCGATTAATTTTGCAGCCCTAGTTGGTGTGGCTCCCATTGTCACTCTGAGGTCTGTAGAAGTTGAATCAGTGGCAAATGAGTTAACGTTAGGAACGCTAGCAGTAACGTTAACGTTACAAGCTTCAGGTGTCGCACTCGTACTTGGTGGTGTAACAACGTAGCCGAGGAAGGTGTTGCCCAATGCTCGATGGACATACGCTGTCTGCGTGCCGTAACGGATTTGTGGCTAGTGCCTTGCACATGTGACCGTCCTCTACAAGGAAGATTCGATAACGACAAGTGCTATTCGTGTCGCGGTCTCTTGCTCGGGGACAAACATTGCCTAGCTACGCCGCTCGAGCCCCGCCCCCGCTTGAATGCCATATTTTGTTGCGTTGTCGTGAGGACTAAAATAAATTAAGTCACATAAACTTTAAACAATCTTTGGATAAATATGCTATTCACATTGAAAAACAAAACAAAAAGGGGGCACGTAACACTTCAATAGGTAGTATATTTTCCTTCAGGCCAATGCGCCTATGGAGAATGGCCACGCAGCGGCGGTGAATGGCGCACATAACAGGTTCACTACACTGACATTTTTTTAACATTGGCTAAAATTTAAAAAATTGAGGTAATCGATCACAACTAATATTGTAGTGTGATACAATATCAATTATTTAATTTGATTTGACCTGAAATATTTAACTTCATGTAAACCCATTTCTGAAGGTCGAACCAAAGCAATTATTTCAAATTTTCCTAAATTAAAATAAATGGTTGGTTTTATTACTTAATGTAAATAATCTACTTTGTTAAATCTGAATATTTTAAATTGATTTAAACAACTTTTAAATATTGGAGCAAACGATTTTTTTAAAGTTGTCTCAAATAAAAATTTAAAGTCGTCATTATTTAATGTTTATAGACCGGAATTAATAAAAAATGTTTAAAACCTTTTGATTTACACTCGGAAGCCATTCCTTTTCAACACATTTATTGTTGAATGAAAAAAAATTCAACATAGAGCAAGCTTAACGGTCCTACTCAACATTTTTGGTTGAACAAACAGCAACAGGGAAACATTTTCAGATAAACTGATCTCAAATACAAACAGTAGACATGCATTCAAGACATGAATTTTCAAATGAACAAGCAGCAAACAGCATTTGGGCCTACTCTTGGCTGCAAAGCTGGGTAACCAGCCGATGCCTTTTTGGGGACATCTTTTTCCCACCAAGCTCCATCAGGACCCTTTGAACAAATTCAAGGGTGTACTGCAGTTTTTTGGGATACTTTATGTTGAGTGCGTAGGTGAGCCCGAAGAACATAGCAACAGCTGTTACTATTGTGGGCACCTCTCTGAGGACCTCTGTTCCATCAATGAAGATTTTAATGTCCTCAGTTCCACTGACTATTGCCATGGTGTCTTCATTTTCCTGCATATCCTGCACACACAAAAAACAACAAATGAGGACAATTAGAAAGGGAATTTCCTGAAGACAATGCATGTCAATGCTGACCACCACTGAAGAAACTGCTGAAGCAATGCTGATAAGGCTGACGCAACAGCTAAAAAGTATAACTTGTAAGGACAAAATTGGCCATAATTTTAAATAGTCACAAATTAGAGGAATTTTTATTACCCGAAATATATATACAGTGCTATGTTGCATCTCAAAACAAAAGTTGGTACATAGGTATTGTCTGTGTTAGTAAGAGAGATGCCCTTACCTGGACTTCTTTAATGAGGTGATGAACAGGTTCCCCAAGGTAGATCATCAAAGATTTGAAGATGCACTCTCTTCTAATTGTGATGTCCACAGTCTGAGGAAGAATATGTATTATTAAAAGCACATACACCCTAACTATTCAACTATGGATCCCACTGAGAACCAACTCATACATAGATACCTCATCTAAAACCTGCAAAGTTGTCTTGGTCTGCTCTTTCACACGTCCTCCCTTGCTCCTGATGACCTCCAGCAGTTTCGACGTGTGCTTGTCCAACTGCGCTAAGAACTTTGTGTCCAAGGGAACTGTGGTCACCCGCATGAACTCAGCATTAATCTGGAGAAACAAAAACAGAGCATGCAGAAAGAGCTTTGAAAGTGGAGTTAAATAAATCCTCTTCTGTAAATACCTAAGTTTTGAAGGTTCAAAAATCATCGTTCATGAATGTCTAATTAATGGCATTACTAAATATATTAAGTCCCTCTCATCTCAAAAAAAGGTCTAAGGTGCCTTACATATAAAAACATACCTCTTCCATCTGAAAAAGTGCTGGCCATTGTTGAGATATCTATGTTTCTCTGTATTTTGTGATTATATTTTACCTATATCCTGTGAACAAATATTAGCTGTTTAATCCATATAATCTATAATGCTACAACTGTTTCTTATATTTGGAATGATGTATATCTTTTTGACTCAGACGCAGGGTCAGGCCCAGAGCACGACCACTGAAAGAGCAGGTATCAATCTGAATGCCAATCTGACCCAAAATACAATTCGGAGAAAAGTGTGTGATGGAAATTCATTGTATCAGCCAGAACTAATACAATGAGGTGCTTCATGAAACGTGGTGAGAAAAAGATATGAAATCCTCCTGAAATGTTTAATCTGCTGGGTCTCTCCACTGTAGCAAGCTCCCTGTTTGCCAAGGCCACAGTAGTGGGACACCTGGTCAGTTGAAAGTGATGTGCTTGCAAAAAACTGCACTTTGAGGAAACAGTGTACATCTGGCCAATGGCTGAATTCCCTCAGGGAAAAAGAACCGCCTCTGTGCCCACCCTGTGTCTGATTATATATACTGTGGACTTAGGATTGAACTGGGCTTCTTCTCGACATGATCCAGTGAACCTGGTGACGTGTCCGGCAGAACCCCAGAGACTCTCTGTAAGTATTTCATTATTTTACAATAAATGTTCAATTTCCAGAACTTCATGTATAAGTGTCTAATTATTCCTTCTCAAATCCTGGATCAACAAACACGTTTGTCAAATCGCCGGAGGCGAGGTCAAGTTTAGTGCCTGGCGACGACACCATCTTGCCAACATGTCTTCAGTGCTCGGCTGCTTATGCACTATTTCTTGTCTACGGTATCCAAACGTCTTTGCCATCTTTTCATTTATTATTTGACGTTTTTTTTTTCTGTAGTCTCAGTCAAAAGGGAAACCCTCTCTTGTTCCAGGCTTTCTGTAGTCTCACCACTTGGCAAAGGTGGAAAATGATTGGCCTCAGCTCGTCTAGGTCTCTTGATATTCTTAGCTGGGTAGGAGTCCCCTTGAGACTTGGATTTCAAAGAATTCACTGTGACCTCGGGAGATGTACCGTGTGCCCTAAGTTGAGTTCTGTAGTTGGCCATTTTCATCTTCATCTTGCACTTCCAACCATAGCTCTCATTGAAAGACCCTGGTTCTTTCAAGCAGGGGTGCTTCTTTGTCAGTGCTTCAGCAACATCACTGACGTCAGAATCTTCAGGGTATGGTGTGTATGCGTAGATACTTTCAGCTACTTTCTCCAGTATGTCTGACAGCATTTTTGAGCTAGGTGTCAGTCTAGTTTTGCTTCTCATGTACTCTGCATTCCCCCTCTGCAGTTGACATTCTGTGTCATAGGAGAAGCGTGGGATTGGCAAATGTCGTGGCCACTGTTGGGTCCTTAGTGAGTCTGAGGAAGTGCTGCTAAGCAGTATTGTGTCGTCTGTATGTGCAGACACTGAGGAGTCATCACTGTCCAGTCCAACCAAAGGGATGCTACTCACTGGGGGATCAAGTGCGTACAAGACAACAGTTGAATCAGGGTCTAACTGCAGTACTTTGAGAACTGTAAGATCCTTAATTACAGTTGTAGAGGTCAGATTAACAAATGTGTTCCCCAAATCTGTGTCCTTGTACTGCAACCTTATGAATCCCCCTAATCCACATGCATTCTTGACCTCATCGATAAACTCTTCCAGTGAATCGGGAATCCCGTTACATAGCTCCATTATCACGCTGCTGTCTTCACTCAGGATAACCAGCAATCGATCGGATGTATTTTCCATCATGGTGCCCTGTGAGAGGGAGAAAGAGAGAGAGATAAATATGACTCAGTTGCTTTTTAATAAATACAGCACAGTAAGCAATAACACACAAACACAGCACAAGAGCACAGTAAGCACCACAGTACCAGTAATATGTATTCCACTATCCATCAGTCAAACACACAAACATTTGCTCCAAAATGAAATAGCTTATCTGCCTTTCATAATCACCATCCTCTCTCCCCTTAACTCACCTTCTCCTGCCTGTCTGCTCCCACCTCACTCACCTCCATCCCTCCCTCCCTCGGCTCACCTCCCTCCCTCCTGCCCCGGCTCAACTCGCTCCATCTCCCTCTATAACTTTGAGTAAATACCCGCTTCTGTATCTGCCGTCACACAACACAACGGTAGTTTTTTTTTTTTTTTCCAACAGTGTGAGAGTACGTCCGCGACATCAGTTCGCTGGTCTGTCTACGTGTTACGTCTGACTCCAGCTCTAAGTAAAAGCAAAGTCATACTGTGAGAGAACGCCGTGTCCTACGTTTATCAAGCGGACATTTAATTAATATTCACCGCAAAATATACACCGCAGTTCTGCTGAGCTCATGAGACCGAGCTCAAGCTTCGCTGCTCCCACACAAACGCGCCAGAGCTCCGGTGAAACCTCCGCTGGGCCTCGCCAACTGCGACGGCGAACCCGCTCCCCCCAGCGCAAATCCTAGCTGAACGACTCATTGCCCACAAAAACACAAACTCACACAAACTTTAGACAGACTCTTTGTCTGGGGGCAAAAATGAACTCCCCCAGATTTAAAAATCGGAATGACTTACCTTAACCTTACCACAACGCCGTAGCGACTGATATTATTCACCACATCGGAAGTAGGTTGCCGCCAGAAATTTTAAAGAATGCGCATGCACGAATCACTCAATCTAATAAAAATGATTTGATTAAAATAAAAAATATCAGTTCGGTGCCTCCCTGTCAGTTTACATTATAGTAAAGTAAAAAAATTGGATTAAACCATACACATAAATAAGAGTTTAGTTTAATTGAGCAAAGTATTTTTTTGTATTCATTGGAATGAAAAAAAACATATTACAGCTTTGTTACACTTTTTTCAGTGTAGGTAGCATATTCTCCTGCGCCTATGGAGAATAGCCACACCGCGGCGGTGAATGGCGCACATAACAGGTTCACTAGTTAGCATATTCTCCTGAAGGCAATGCGCCTACAGAGAATTGCCACGCCGCGGCGGAGAATGGCGCACACATAATAGATACTCTTTGGTCTGTAGAGGTCTAAATGGATTTATCCACTTTTAATAGTTTTCAAAGACCCCGTGGATACCCTGATATAAATACATTTAATTAATCACAATATAAATAAATTAAATCTCTGCCCATAGAGAGGAAGTCTAGACCACAGCCGTTTTAGGGGAGTCTTCATTAATGTCTGTCCAACCAAACCCAAGCGTCTTGACCCCATGATATTCATCCAATTCCTACAGAGCAGTGAATAGATCAATAACCAATAACTTTATCATGTGTCAATGCTAATACAATAGAAAATCTATGAAGCCTCAATGATGAATGGTTGAAGATGCATGACGAGATCTCCTCAAAGCTTCGCCATCCCTGCCAGAGCTGAGGCCTAACACCTGGATGATGTTCTCCGCACTCCCTAGATGTGGCACCGCTATGACTTCAACACTCTATCATCAATGCTACACGTGCTATGTTGGACACCACAAGAAGGGATATTGACTCTCAAACATCATCTGCAGCCTTGATGTTTTAAAATGTAATCTCCGCTGCATAATTCCTTTGTTGCATGTCAGATCTCGGGATCCATCACGTCTCCGCGTCCGGGTTAGTCACAGGCATGTTTCGGCGCGCCTTAATCCCCTCAAATGGTGAAGACACAATGCGAACGATGCCAAGGGCTTCATTGCACCCTTGTCATGGCATACATCCGTTCCTGTCCATCCTGGGAGAGGGATCCCTCACATGTGGCTCTCTCTGAGGTTTCTACATTTTCCCCTGTTTATGGGGTTTTTTTGGTAGTTTTTTCTTACTCTTGTCGAGGGTTTAGGACAGGATGTCGCACTCGTTAGGCCCGATGAAACAAATCGTGTTTTTGAATATTGGCTATACAAACAAAACATGTGAGTGAATAATTTGTATTTGCTTTGCAGACTGATTATATTATTGCATTTCAGGTGGTTTGCTGGGCTTAAAGTGTGAAATTCTGGTGCATAGTTGCCATGTGCCAAGTTCACTATATTCCCGTATAGGGAACCTCACTAGGTAGTATATTCCCCCGCAGACAATGTGCCTACAGCCAGTGGCGGACTCAGGGGGGGGGCAGGGGGGGCGACCGCCCCCCCTCGTGCCTCCTTGGTTGAAAAAGCGCGCTAAAGTGCCGTAAAGAGTGGCGAATTACGAGAGAAAATCCGATAACGTGCTCAATGAGTGCCCTTCTAATGCCCTTACAGTGCCTACATGGTTGAAAAATTGCTCTCTAGAGTGGTGAATATGAGAGAAAGTGCCTTATTGGCTGCCCTTTACATAGGAAAACAATTATTGAGTGCCCTCTATGGTAACCCTTCATACAATGAATTATGATGATGTGCCCTCTAGAGCAAGAAAATCCGATCTAGAACAAGAAACTCCGATAACGTGCTCAATGAGTGCCCTTCTAATGCCCTTACAGTGCCTACATGGTTGAAAAATTGCTCTCTAGAGTGGTGAATATGAGAGAAAGTGCCTTATTGGCTGCCCTTTACATAGGAAAACAATTATTGAGTGCCCTCTATGGTAACCCTTCATACAATGAATTATGATGATGTGCCCTCTAGAGCAAGAAAATCCGATCTAGAACAAGAAACTCCGATAACGTGCTCAATGAGTACCCTTCTAATGTCCTTATAGTGCCTACATGGTTGTAAAAATGCCCTCTAGAGTGGTGAATACGAGAGAAAGTGCCTTATTGGCTGCCCTTTACATAGGACAAAAAGTATTGGGTGCCCTCTATGGTGCCCCTTCATACAATTAATTATGATGATGTGCCCTCTAGAGCAAGAATATGGCAAAACGAAAAAACATGTTGTGGTAAGATAATGAGGTGCAGACGTTCCACTCTTTGGTAGCTGACGAAAGGGGACAGTGATCCACCAGACGCTGCAGCAGGTGATGCCCGGATGCTCCTGCGTAGCATAGATTTTGAGTTCATTCTATGCATGGAGATTACCACACCCATTTTCAATGAGACTGCCATCGCATCTGCTTCACTGCAGAAGAAAGACCTTGACTTGACAACATCATACACCATTGTGGAGGGAGTTATACAGAGAGTAAAAGCAATGAGGAAGGATGAGGAGTTCAAGGTCCTTTTTTCAAAGGCAAAAGGGAACTCAGAGGCAGCAGGAATTGAGGTTCCAGATGAAATTCCTGGACAAGCGAGACGCAGAAAGGTACCCCAAAAGTACAAATACAGCACCAAATCTGCTACGGAGGACTACCAAGGCCAAGACCTGGAGGAGCACTACCGGGGAAAGGTTTTCTTTACCTTCCTTGATACACTCTCCCAGGAGCTACACCGGAGGTTCAAGGGGAAGGATGAGACACCAACTGGGTTAATTCTTTCAGGCCTTCACTGCCTTACCATCCCAAGTCACTGGAAAGGCATGACAAATGACAGAGTTGCTCGATCTGTCAAAGATGTATGCAGATTTTATGATGTGGAGGAAGAAAATGTTGTCACCGAGCTCAAGGTGTTCCACTCATCATATGCTCTTCCCCCCAGCAACGTGAAAGCTGTGTTAAAGTGCCTGAAAGACAATGATGTGCAATCAGTTTTCCCTGGTCTGACTTTGCTACTAAAAACATATGCAACAATCCCGGTGACAACTGCTTCAGTAGAGCGATCATTCTGTAAACTGAAGCTAATAAAAACCCAGCTCAGAAACCGATGTGGGGAAAGTAGGCTCTCGGATCTTCTGCTGCTTTCCATCGAAAGGGATATTCCAATTGACTATAACGAGGTCATTGACATCTACAAACACATGGCCAAAAGAAGAATTCTCCTATGACTCCACCACCCACCTAGCCTGGATGCCAGACGAACTTAGCCCCGCCCACAACAATTTGGTCGGGCAGTTCGGTCTGGAGTCGCTCCATTGGGAAAAAATTATGGCCCGACCGGGCCAACCAGATTGTCAGGGCGGGCTTTATACGATGATTGACAGATGATCAACGGTGACGTAATCAACCACGTTATCACAGTGCCGTCGGGTTGAATTCGTTTTCAACAAACATGCCTGCCGCTGGCGAGCTGAGATGTGTAGATGCTGCCATTGAGTCTGTTTTAGAAGACATCGACAGCGCATTCATTTTGAAAGAGGAACACAGAACGTGGAGGCGACGCCAGAGCACCGCGCTAATCCCTATCCCCCCGGCGCTTGGCTGTTCACAACGGACACTGAAGCGACGCTGAACCGCCGGGCAGCGCTAATAATATCACCCGTTGATCCAGTAGATCGCTGCACGGCTTTGTGCCGGTCACACCGGAGGCTGAAGCACCGCGCTGCGCCAAGGCTGCCTCGCGGTGCTTCAGCCTCCCTAGTGACCGGCACAAAGTTTTAACATGGGAGTGGATGGGAGCCAGCTGTTATTTAAGGCTCGGCGCTGCGCTGAAGCGTCCGGTGTGAACCCGGCGTTAGTAAATAACTGACAATGCGTTGCTTAGCATACGTCACATACTACGTTGCTCTGATTGGTTGTAGGTCTATCCAATTGAGCGAAGAGGAATTTTACTTCCTGGTCAGTTGAAACACGCCCCATAATTTTTTCCCAATGGAGCGACTCCAGACCGAACTGCCCGACCAAAATGTTGTGGGCGGGGCTAAGTTCGTCTGGCATCCAGGCTACCACCCACCATCTCCGTCCCCTGACAACTAAGCTCCCAAATCATAGCTTTCATTGTCATTATCACATCTGTTTGTGAAATACATGTTTATAGTTCCCTCTGTGTTTTGCTGTGTTTTGCTGTGTTTGTTGAATAAATATTGTAAATGTTTTATAGTTTCCTGTGTGGTTTTATCATAGAGGTGTAGTTAGGGCCCGAGCACCGAATGGTGAGAGGCCCTATTGAATCTGTAAGGATTTTTATTATTAGGGCCCGAGCACCGAAAGGTGAGAGGCCCTATTGAAATTGTAAGGATTTTTATTAGGGCCCGAGCACCGAATGGTGAGAGGCCCTATTGAATCTGTAAGGATTTTTATTATTATTATTATTATTATTATTATTATTATTATTATTTCCCTTTGGGGGGCTTTTTCAGGGTCTAGACATGCTCAAAAAGTTATGAAACTTTGCAGGAAATTCAAGGTCTGCGGATATTTTAGTATTCTTGAGTAATTGGAATTGGGCGTGGCAAAATGGCTCTACAGCGCCCCCTGGAACCAGCCCCTAGGTTTCCACATAACGGATTTTCATCAAAATCTGGATATAGGTGTATCGTGACCAGTCATGAAAAAAAGTCTCATGGAGCATTATGAAAAACGCAACAGGAAGTCCGCCATTTTGCTTTTAGTGGCCATTTTGGCAATATCCCACATTTTTACTTTTACGTACTTGTCCCAGGGCTTTCATCAGATCAACTTCAAATTCAGATGAGTGTCATCACAACAAGATGGAGATAAAAAGTGATTGAGGGATTTTTTTTTTATCACACCGTGTGACCGTGGCATGGCGTTAAAAATTGGTTACACGCCATCAAAACACGGGCATCTGTATCTCGGACATACATGTTCCAATCAAGTCCAAACTAGACATGTAAGACAATAGTCCCCGCCTGATGACATCTATGCATAAATGATGACTTAAAACCGCAGCGCCCCCTGGTGGCAACAGGAAATGTCTTGTTTTTTGCTTGTCTTACACTTGGATGAATTTCTCCTCATCCACTGACCTCAACCATGTCAAACTGTATCAAATGGGTCCCAAGACATTGACAATGAAGACATAAGATTACCGTGACTTTTCGTCAAACGCCATATGAATGGCGTTGCATTAAAGTTCATCAACTCGCCGTGAAACACGAAATTGCTGTAACTTCAGTGTTCATGATTCTATCTCTCTCAAACTACATGTGTGTAACAACAGCCCCCCCCTGAAGATATTCATATGGTTTTAAGAAATGGGCGTGGCAAAAAAACTGACCAGCGCCCCCTATAGGGCAACCCCGGCACTACGATGGCCGACATTTATACAAATCTATCGGGACATGTGTCGTTTCATAACAAACAAAAAAATATCTTGGATAGGTATGCTTGACCAAACAGGGAGGCCGCCATTTTGGATTAAGTGGCCATTTTTTTTCCATATTCCACATTTTTACTTGATGCACTTGTCCCAGGGCTTTCATCAGATTAACTTCAAATTAAGATCAGTGCCATCACAACAAGATGGAGATAAAAAGTGATTAAGAGATTGACCTTTCGTCACACCGTGTGACCGTGGCGTGGCGTCTTGAGTTTGATTAAACGCCATCAAAACACGAGGTTCTGTATCTCGGACATACATTGTCCAATCGAGTCCAAACTAGACATGTAAGACAAGGGTGCCATCCTGATGACATCTACACAGAAATTATGACTTGAAATTACAGCGCCCCCTGGTGGCTACAGGAAGTGACATGTTTTATACTTTGATGAACTGCTCCTGGCTGATTTACAATATACAGCTCAAATCAGATCAGTCAAGTCATTAGATCATGGTCAGAATTGTGACGTTTCCTCAAACCGTGTAAACATTGATGTGCGGCGAAGGATCATCCTTCGCCAAAGGACACGATGTTTTCATAAGTCCACTGTGCATTGTCCTATCACTACCAAACTTCTGTCACATGATAAGAGTACAAGCCTGAACAGCTCTATGTGTCAATATTTCCTCAGTGTCATAGCGCCACCTACTGATTCGCCAGGAAACAGGAAGTACTTTGTTAATCCACTCTGCATTCTCCAACCGGCTCCAAACTACTGACCTATGATCACAATACTGATCTGAACAGCTCCACATATAAATATTAGATCAGGGTCATAGCGCCACCTACTGATCAGTTTGAAAATTAAGTTGTGTTAACATTGTCCAATTGACACAAAATTGCTCACGCTACATCAGAGCGCCTACATGAACAGATATATATGTCTGTGCGTAATAATAGTGATGGCGCCACCTACTGGCAAACCTACTGCCGCAGAGCGCAAAACGCATGCAACGTGGAGAAGTGCATGCTCGATCGATGATGTGCGCTTGGTCATCGATCGCTCTCTCCACCGACCGCAACAGGCTTCAACGTGCGGGTGCTCGGGCCCGCAAGTGCTACAACGTAGCCCTAGTTATTATTATTATTTCCCTTCGGGGGGCTTTTTCAGGGTCTAGACATGCTCAAAAAGTTGTGAAACTTTGCAGGAAATTCAAGGTCTGCGGACAATTTAGTATTCTGGAGTAATTTGAATTGGGCGTGGCAAAATGGCTCAACAGCGCCCCCTGGAACCAGCCCCTAGGTTTCCACATAAGCGATTTTCCCCAAAATCTAGACACTGGTGTAACGTGACTAATCATAGAAAAAAGTCTATTGGAGCATTATGAAAAATGCAACAGGAAGTCCGCCATTTTGCTTTTAGTGGCCATTTTGGCAATATCCCACATTTTTACTTTTACGTACTTGTCCCAGGGCTTTCATCAGATCAACTTCAAATTCAGATGAGTGTCATCACAACAAGATGGAGATAAAAAATGATTGAGGGATTTTTTTTTTATCACACCGTGTGACCGTGGCATGGCGTTAAAAATTGGTTACACGCCATCAAAACACGGGCATCTGTATCTCGGACATACATGTTCCAATCAAGTCCAAACTAGACATGTAAGACAATAGTCCCCGCCTGATGACATCTATGCATAAATGATGACTTAAAACCGCAGCGCCCCCTGGTGGCAACAGGAAATGTCTTGTTTTTTGCTTGTCTTACACTTGGATGAATTTCTCCTCATCCACTGACCTCAACCATGTCAAACTGTATCAAATGGGTCCCAAGACATTGACAATGAAGACATAAGATTACCGTGACTTTTCGTCAAACGCCATATGAATGGCGTGGCATTAAAGTTCATCAACTCGCCGTGAAACACGAAATTGCTGTAACTTCAGTGTTCATGATTCTATATCTCTCAAACTACATGTGTGTAACAACAGCCCCCCCCTGAAGATATTCATATGGTTTTAAGAAATGGGCGTGGCAAAAAAACTGACCAGCGCCCCCTATAGGGCAACCCCGGCACTACGATGGCCGACATTTATACAAATCTATCGGGACATGTGTCGTTTCATAACAAACAAAAAAATATCTTGGATAGGTATGCTTGACCAAACAGGGAGGCCGCCATTTTGGATTAAGTGGCCATTTTTTTTCCATATTCCACATTTTTACTTGATGCACTTGTCCCAGGGCTTTCATCAGATTAACTTCAAATTAAGATCAGTGCCATCACAACAAGATGGAGATAAAAAGTGATTAAGAGATTGACCTTTCGTCACACCGTGTGACCGTGGCGTGGCGTCTTGAGTTTGATTAAACGCCATCAAAACACGAGGTTCTGTATCTCGGACATACATTGTCCAATCGAGTCCAAACTAGACATGTAAGACAAGGGTGCCATCCTGATGACATCTACACAGAAATTATGACTTGAAATTACAGCGCCCCCTGGTGGCTACAGGAAGTGACATGTTTTATACTTTGATGAACTGCTCCTGGCTGCTTTAAGATATACAGCTCAAATGAGCTCAGTCAAGTCATTGAATCAAGGTCAGAATTGTGACATTTCCTCAAACCATGTAAACATTGATGTTTGGCGAAGGATCATCCTTCGCCAAAGGACACGATGTTTTCATAAGTCCACTGTGCATTGTCCTATCACTACCAAACTTCTGTCACATGATAAGAGTACAAGCCTGAACAGCTCTATGTGTCAATATTTCCTCAGTGTCATAGCGCCACCTACTGATTCGCCAGGAAACAGGAAGTACTTTGTTAATCCACTCTGCATTATCCAACCGGCTCCAAACTACTGACCTATGATCACAATACTGATCTGAACAGCTCCACATATAAATATTAGTTCAGGGTCAGAGCGCCACCTACTGATCAGTGTGAAAATTAAGTTGTGTTAACATTGTCCGATTGACACAAAATTGCTCACGCTGTATCAGAGCGCCTACATGAACAGATATATATGTCTGTGCGTAATAATAGTGATGGCGCCACCTACTGGCAAACCTACTGCCGCAGAGCGCAAAACGCATGCAACGTGGAGAAGTGCATGCTCGATCGATGATGTGCGCTTGGTCATCGATCGCTCTCTCCACCGACCGCAACAGGCTTCAACGTGCGGGTGCTCGGGCCCGCAAGTGCTACAACGTAGCCCTAGTTATTAGGGCCCGAGCACCGAATGGTGAGAGGCCCTATTGAATCTGTAAGGATTTTTATTATTATTATTATTATTATTATTATTATTATTATTATTATTATTATTTCCCTTTGGGGGGCTTTTTCAGGGTCTAGACATGCTCAAAAAGTTATGAAACTTTGCAGGAAATTCAAGGTCTGCGGACATTTTAGTATTCTGGAGTAATTGGAATTGGGCGTGGCAAAATGGCTCTACAGCGCCCCCTGGAACCAGCCCCTAGGTTTCCACATAACGGATTTTCATCAAAATCTGGATATAGGTGTATCGTGACCAGTCATGAAAAAAAGTCTCATGGAGCATTATGAAAAACGCAACAGGAAGTCCGCCATTTTGCTTTTAGTGGCCATTTTGGCAATATCCCACATTTTTACTTTTACGTACTTGTCCCAGGGCTTTCATCAGATCAACTTCAAATTCAGATGAGTGTCATCACAACAAGATGGAGATAAAAAATGATTGAGGGATTTTTTTTTTATCACACCGTGTGACCGTGGCATGGCGTTAAAAATTGGTTACACGCCATCAAAACACGGGCATCTGTATCTCGGACATACATGTTCCAATCAAGTCCAAACTAGACATGTAAGACAATAGTCCCCGCCTGATGACATCTATGCATAAATGATGACTTAAAACCGCAGCGCCCCCTGGTGGCAACAGGAAATGTCTTGTTTTTTGCTTGTCTTACACTTGGATGAATTTCTCCTCATCCACTGACCTCAACCATGTCAAACTGTATCAAATGGGTCCCAAGACATTGACAATGAAGACATAAGATTACCGTGACTTTTCGTCAAACGCCATATGAATGGCGTGGCATTAAAGTTCATCAACTCGCCGTGAAACACGAAATTGCTGTAACTTCAGTGTTCATGATTCTATCTCTCTCAAACTACATGTGTGTAACAACAGCCCCCCCCTGAAGATATTCATATGGTTTTAAGAAATGGGCGTGGCAAAAAAACTGACCAGCGCCCCCTATAGGGCAACCCCGGCACTACGATGGCCGACATTTATACAAATCTATCGGGACATGTGTCGTTTCATAACAAACAAAAAAATATCTTGGATAGGTATGCTTGACCAAACAGGGAGGCCGCCATTTTGGATTAAGTGGCCATTTTTTTTCCATATTCCACATTTTTAATTGATGCACTTGTCCCAGGGCTTTCATCAGATTAACTTCAAATTAAGATCAGTGCCATCACAACAAGATGGAGATAAAAAGTGATTAAGAGATTGACCTTTCGTCACACCGTGTGACCGTGGCGTGGCGTCTTGAGTTTGATTAAACGCCATCAAAACACGAGGTTCTGTATCTCGGACATACATTGTCCAATCGAGTCCAAACTAGACATGTAAGACAAGGGTGCCATCCTGATGACATCTACACAGAAATTATGACTTGAAATTACAGCGCCCCCTGGTGGCTACAGGAAGTGACATGTTTTATACTTTGATGAACTGCTCCTGGCTGATTTACAATATACAGCTCAAATCAGATCAGTCAAGTCATTAGATCATGGTCAGAATTGTGACGTTTCCTCAAACCGTGTAAACATTGATGTGCGGCGAAGGATTTTCCTTCGCCAAAGGACACGATGTTATCATAACTCCACTGTGCATTGTCCTATCACTACAAAACTTCTGTCACATGGTCAGAGTCCAAGCCTGAACAGCTCTATGTGTCAATATTTCCTCAGTGTCATAGCGCCACCTACTGATTCGCCAGGAAACAGGAAGTACTTTGTTAATCCACTCTGCATTATCCAACCGGCTCCAAACTACTGACCTATGATCACAATCCTGAATAGAACAGCTCCATATATGAATATTAGTTCAGGATCATAGCGCCACCTACTGATCAGTGTGAAAATTAAGTTGCGGAAACATTGTCCAATTGACACAAAATTTCTCACGCTACATCAGAGCGCCTACTTGAACAGATCTATATGTCTGTGCGTAATAATAGTGATGGCGCCACCTACTGGCAATCCTACTGCCGCAGAGCGCAAAACGCATTTATTGTGGAGAAGTGCATGCTCGATCGATGATGTGCGCTTGGTCATCGATCGCTCTCTCCACCGACCGCAACAGGCTTCAACGTGCGGGTGCTCGGGCCCGCAAGTGCTACAACGTAGCCCTAGTTAGGGCCCGAGCACCGAATGGTGAGAGGCCCTATTGAAATTGTAGGCATTATTAGGGCCCGAGCACCGAATGGTGAGAGGCCCTATTGAATCTGTAAGGATTTTTATTATTATTATTATTATTATTATTTCCCTTTGGGGGGCTTTTTCAGGGTCTAGACATGCTCAAAAAGTTATGAAACTTTGCAGGAAATTCAAGGTCTGCGGATATTTTAGTATTCCGGAGTAATTGGAATTGGGCGTGGCAAAATGGCTCTACAGCGCCCCCTGGAACCAGCCCCTAGGTTTCCACATAACGGATTTTCATCAAAATCTGGATATAGGTGTATCGTGACCAGTCATGAAAAAAAGTCTCATGGAGCATTATGAAAAACGCAACAGGAAGTCCGCCATTTTGCTTTTAGTGGCCATTTTGGCAATATCCCACATTTTTACTTTTACGTACTTGTCCCAGGGCTTTCATCAGATCAACTTCAAATTCAGATGAGTGTCATCACAACAAGATGGAGATAAAAAATGATTGAGGGATTTTTTTTTTATCACACCGTGTGACCGTGGCATGGCGTTAAAAATTGGTTACACGCCATCAAAACACGGGCATCTGTATCTCGGACATACATGTTCCAATCAAGTCCAAACTAGACATGTAAGACAATAGTCCCCGCCTGATGACATCTATGCATAAATGATGACTTAAAACCGCAGCGCCCCCTGGTGGCAACAGGAAATGTCTTGTTTTTTGCTTGTCTTACACTTGGATGAATTTCTCCTCATCCACTGACCTCAACCATGTCAAACTGTATCAAATGGGTCCCAAGACATTGACAATGAAGACATAAGATTACCGTGACTTTTCGTCAAACGCCATATGAATGGCGTGGCCATAAAGTTCATCAACTCGCCGTGAAACACGAAATTGCTGTAACTTCAGTGTTCATGATTCTATCTCTCTCAAACTACATGTGTGTAACAACAGCCCCCCCCTGAAGATATTCATATGGTTTTAAGAAATGGGCGTGGCAAAAAAACTGACCAGCGCCCCCTATAGGGCAACCCCGGCACTACGATGGCCGACATTTATACAAATCTATCGGGACATGTGTCGTTTCATAACAAACAAAAAAATATCTTGGATAGGTATGCTTGACCAAACAGGGAGGCCGCCATTTTGGATTAAGTGGCCATTTTTTTTCCATATTCCACATTTTTACTTGATGCACTTGTCCCAGGGCTTTCATCAGATTAACTTCAAATTAAGATCAGTGCCATCACAACAAGATGGAGATAAAAAGTGATTAAGAGATTGACCTTTCGTCACACCGTGTGACCGTGGCGTGGCGTCTTGAGTTTGATTAAACGCCATCAAAACACGAGGTTCTGTATCTCGGACATACATTGTCCAATCGAGTCCAAACTAGACATGTAAGACAAGGGTGCCATCCTGATGACATCTACACAGAAATTATGACTTGAAATTACAGCGCCCCCTGGTGGCTACAGGAAGTGACATGTTTTATACTTTGATGAACTGCTCCTGGCTGATTTACAATATACAGCTCAAATCAGATCAGTCAAGTCATTAGATCATGGTCAGAATTGTGACGTTTCCTCAAACCGTGTAAACATTGATGTGCGGCGAAGGATTTTCCTTCGCCAAAGGACACAATGTTATCATAACTCCACTGTGCATTGTCCTATCACTACAAAACTTCTGTCACATGGTCAGAGTCCAAGCCTGAACAGCTCTATGTGTCAATATTTCCTCAGTGTCATAGCGCCACCTACTGATTCGCCAGGAAACAGGAAGTACTTTGTTAATCCACTCTGCATTATCCAACCGGCTCCAAACTACTGACCTATGATCACAATCCTGAATAGAACAGCTCCATATATGAATATTAGTTCAGGATCATAGCGCCACCTATTGATCAGTGTGAAAATTAAGTTGCGGAAACATTGTCCAATTGACACAAAATTTCTCACGCTACATCAGAGCGCCTACTTGAACAGATCTATATGTCTGTGCGTAATAATAGTGATGGCGCCACCTACTGGCAAACCTACTGCCGCAGAGCGCAAAACGCATGCAACGTGGAGAAGTGCATGCTCGATCGATGATGTGCGCTTGGTCATCGATCGCTCTCTCCACCGACCGCAACAGGCTTCAACGTGCGGGTGCTCGGGCCCGCAAGTGCTACAACGTAGCCCTAGTTCTTATTATTATTCTTATTATTCTCCGAACAATGAATTGGCTTTTTGAGGGCTTCAACGTGCTCAAAAAGTTTTTAAACTTTCCAGTAAATTAGAGAGTGGTGAAAATTTACGTAATCTGGAGTATTTGGAAAAGGGCGTGGTAAAACGGCTCAACAGCGCCCCCTGGAACCAGCCGCTAGGTTTCCACATAAGCGATTTTCACCAAAATCTAGACACTGGTGTAACGTGAATAATCATAGAAAAAAGTCTCTTGGAGCATTATGAAAAACGCAACAGGCAGCCCGCCATTTTGGATTTAGTGGCCATTTTGGCCAAATTCCACATTTTTACTTTTACGTACTTGTCCCAGGGCTTTCATCAGATCAACTTCAAATTCAGATGAGTGTCATCACAACAAGATGGAGATAAAAAATGATTGAAGGATTTTTTTTTTATCACACCGTGTGACCGTGGCATGGCGTTAAAAATTGGTTACACGCCATCAAAACACGGGCATCTGTATCTCGGACATACATGTTCCAATCAAGTCCAAACTAGACATGTAAGACAATAGTCCCCGCCTGATGACATCTATGCATAAATGATGACTTAAAACCGCAGCGCCCCCTGGTGGCAACAGGAAATGTCTTGTTTTTTGCTTGTCTTACACTTGGATGAATTTCTCCTCATCCACTGACCTCAACCATGTCAAACTGTATCAAATGGGTCCCAAGACATTGACAATGAAGACATAAGATTACCGTGACTTTTCGTCAAACGCCATATGAATGGCGTGGCATTAAAGTTCATCAACTCGCCGTGAAACACGAAATTGCTGTAACTTCAGTGTTCATGATTCTATCTCTCTCAAACTACATGTGTGTAACAACAGCCCCCCCCTGAAGATATTCATATGGTTTTAAGAAATGGGCGTGGCAAAAAAACTGACCAGCGCCCCCTATAGGGCAACCCCGGCACTACGATGGCCGACATTTATACAAATCTATCGGGACATGTGTCGTTTCATAACAAACAAAAAAATATCTTGGATAGGTATGCTTGACCAAACAGGGAGGCCGCCATTTTGGATTAAGTGGCCATTTTTTTTCCATATTCCACATTTTTACTTGATGCACTTGTCCCAGGGCTTTCATCAGATTAACTTCCAATTAAGATCAGTGCCATCACAACAAGATGGAGATAAAAAGTAATTAAGAGATTGACCTTTCGTCACACCGTGTGACCGTGGCGTGGCGTCTTGAGTTTGATTAAACGCCATCAAAACACGAGGTTCTGTATCTCGGACATACATTGTCCAATCGAGTCCAAACTAGACATGTAAGACAAGGGTGCCATCCTGATGACATCTACACAGAAATTATGACTTGAAATTACAGCGCCCCCTGGTGGCTACAGGAAGTGACATGTTTTATACTTTGATGAACTGCTCCTGGCTGATTTACAATCAGCCAGATGAATTTCTCCTCATCCACTGACCTCAACCATGTCAAACTGTATCAAATGGGTCCCAAGACATTGACAATGAAGACATAAGATTACCGTGACTTTTCGTCAAACGCCATATGAATGGCGTGGCATTAAAGTTCATCAACTCGCCGTGAAACACGAAATTGCTGTCACTTCAGTGTTCATGATTCTATCTCTCTCAAACTACATGTGTGTAACAACAGCCCCCCCCTGAAGATATTCATATGGTTTTAAGAAATGGGCGTGGCAAAAAAACTGACCAGCGCCCCCTATAGGGCAACCCCGGCACTACGATGGCCGACATTTATACAAATCTATCGGGACATGTGTCGTTTCATAACAAACAAAAAAATATCTTGGATAGGTATGCTTGACCAAACAGGGAGGCCGCCATTTTGGATTAAGTGGCCATTTTTTTTCCATATTCCACATTTTTACTTGATGCACTTGTCCCAGGGCTTTCATCAGATTAACTTCAAATTAAGATCAGTGCCATCACAACAAGATGGAGATAAAAAGTGATTAAGAGATTGACCTTTCGTCACACCGTGTGACCGTGGCGTGGCGTCTTGAGTTTGATTAAACGCCATCAAAACACGAGGTTCTGTATCTCGGACATACATTGTCCAATCGAGTCCAAACTAGACATGTAAGACAAGGGTGCCATCCTGATGACATCTACACAGAAATTATGACTTGAAATTACAGCGCCCCCTGGTGGCTACAGGAAGTGACATGTTTTATACTTTGATGAACTGCTCCTGGCTGATTTACAATATACAGCTCAAATCAGATCAGTCAAGTCATTAGATCATGGTCAGAATTGTGACGTTTCCTCAAACCGTGTAAACATTGAGGTGCGGCGAAGGATCATCCTTCGCCAAAGGACACGATGTTTTCATAAGTCCACTGTGCATTGTCCTATCACTACCAAACTTCTGTCACATGATAAGAGTACAAGCCTGAACAGCTCTATGTGTCAATATTTCCTCAGTGTCATAGCGCCACCTACTGATTATCCATGAAACAGGAAGTACTTTGTTAATCCACACTGCCTTATCCAACCGGCTCCAAACTGCTGACCTATGATCACAATCCTGATCTGAACAGCTCCATATATAAACATTAGTTCAGGGTCATAGCGCCACCTACTGATCAGTGTGAAAATTACATTGTGGTAAAATTTTCCAATTGACACGAAACTGCTCACGCTACATCAGAGCGCCTACATGAACAGATATATATGACTGTGCGTAATAATAGTGATGGCGCCACCTACTGGCAAACCTACTGCCGCAGAGCGCAAAACGCATGCAACGTGGAGAAGTGCATGCTCGATCGATGATTTGCCCTTGGTCATCGATCGCTCTCTCCACCGACCGCAACAGGCTTCAACGTGCGGGTGCTCGGGCCCGCAAGTGCTACAACGTAGCCCTAGTTATTAGGGCCCGAGCACCGAATGGTGAGAGGCCCTATTGAATCTGTAAGGATTTTTATTATTATTATTATTATTATTATTATTATTATTATTATTTCCCTTTGGGGGGCTTTTTCAGGGTCTAGACATGCTCAAAAAGTTATGAAACTTTGCCGGAAATTCAAGGTCTGCGGATATTTTAGTATTCTGGAGTAATTGGAATTGGGCGTGGCAAAATGGCTCTACAGCGCCCCCTGGAACCAGCCCCTAGGTTTCCACATAACGGATTTTCATCAAAATCTGGATATAGGTGTATCGTGACCAGTCATGAAAAAAAGTCTCATGGAGCATTATGAAAAACGCAACAGGAAGTCCGCCATTTTGCTTTTAGTGGCCATTTTGGCAATATCCCACATTTTTACTTTTACGTACTTGTCCCAGGGCTTTCATCAGATCAACTTCAAATTCAGATGAGTGTCATCACAACAAGATGGAGATAAAAAATGATTGAGGGATTTTTTTTTTATCACACCGTGTGACCGTGGCATGGCGTTAAAAATTGGTTACACGCCATCAAAACACGGGCATCTGTATCTCGGACATACATGTTCCAATCAAGTCCAAACTAGACATGTAAGACAATAGTCCCCGCCTGATGACATCTATGCATAAATGATGACTTAAAACCGCAGCGCCCCCTGGTGGCAACAGGAAATGTCTTGTTTTTTGCTTGTCTTACACTTGGATGAATTTCTCCTCATCCACTGACCTCAACCATGTCAAACTGTATCAAATGGGTCCCAAGACATTGACAATGAAGACATAAGATTACCGTGACTTTTCGTCAAACGCCATATGAATGGCGTGGCATTAAAGTTCATCAACTCGCCGTGAAACACGAAATTGCTGTAACTTCAGTGTTCATGATTCTATCTCTCTCAAACTACATGTGTGTAACAACAGCCCCCCCCTGAAGATATTCATATGGTTTTAAGAAATGGGCGTGGCAAAAAAACTGACCAGCGCCCCCTATAGGGCAACCCCGGCACTACGATGGCCGACATTTATACAAATCTATCGGGACATGTGTCGTTTCATAACAAACAAAAAAATATCTTGGATAGGTATGCTTGACCAAACAGGGAGGCCGCCATTTTGGATTAAGTGGCCATTTTTTTTCCATATTCCACATTTTTACTTGATGCACTTGTCCCAGGGCTTTCATCAGATTAACTTCAAATTAAGATCAGTGCCATCACAACAAGATGGAGATAAAAAGTGATTAAGAGATTGACCTTTCGTCACACCGTGTGACCGTGGCGTGGCGTCTTGAGTTTGATTAAACGCCATCAAAACACGAGGTTCTGTATCTCGGACATACATTGTCCAATCGAGTCCAAACTAGACATGTAAGACAAGGGTGCCATCCTGATGACATCTACACAGAAATTATGACTTGAAATTACAGCGCCCCCTGGTGGCTACAGGAAGTGACATGTTTTATACTTTGATGAACTGCTCCTGGCTGATTTACAATATACAGCTCAAATCAGATCAGTCAAGTCATTAGATCATGGTCAGAATTGTGACGTTTCCTCAAACCGTGTAAACATTGATGTGCGGCGAAGGATTTTCCTTCGCCAAAGGACACGATGTTATCATAACTCCACTGTGCATTGTCCTATCACTACAAAACTTCTGTCACATGGTCAGAGTCCAAGCCTGAACAGCTCTATGTGTCAATATTTCCTCAGTGTCATAGCGCCACCTACTGATTCGCCAGGAAACAGGAAGTACTTTGTTAATCCACTCTGCATTATCCAACCGGCTCCAAACTACTGACCTATGATCACAATCCTGAATAGAACAGCTCCACATATAAATATTAGATCAGGGTCATAGCGCCACCTACTGATCAGTGTGAAAATTAAGTTGTGTTAACATTGTCCGATTGACACAAAATTGCTCACGCTACATCAGAGCGCCTACATGAACAGATATATATGTCTGTGCGTAATAATAGTGATGGCGCCACCTACTGGCAAACCTACTGCCGCAGAGCGCAAAACGCATGCAACGTGGAGAAGTGCATGCTCGATCGATGATGTGCGCTTGGTCATCGATCGCTCTCTCCACCGACCGCAACAGGCTTCAACGTGCGGGTGCTCGGGCCCGCAAGTGCTACAACGTAGCCCTAGTTAGGGCCCGAGCACCGAATGGTGAGAGGCCCTATTGAAATTGTAGGCATTATTCTTATTATTATTATTCTTATTATTCTCCGAACAATGAATTGGCTTTTTGAGGGCTTCAACGTGCTCAAAAAGTTTTTAAACTTTCCAGTAAATTAGAGAGTGGTGAAAATTTACGTAATCTGGAGTATTTGGAAATAGGCGTGGCAAAACGGCTCAACAGCGCCCCCTGGAACCAGCCCTTAGGTTTCCACATAAGCGATTTTCACCAAAATCTAGACACTGGTGTAACGTGAATAATCATAGAAAAAAGTCTCTTGGAGCATTATGAAAAACGCAACAGGAAGCCCGCCATTTTGGATTTAGTGGCCATTTTGGCCAAATTCCACATTTTTAGTTTAATGTACTTGTCGTAGAGCTTTCATCAGATCAACTTAAAAATTAGACGCGTGTCATCACAACAAGATTGAGAAAAAAAATGATCAACGGAATTTTTTTCCGTCACTTCGTGTGACCGTGGCGTGTCGTCAAAGTTTGGTTCCACGCCATCAAAACACGGGCATCTGTATCTCGAACATACATGGTCCAATCAAGTCCAAACTAGACATGTAAGAGAAGAGTCTTGGCCTGATGACATCTACACAGAAATAATGACTTAAAATCACAGCGCCCCCTGGTGGCACCAGGAAATGTCTTGTTTTTTGCTTGTCTTACACTTGGATGTATTCCTCCTCATCCACTGACCTCAACCATGTCAAACTGTACCAAATGGGTCTCAAGACATTGATAATGAAGGCATAAGATAACTGTGCCTTTTCGTCAAACGCCATATTAATGGCGTGGCATCAAAGTTCATCAACTCGCCGCGAAACACGAAATTGCTCTAACTTCAGTGTTCATGGCTCTATCTCACTCAAACTACATGTGTGCAACAACATCCCCCCCCTGAAGATTTTCATATGGTTTTAAGGAATGGGCGTGGCAAAATAACTGACTAGCGCCCCCTAACGGGCAGCCCCGGCACTAAGATTGGCCAACATGTACAAAAATCGATTTGGGCATGTGTCTTTTCATAACAAACAAATAAGTCTCTTGGATAGATATACTAGACTAAACAGGAAGCCCACCATTTTGGATTTAGTGGCCATTTTAGCCCTATTCCACATTTTTACTTTGATTTACTTGTCGTAGAGCTTTCATCAGATCAACTTCAAATTCAGATGAGTGTCATCACAACAAGATTGAGATAAAGACTGATTAAGGGATTTTTTTCCCTTCACACCGTGTGACCGTGGCGTGGCGTTACAATTTGGTTACACGCCATCAAAACACGAGCATCTGTATCTCGAACATACATGGTCCAATCAAGTCCAAACTAGACATGCAAGACAAGAGTTCCGGCTTGATGACATCTACACAGAAATTATGACTTGAAATCACAGCGCCCCCTGGTGGCAACATGAAGTGACATGTTTTATTCTTTGATGAACTGCTCCTTGCTGCTTTAAGATATACAGCTCAAATGAGCTCAGTCAAGTCATTGAATCAAGGTCAGAATTGTGACATTTCCTCAAACCATTTAAACGTTGAGGTGGGGCGAAGGATCATCCTTCGCCAAAGGACACGATGTTTTCATAAGTCCACTGTGCATTGTCCTATCACTACCAAACTCCTGTCACATGATAAGAGTACAAGCCTGAACAGCTCTATGTGTCAATATTTCCTCAGTGTCATAGCGCCACCTACTGATTCGCCAGGAAACAGGAAGTACTTTGTTAATTCACTCTGCATTATCCAACCGGCTCCAAACTACTGACCTATGATCACAATACTGATCTGAACAGCTCCACATATAAATATTAGTTCAGGGTCAGAGCGCCACCTACTGATCAGTGTGAAAATTAAGTTGTGTTAACATTGTCCGATTGACACAAAATTGCTCACGCTACATCAGAGCGCCTACATGAACAGATATATATGTCTGTGCGTAATAATAGTGATGGCGCCACCTACTGGCAAACCTACTGCCGCAGAGCGCAAAACGCATTTAACGTGGAGAAGTGCATGCTCGATCGATGATGTGCGCTTGGTCATCGATCGCTCTCTCCACCGACCGCAACAGGCTTCATTATTAGGGCCCGAGCACCGAATGGTGAGAGGCCCTATTGAAATTGTAGGCATTATTCTTATTATTATTATTCTTATTATTCTCCGAACAATGAATTGGCTTTTTGAGGGCTTCAACGTGCTCAAAAAGTTTTTAAACTTTCCAATAAATTAGAGAGTGGTGAAAATTTACGTAATCTGGAGTATTTGGAAATGGGCGTGGCAAAACGGCTCAACAGCGCCCCCTGGAACCAGCCCCTAGGTTTCCACATAACGGATTTTCATCAAAATCTGGATATAGGTGTATCGTGACCAGTCATGAAAAAAAGTCTCATGGAGCATTATGAAAAACGCAACAGGAAGTCCGCCATTTTGCTTTTAGTGGCCATTTTGGCAATATCCCACATTTTTACTTTTACGTACTTGTCCCAGGGCTTTCATCAGATCAACTTCAAATTCAGATGAGTGTCATCACAACAAGATGGAGATAAAAAATGATTGAGGGATTTTTTTTTTATCACACCGTGTGACCGTGGCATGGTGTTAAAAATTGGTTACACGCCATCAAAACACGGGCATCTGTATCTCGGACATACATGTTCCAATCAAGTCCAAACTAGACATGTAAGACAATAGTCCCCGCCTGATGACATCTATGCATAAATGATGACTTAAAACCGCAGCGCCCCCTGGTGGCAACAGGAAATGTCTTGTTTTTTGCTTGTCTTACACTTGGATGAATTTCTCCTCATCCACTGACCTCAACCATGTCAAACTGTATCAAATGGGTCCCAAGACATTGACAATGAAGACATAAGATTACCGTGACTTTTCGTCAAACGCCATATGAATGGCGTGGCATTAAAGTTCATCAACTCGCCGTGAAACACGAAATTGCTGTAACTTCAGTGTTCATGATTCTATCTCTCTCAAACTACATGTGTGTAACAACAGCCCCCCCCTGAAGATATTCATATGGTTTTAAGAAATGGGCGTGGCAAAAAAAACTGACCAGCGCCCCCTATAGGGCAACCCCGGCACTACGATGGCCGACATTTATACAAATCTATCGGGACATGTGTCGTTTCATAACAAACAAAAAAATATCTTGGATAGGTATGCTTGACCAAACAGGGAGGCCGCCATTTTGGATTAAGTGGCCATTTTTTTTCCATATTCCACATTTTTACTTGATGCACTTGTCCCAGGGCTTTCATCAGATTAACTTCAAATTAAGATCAGTGCCATCACAACAAGATGGAGATAAAAAGTGATTAAGAGATTGACCTTTCGTCACACCGTGTGACCGTGGCGTGGCGTCTTGAGTTTGATTAAACGCCATCAAAACACGAGGTTCTGTATCTCGGACATACATTGTCCAATCGAGTCCAAACTAGACATGTAAGACAAGGGTGCCATCCTGATGACATCTACACAGAAATTATGACTTGAAATCACAGCGCCCCCTGGTGGCAACATGAAGTGACATGTTTTATACTTTGATGAACTGCTCCTGGCTGCTTTAAGATGTACAGCTCAAATGAGCTCAGTCAAGTCATTGAATCAAGGTCAGAATTGTGACATTTCCTCAAACCATGTAAACATTGATGTTTGGCGAAGGATCATCCTTCGCCAAAGGACACGATGTTTTCATAATTCCACTGTGCATTGTCCTATCACTACCAAACTTCTGTCACATGATAAGAGTACAAGCCTGAACAGCTCTATGTGTCAATATTTCCTCAGTGTCATAGCGCCACCTACTGATTCACCAGGAAACAGGAAGTACTTTGTTAATCCACTCTGCATTATCCAACCGGCTCCAAACTACTGACCTATGATCACAATACTGATCTGAACAGCTCCACATATAAATATTAGTTCAGGGTCATAGCGCCACCTACTGATCAGTGTGAAAATTAAGTTGTGTTAACATTGTCCAATTGACACAAAATTGCTCACGCTACATCAGAGCGCCTACATGAACAGATATATATGTCTGTGCGTAATAATAGTGATGGCGCCACCTACTGGCAAACCTACTGCCGCAGAGCGCAAAACGCATTTAACGTGGAGAAGTGCATGCTCGATCGATGATGTGCGCTTGGTCATCGATCGCTCTCTCCACCGACCGCAACAGGCTTCAACGTGCGGGTGCTCGGGCCCGCAAGTGCTACAACGTAGCCCTAGTTATTATTATTTCCCTTTGGGGGGCTTTTTCAGGGTCTAGACATGCTCAAAAAGTTATGAAACTTTGCAGGAAATTCAAGGTCTGCGGATATTTTAGTATTCTGGAGTAATTGGAATTGGGCGTGGCAAAATGGCTCTACAGCGCCCCCTGGAACCAGCCCCTAGGTTTCCACATAACGGATTTTCATCAAAATCTGGATATAGGTGTATCGTGACCAGTCATGAAAAAAAGTCTCATGGAGCATTATGAAAAACGCAACAGGAAGTCCGCCATTTTGCTTTTAGTGGCCATTTTGGCAATATCCCACATTTTTACTTTTACGTACTTGTCCCAGGGCTTTCATCAGATCAACTTCAAATTCAGATGAGTGTCATCACAACAAGATGGAGATAAAAAATGATTGAGGGATTTTTTTTTTATCACACCGTGTGACCGTGGCATGGCGTTAAAAATTGGTTACACGCCATCAAAACACGGGCATCTGTATCTCGGACATACATGTTCCAATCAAGTCCAAACTAGACATGTAAGACAATAGTCCCCGCCTGATGACATCTATGCATAAATGATGACTTAAAACCGCAGCGCCCCCTGGTGGCAACAGGAAATGTCTTGTTTTTTGCTTGTCTTACACTTGGATGAATTTCTCCTCATCCACTGACCTCAACCATGTCAAACTGTATCAAATGGGTCCCAAGACATTGACAATGAAGACATAAGATTACCGTGACTTTTCGTCAAACGCCATATGAATGGCGTGGCATTAAAGTTCATCAACTCGCCGTGAAACACGAAATTGCTGTAACTTCAGTGTTCATGATTCTATCTCTCTCAAACTACATGTGTGTAACAACAGCCCCCCCCTGAAGATATTCATATGGTTTTAAGAAATGGGCGTGGCAAAAAAACTGACCAGCGCCCCCTATAGGGCAACCCCGGCACTACGATGGCCGATATTTATACAAATCTATCGGGACATGTGTCGTTTCATAACAAACAAAAAAATATCTTGGATAGGTATGCTTGACCAAACAGGGAGGCCGCCATTTTGGATTAAGTGGCCATTTTTTTTCCATATTCCACATTTTTACTTGATGCACTTGTCCCAGGGCTTTCATCAGATTAACTTCAAATTAAGATCAGTGCCATCACAACAAGATGGAGATAAAAAGTGATTAAGAGATTGACCTTTCGTCACACCGTGTGACCGTGGCGTGGCGTCTTGAGTTTGATTAAACGCCATCAAAACACGAGGTTCTGTATCTCGGACATACATTGTCCAATCGAGTCCAAACTAGACATGTAAGACAAGGGTGCCATCCTGATGACATCTACACAGAAATTATGACTTGAAATTACAGCGCCCCCTGGTGGCTACAGGAAGTGACATGTTTTATACTTTGATGAACTGCTCCTGGCTGCTTTAAGATATACAGCTCAAATGAGCTCAGTCAAGTCATTGAATCAAGGTCAGAATTGTGACATTTCCTCAAACCATGTAAACATTGATGTTTGGCGAAGGATCATCCTTCGCCAAAGGACACGATGTTTTCATAAGTCCACTGTGCATTGTCCTATCACTACCAAACTTCTGTCACATGATAAGAGTACAAGCCTGAACAGCTCTATGTGTCAATATTTCCTCAGTGTCATAGCGCCACCTACTGATTCGCCAGGAAACAGGAAGTACTTTGTTAATCCACTCTGCATTATCCAACCGGCTCCAAACTACTGACCTATGATCACAATACTAATCTGAACAGCTCCACATATAAATATTAGTTCAGGGTCATAGCGCCACCTACTGATCAGTGTGAATATTAAGTTGTGTTAACATTGTCCGATTGACACAAAATTGCTCACGCTACATCAGAGCGCCTACATGAACAGATAAATAGATGTCTGTGCGTAATAATAGTGATGGCGCCACCTACTGGCAATCCTACTGCCGCAGAGCGCAAAACGCATTTATTGTGGAGAAGTGCATGCTCGATCGATGATGTGCGCTTGGTCATCGATCGCTCTCTCCACCGACCGCAACAGGCTTCAACGTGCGGGTGCTCGGGCCCGCAAGTGCTACAACGTAGCCCTAGTTATAATTGTAATTGTCAGTACCACATCATTAATTACTTTTATCTAGATCTCCTTATAATGTAATGCTTATCTTAATCAAGGATGAGGACTATTTCATCATACATGATGCATCATAGCTTTTGCACGCTGGTGGGGGCCCGTGTTGGGCAGAATGTGCCCTTTTAATTTTTTCGCCCCTGCCCTTCAAACAGTCTGAGTCCGCCACTGCCTACAGCGGATGACAACACCGCGGCGGTGAATGGCACACATAACAGTTTCACTAGGTAGCATATTCTCCTGCAGGCCAATGCGCCTACGGAGAATGGCCACGCCGCGGCGGTGAATGGCGCACATAACAGGTTCACTAGGTAGCATATTCTCCTGCAGGCCAATGCGCCTACGGAGAATGGCCACGCCGCGGCGGTGAATGGCGCACATAACAGGTTCACTAGGTAGCATATTCTCCTGCAGGCCAATGCGCCTACGGAGAATGGCCACGCCGCGGCGGCGAATGGCTCACACATAGCAGATACCGATACGTACGTCAGGCTCCGAATATGTGCAGTTTTGGGGGGTTACAAGTATTTGCTCATCACTCCCATCATTCCTGTGTAATCATATGGGGGAGTGATTAAGTTGGAGCCTAGACGCCAAACACTAAATCTGTTGTAATAAATATATTACATGATCGAACGTGAGTTGTCTGACTGAAATACACATGTACAAAAAGCCGTACTGCAGTGCTGATGATAAGAAAGACTCAATGACCTGTATGATTCCCAAACAACATGTTGAGTTATTTTCATGAACTAAACAGTATTGCACTTGAAGATACTGATCCATGGAGTGTTTGTTCTTTCACATTGCACAATAGGATTTATACACATCTGGTGTCACAGGTGAAGAGAAGGCTTCCGACACCAAAGAGGACATTTGATAAGTAGAAAGTGATTTTCTTTATTTTAGCTTTGTTCTTTCCTCAGCAGCTCAGCCCAGCGTTTGTCAAAGAACTCTTTCATGGTCCGTCCTGCACGTCCAATTTGTGAATCGTCCTCATTGCACTTCTCACAGTTGTCAAACACAAGGTGGACGTCCATGAGGAAAGTCTCGGAATTTAGGTACCTGCAAAGATTGGAAATGGTTTAATTGTAATTCAGAGGCAGCATTCAAATCAGAAAAGTAACGTAGTAAATAAAGGATGTATGAATGCATGTATAACACAAACGTACTGGTTGTTGGTTATTTTTTTTCGGATGGTCGAGAAGTCCATGGGCTTTTTGATTATCCTTTTGTACCAGGGGTAGGCTTTGAGGTTAACTGGAGTTAGAAAGGGCCCCGCCTCCTCATGAGCCTCCAGCTCAGCCAGCAGAACTCTGGAGGAAAATGAGCAGTCGACAGAGCTGAGCTTTTTTATATAGTTTCAGATATTTGTGAAAAAGATTGAAACAGATTTTGAAGTGAACAAGGATCTGTTTGCAATGTTAAAGTAAAAAATCCACAACTGAATCTAATCTGATGGGTTCCTCCTTGGGTCGCGTCCCACTCCCCCAATGCTTGCGCTTATAACGTTGAGATGAAATAAATGCGGTTCTCTATCCATGCAGTGAGAATGTGTTCATACCTACCGGCACATTTCCTGCCAAACTTTGTCTTCCTTGGCCAGTTTGGCTCTTTTGGCACAGGACCCACGGCTGTCAAGCTTGGCCCTGCGCCTCTTCCTTCCCCCAGCTTTTCGGTTCTGTAGCCCCGTACTCCGGGGGAATTGAGCGCTTTGCTGAAAGACGGGACATAAAAACGACGGGTGAGGAGCCACGCGCAACACGCAGATTTAATAAATGGATGTGGACATGTGGAACAATGAAGATATCATTGGACAGTTGAACAGATTGAGGCTCGTTGATCTGCTCTGCTTGTGGCCTAGGGGATTTTATTAAGTGAAAGACAAGATAAATGAGTCTCAGGTTTACCTTGATAGGGATATTTGTATTTGTATGAGCTGTAAGTAGACAAAGGTTCAGGATATTTTTACCTTGATCTGCAGACCGCCAGAGACGTCTCTCCTCTCCAGAGCCTCCACCGGCTGCTGTTGGCTCATGTCCAACTCCATGGCCTGCTCCTCCACACACCAACTCTCCACGGTTTTCTCCCTCACTTTATCCAGCTTCGCCACATCAAACGCTGCCCCCATAGATACATACAAACAATACAGCAAATTACTGTCTATGAAAAGCAACATATAAATGCAGAATTGAAGTGAGCAGAGGAGTTGTGGACACACCATCTTCGCTGTTGGAATAGAGCAGGGTCAAATACTCCATATTAATTTGGATCTGATTCCGAAGAGCATTCTCTCTGAAGCCTCGACTGTGGAGCGCCTCCACCAGACTGTGGAGCTCCTGCACGTCGGACACTCGCCACCAACCACGCAGCATCTCTGCCAACAGAAGAGAGAAGTATTGATAATTGCTTAATTTTAGCAGCATAAGGAAGTTGTAAAGCTGAGGGACAGTCATCACAGCATGTACTCCAGGACTGTCCGGGCAGTGATGATCTTTAGTCCAGCATATTTCACTTGTGCTTAATGGCAGTGAGACATTCTTACCCTTAGGGATGGGCTGAGGTCGGAGGAAGTCACACAGGGCCTCTGGGGTCTCAAGCGTGTTGACAGTGTTGTTAGTTAGTGTCTTAGTCAGCTGATCGTCCTGAAGGACAGGCTGGGGGCTGGAGGTTTCCTGTGTCTCCTTCAACTCTTCATAACCTGAGTAACATTTAAAAAATCAGCTCAAAGTGCATAAAAAACATAATAATTCAGATGTACATTTCAGTATGAGTTTTCACCTTCGCTGCTCATTATGCCCTCAACAAAGACGCCGCCACACCCTGGGAGAAGCCAGTAGCACCTCATGTAGCGGTCCTGTCCAATCATCAGGGAGGGCTGTGACTGAGAGTGTAGCAGCTTCTTTGTGATCTGGTTATGTTGCTAAAGAGACAGAAAACAGAGGTAGAATGGGATTTGTTTAATTCATCAACTAGCTCATCCTGGGAAAATGAATGTGGGTGAGATTTACCATGCATAATTTCTCGATTTGTTTCTCCAGCTCCTCCACACTGGCGGAGTTCACATTGTTGTCCTAGATGAAAAGATGTCATTAGTGTGAGGCCAGTGGACTGACTGACAGTAACTATAACAAACGCTGATTGAGCCGCTGGCAACAGTAAAAAGAAAAAGCATCATGCTGTTACTGACCTCCTCCTCCCGTATCTCTGCTCGAGAATCCTCTTCCTCCTCTTCATATGCTTGGTCGATGCTGTCATCTCCGCCCACACTGCTGTCTCTCTGCTCAGTCCTCTTGTTGTGGAGGCTCCACAGTCTTTGAACGCAGAAATGTACAGAGGAAATAATGTATATATTAATGTATTCACAAAAAGATTTAAAAAAACTTTGCACAGAACCTTCTGGTAACAACTTGGAAGAAACATGTTCTCACTCTCGGAGCTGATCCTCTACAGCCCACTTATCCTTCCACAGTCCGGTCATGTGTTCCATGTTCTTGTCGTTCTCACTAAAAAGTAACATTGAAAATCATGCTTCAATACTTAGATTGATACATTTGAAGCACACTGCAGCGGGCAGGAGATGCCTTTCAAAGTGTTGCTGGTACTAAAGAAAGACTAATGGAACATAGTTTGATGCAACCTTTTGAAACTATCCATCAGACCATGATTTGTCATATTCCTTTTGATACATCCGCTGTTTCTTCACAATTTGAGCCCTCATGAATAAAACAAGTGACTTTTCTCTGCTCTCAGGCAAAGAGATTGACTTAAGCTCCAGGCACATTATAAACACTTGTTTAAACTGTTTAGGCAATCAACTTTACAAAATAAAAAATGGCTCATTCAACACAAATTCAACAACACTTTGAAAAAAAGTCCATAGTCCATAATTTTGTTATAATGTGAATATAAGCAAAAATAAATGAGAAGTGAGATATTTGAGGATTAGAAGGACATGAATCCCTCACCTGTGAACAGCGTTACTCCAGGTGAGCCCATTAACCAGGAAGGTCAACATGGAAACCTTCTGAGAGGGACTGTGGTCCTGAAAAGCTCTAGTCCTGAGACTGAGGGCCAGAGGAGCAAACTCTGTCTGATAACTGTGAGCCTCCATGTAGATCTGCAGGATCTCAGACACATTGTCTCTGTTGATGGCCACATTACTCAAGTCTTCCCCTAGTAGGGTTTTGCTCTAAAAGAAAAATATTGATAAGTTCAGTCAGTGTGTTTAATAAATGTTGTTCACCTACTTAGCGTGAAGAGTAAGTATTTGTGTATACTACAATGTCAAACAACAGACACAGAAACCTAAAGTGTGTTCTGACTGGTTAGCAGAGAAGAGGCAGTCTGCTAGTAAAAAACAAAACAATGTCCGCTCAGCTGTTATGCTGTTGCCAAGTATGCCAACATGTACTCATACAGACTGTATTAAACTAGAGTGTCCCTGCTGTCAGGTCTTCCTTAAATATATTGAATAAAAGTACAACTCTACTTTTGAACTACTGCAGTGGTTCTGCATCAGCTACAGAAATGGTGCAAGTCAATGTCTAAAGCAATTAAATGTGAACCCTGTAAAAAGTTACGTCTGATCAGTTTGAATGTGTGTGTTTGCATTAATACATGGTTAACAACGCCTTTACAATTCAACAACTGTATAAATACTACACTGACAATGACAGACTCACCCTGTGACCTGCAGGTATCCCGGGAAACTGTATGGCTGAAGATACCATGCTCACCAGCAGGTCTTGAACTTTAACCATACTGCCCCCAGTGTTAATTAAACCCTCCTGAAGGACACTTAAGTCGAGGTCGTTTAAATTCGCTAATCCCAGGGCCTTTCCAAAGGTGTGTAAAAACTGCAGCACCTTCAGGCAGTGAAATAAGGTGCTTCCTTCCAAGACCAGACCAGGGACTCGCGAAAGCTCTGGAAGACACTGAAGAAAAAAAAAAAAAAATTGAAATGATTTGTAAATCAATCTGACCCAAGTATTTTTGGTTTCAGACTATATAGGTAAAATGTGTTATAGATTTCAGTAGCCACTTGGTGGCAGTACTCTGACTTATACCTGCTCTCTTTAATCAAACGTAGATGCTTTCAGTGATATTAAGCACCTATTTTTATATGTGACAGTAAAACAATGAAACCATAAAGTTGTCAAAACATCTAATCTTCATGCCTATAGCTCCTACAGTGATATACTGATTTATTTCCTATGTAAAAAAAACAACAACACATGCCTGGTTGAATTCTTAATCTCTCCACATACATGTATGATGTACATTCCACAGATGGAGACTCTCTGTGGTAATATGTACGCACTCTGATGTACGGACTCTCTGTGTGTGAATACCTTCAGATCGGCTAAGCACATGTCTTCGTTTGGGGCATTGGCTTTTTCCAGCTCCACTTGTCTGAGCTGGAGTTCCCTCTCCTTGTTTAGCCGTTCCTCGTTCGTCTTCTCCTCCTTCAGACGCTCTTTCTTCTGCAGCCAAGAGATCGTATTATTCCCGATGATATTGAGATCGGTATAAAAAACACAAATTAGAAACTAAATTACCAAAGTCTAAGAAAGATGCATCCGTTTCACAGCAATCTTACAAACCACACAGACAGGACATAACAAAGCATAATAAAACATAACAATAAAAAATAATAAATAATAAAATAAAATGATAGTAAGGGTCCATTTACTAGGACTAAGAAGGCATAATAAGTTGCTAAATACATAATAAATGGGGCCAAAACATTACCGGGCTGACAACAGAAGCAACAGTGAAAAACACAATTTGCTCATAAACATCAGTTATTGACCTTGATTCTTTTCTCAGCCGCCAATTTTCGGGCCTTGGCTGCTTCTTCCTGTTTCTGTCTTTTAGCCTGTGAATGAAAAAAAGTTCAAGAAACAGAGTTGGCTGACACACTCATTCAATAAGTACAATATGTCCAGAACAGAAAAGATAAATTAACATTTAACCGGAGCAACAATGTCTGATTAATGAATGAAAGGACCATTTCCTTGGTTAGAGGTATAACATGAAAAAAACTTGAATGAATATTTAAGTGTTATACTTCATATTTTGTATAATTTTGGTATTAGTTTGCTGTGGTCGCTCACTGCTCTGTGTGTCTTGCACTAGATGGGTCAAAAGCAGAGGTTACATTTCCCTACCTGCATGAGTGTGCCTGTGCATGTCTGTGCATGTGTTTGGAACAAATAAATGCATCTTAATCTTAATCTTAATCTTAATCTTAATCTTAATCTTAATGATGTCAATAGAAAATATTCCACACAAATCTAAATAGAGCAAGTGTCTCTCTGGTAATATCAGATCTAACATATTGACACGCGGAGTGAAGAGATGATTATTCCCTCTCATTAAGGCTCAAAGACAAAATGGCAGCTGTTTCTGCAATCACTTTCAGGACCAACCTCGAGAAGTTGCTGAGCACGGCGTTCTTTCTCCATTCGGAGCTGCTGCATGCGTTTGATCATCTTCTGGTAAAAGGATGAGAGCAAGATCAAATGAATTAACTGTTAAGTCCTGCATGTTATAGAGAGGATGGAGGGGGGCAGGGTGTGGGGTGAGGAAGCAAAGTGGGTCTATGCAAATCAGGAAGGTGTAGCATTTTGAAGGATAGCAACTTGCTTGTGGAATTTCAGAGCAGTTCAACTGTTTCAATTTAAAACATTGAGAGTGCACAAATTCTGAAAATGCAACAGCTGATAGTTGGGAAGATCATGCAAAGAAAGATCCTTACCTCCTGTTCGAGAAGTTTCATATGCTCTCTCTTTATCCTCTTCTGCTCCGCCAGCCTTACGGCTAGAAAACACAAACATGTTAGGTTCACACACGCAATCTGATCCAATGTTAGAGAAGAGTCTGACGAGACTGTGGCTGTTTACCTTCCTGCCTCCTGGCCTCCTTGGCTGCTCGGGCCTTGGCCTGCATCTCCATTTTTTTCATCAATTTGATCTCAGCTAACAGTCCAGCCATTTCTGAAACATGATGGGATATAAACCATGAAATCACCCGCCACAGAGAATTGAAATGATTAGTAAAATATTGACCTGCAGACAACCCCAAAGTCCTGATTTCCAGAGGAAAAGCCTGAAGCATTTAGTGACATATGGTTCTTATTTATATTAAAAAACTCTAAAGATGGTTTAGGTTGGTCTTAACAGTAAGGAAAAAAGTTGGGAAAGAAAAGGCTCATGGGCGATAAACCTTGTTCTATGTTCTTAATGTTAAAGGGAGCCTCTTTTAAGGTGGCTCTTACAAGGTGGGCAACTCTTACAACTTGTTTTGTGGAGCTGACTCCAAAACATCCACCACTGACATTGTTTGAAAAAACGGTTTTGGAAGTAAACTCTATTGTAGCTGAGCTGGGATCATCTTAAAGTGATCTCACATATATGTTCAGGTGGCCAGACTTCCTCATGAAAAATCAGAAGTGAAAATTTCAGATTCAGCCGGTTTTACCTATTTCACAGGTGACACTGAAACATTTCAAAGATGTACACTGACCTTGATCCTCCAGTTGGCGGCGCAGCTTGGCATCCATCGCTGAGATAATGGGAGTGATCTCCTCCTCAGCCAGTAAAAACCACTGACGACCCTGAGAAATATTACAAAGACGAAGGAAGGATTAAAGAAAATGAAAGGAGAAGATGGTCAGACTGAGTTGTATCTACCGATTGCTTACATTAACAAAATTAAGCTTTCAAGCTTAAGATTCATCATAAATTAACTTTGATAGATATGTCTCAACAAATATGTGAATTCTTGTAATGTTTCTATCAGACCTCACACCATTTTACATTAAATGTATGTATCTCATATATATATATATATATATATATATATATATATATATATATATATATATGTTGTGCAGAGTAAATAAAAGGGAACATTTACCTCTGGTCCTTGTCTGGCTTCATAGAAGGCACCAACTTTAATTTTTGGACTAAAGCTGAAGTTGTCCCTTGAGATTTTAGATATTCCATTCTCCACCAAGTACTGCAGACAAAAGAATTATGCATTGTAATTAAAGCATGGGAAGAACTGTGAGCTATATAACTGGTAACATGTTGTGATTTCCACTGGTGTGTGATTACATAAAGCTGCAGTGACTATATGCCATGGTTTAAGGTTTTATATTTTCCATAAATTGTTGGTTCACCTTTGTCACATCAGGATACCGATGCAGTTTCTTCCCGCATGGTGCAATGTAAGCAACTTCCACTTTGAGTTGACCTGCCACGCTCCTGATCCGAGTCTCTCTCTGCCACCTGAGCAAACACAATTACAAACCAAGTACAACATATAAATCATGAAATCAATACCATTAAATTATTGTTTCAGCTGTATTCAGTCATCATTAATATATAGAGACTTTTAAAGAGAAAGATTTCTTGCAATAGTCATTTCCCGCAATTGAATAATGGTGTTCAGAGACAGAACTGGGGCTGATACATATTCTCTCATTCAAACCAGCAGGGAAACAAGGAGGGAAATGATGTAATGGATGACTGTACAGCTGTCTACTCCTAGATGGACATGAGCCAAGAGGGGCAACCCCTCAGTCCCCAGGAGAGTCAGATCATCAAAACAATGTTAGTTTCATTTAACAAGAATTTCATGCACAACAGCTCACCCATACTCAAGAGGCAACTTCAGAACTCTGTCAACTGTCAGTCTGCTCCTCTTCCCTGATCCTAAAAACAGGGAGACATGACTTCAACCTGAGCAAGTTACACTACACATCTCATCTTAGAAAGTCACAATGTTCTCTACATGTTCCATGACTCATCCAGTATCAGATTCAAAAAGCATCTGCCTGGGATATAAAAACAAAAGCTGCTGGAGATAAAACAATGATGTGACAAATATAAAAAAAAGAAGTATCATTATGCAAGAGGTAGGGAGACAAAGGTGTGTGTGGGGGGGGGGGGGGGGGGGTAAAAATTGTGAGAAATCAATGCTGTCCTGAAGCAGAGATTTAACGATCTTAGTCAACTGTAATTTCAAGCTGTATGGTAGTTTCTGGGTGTGTTTGGTACCTGGCAGTGGGGTAAGTTCAGACTCAGCTCGCTCTGTCATGTCATCGTCAGAGCCGACAGAGGGTGACATGTCAATCACCAGATCGCCCTCTGACTGGCTCTCTGGGGAATTCCAGAGTGACAGAAGAAAAACAAGTGAAAGAGCAGAAATAAATCCTAATTAGCATTCTTCAAACAACCAAACCATCCAGAGCACTGGTCATTTCTCAAAGTAGCCTCATCTAACAGTGAAGACATTTGATTAATTAGAGAGGGGTGTTTAATCTAACCAGAATCCTCCTCCTCAAGATCATCTGCATCATCTTCATCTTTGCCACCATCTCCCAAAGAGTCAGAGTCGGAGTCCTTGCTGATGTGGAAGTCAGACGAGGTGGTTTTCAGGAGACTCCTTCCTGCATGTAGAGATTTAGGCCTCTTGGTCTTCCTCGATCCGCGTCTTTGCCGCTTGTTGTTGAGGGTGCTGCTCTGCATGCGGCGCCTCTTGATGAGATCCAAGGGGGCATCCTGAACTTCACTGTCGAGCGCTCCATTAGGACAAGGATTCAGCAACAGGTTGGTGTCATTGCTGTGTGGGAGAGATGATAAATGACTACTCGATATATCTGGCAATATTTGGGTGGTAACAATGTTGAAGAGGATGCTGAACTGATGTGACTTAATACCCGTTCTGGCTGGAGAGTTGCTGAGAGACAGGTTGCTTTAAAGAGACCTCGGAATACACGCGCTAAATAAAAATGCAAAAGAAAAGGAAACAAAGGGGGAAAAAATCAAGCAATTACACAAACTGTTACTCACATTACATCGCTGTGGGCTGTGAATGAAGGAATTTAAGGTTTAATAAGAGACGTGTCATGCTCTGGCAACCAAAAGTCTGTATTTAATGTACCACCATCATATGACCTAAAATGCTCTTGTTACAGATTGCCACATTCCACCTCCTTCTCAGTACAGTGACAATAACGGAGTCCTGTAAAAAGGCCAATTTCTCTCTCTTGATAACAAACATCCTGAAGCAGAACAGAGCTAATGCTTGTCAGTTTTCTCCATAGAGCTAAACACATTGACCACCGCATGACTAGAAATCTACAAGGGACAGACTTTCGTGTACTACGATAAAAGTAATCAAAATTGTGTCTATGCATTCATCGTCTATTGTGATGGGAACCACAGATTTGTTCAGCGAGAATGAGGGACAACACATGAGAACAGAGCTCATTCTGTTGCAAGAGAGAAACAAACTACAGGAATTCATTTTTCTGTACATGAGATAGAATTCAGAAATAAAAGAAAACCAGCTACAATGCAGCAACATGAATACAAATGATAACTCACCTTTCGCGATGTAGATCTGTTGCGGTGCAATGAGATTTCCTCTGGGTTTCCACTGCTCTCCTTTGGGTTATGAACAGGCTGTGTGGGCTCAGAAGAGGGCATCCGACCCCTCTGTTCATGTGAGGGCTTCTGTGGGGCTAACGCTGGGGGTGGTTTGGGTGAAGAGGAAACAGGTAGAAGCTTAAGTAAGGAAAGAAATTTATGTTTGATTGATGTACCACGAGACAGGGGTTTTTGAGGGGAACAGAGGGGAAGAGGTTCGGGGGAAGAGGAGAAAGAGAAGGGCTTTGGTGAGGGTTTCTGTCCGTCCTCCTCTGCAGTCCTGGTTTTCTCGAGACACAGCGTAATTTTGACGGTCTGTCGCCGGCCAGCAGGATGGGGAGAGGACTGGATACGGCCATCCAAAGTGTTCTTTGTCAGCCGCTGAGTGGGAAGATGTGGAGAACAGGGAGAAGACAGAATGTCATGTCAAATCCTGCTGAGAAATCCTCACTGTGGCAACTCTGTCACTTAGCACATACATCCAGTTTTCTGCCATTAAGGCTGCTTTACACAGAGACAATTTTTAACAACTGCTACACACAAAACTTTACAAAACAACCTCTTGTACCAGAAGCATTCATTTGAAATGTCCCACCAACATAGAAATATGGCCTTATGGTAAATGATAAACCAAAAATAATGTCTCAGCCAATTGTAGATATTCTGCTAAATGTTTAAACACAGACAACAGCATTTCAACACAGCCTGGCCTTACCTCATCCTCCTCCATGGCATCAGCATCCCTGGAGTGATCTGACATGGATCCTGAATGGCTGCTACTCATGATTGACTATACCTCACAATAGAGTCTGTTCAGGTTCCACTTTAACCACCTTGAGAAAATCCAAGATGGTGAACTACATTCTCTATTCAAGAGTACTTGAACAGGTGAATCAGCACCTTTAAACATTCCTATGATATAATATCAAAGAAACAGCCTATTGTCTTGTGGACAACAAAGGCAAAGTATCCTAAGATCCTGTATAATTCTCCTATGATCTCCAGAGGGGAAATATGCTTGTCATTATTTTTATATTTGTAAGTTAATGCAGCAACTGTTTTTTGCAACCAATTGTAATTTGGGGCAGTTTCCTCATAGGCCTTGCAAAGTTTAGTCTTTGTGTTGTTTTAATGGTGCAGAACCGAGAATAATTGGCCAATCAACTGAAGACTGCTCACCTAGCTCAGCTAGGCCTACACTGAGACATTTTACAAAAGGAGAAATGGCTCATTCTCCAGAGTCATTGTCATTCATATGGTGTGAAGTCTGAATTGTCCCTGGAGCTGTCTATGGTGCTGAATCTGAACTGTGATTCCCTAGGAAAAGTAGCTTCTTACCTCTGAGTATTTCCACGAAGAACTCCAGACATTTATATTTATTTGCTGCATACTGATGAAGTTACTGGATTATCAGTAGAAGATCAGGAACCATGGACATAAGATCAAATACATAATCATTAGGGCTGTCAATATAAAAAAAATTAACTAATTAATCTCACATTTTGAAATTCATTCATCTCGATTAATCGCGATTAAAAGTTTGATTTCTTCTAAAGACTAAATTGTATAAATTAACGAGTAATAACTTCAGACGTGTATTTCAGACACAAACGACTCACAGAGCTATGTTTTCAATGAGGCTCAGGCCTATAACTCCCACCTATACAGTGGCAGCCAGGTATTTAAATATCATGTATGATAAATTGTGTAACAAAAAAAAGCAGAGGCTATGCCCAATGTCCTTGGAAACAAAAACACTGCTTCTTTCTTCAGTGAAACATTCAGATTAGTAAAAAAGGTATTTTAGACACCATTGGTACTGTCATCTTCAACATTGAGCAACAACATAACATGTAGCCTTGGTAAACTAAACCGACATTCAAATCTGTTATGTTAAAGTGCAAAAGATCTCTGCTACTTTAACTGAATTGTGCCTAATCATCTTTGACTTTCAGCCAATTCCTGAGACAGACAAACATGTTCACATTTTCTGGAGCCAATGCTGCTCTGCTCTTCTGGACAATATGACCTGAGAAAGAGAACAGCCGGCCCACAGGGCACTGCGGTAGCTGGGGTTGACAGGTGTTTCCTTGCTATTCCTGCAAGCTTCTCGTGTGTGCTGCCTTCCTGACCACCAATTTAGGGGACAGTCCCCCATCTTCAATTTTGGCCCCGCTCTGTAACGGTCCAGAGCTTTGTCAATGGACTCCTCCTCTTCTTCCTCTGAATCTGTATCAGAGGAGGCCAACCAGAAGGGAGACGTCCTCTGCTTTTTTGGATCCTCTGTCTCTCTTCTCACAGGTGCAGAACGCATCCCACCTTTGTCCTCTAGCGTCAGGTTGCGCGGTAAAGCCCACACCTCACCTCTTTCGGGAGGCACTTCAAGTCCTTAAACTTCTCTTTGCGATTGGCAAGGTCTGCAGTAAAGGTGTCTTTGAATTTCAGCAGGTAGATGGGATCATCCTAAGATGACTACATCACCCTGGACAGGTGGCACAAGGCTTGTAAGACCACTGAAAAGGAAACATACTGCTCTCCACCCTGTAGTTCAGTCACATGACTACAATAAAAGGTGCAGGCATGTTTTAATAAGGGCCTTAAAACAATCACCCTCACACACATGCAAACACACACAGGACAGGGAAACAGAAAAAAAGAAAATACGAGCAGAAGTGGAGAGAGAGAGAGGGAGCATAGAGTAGAATATAGGCCTCACTCAAAGAAAAAGACTAGCAGAGGGCGAGCCCAGACACATGGCCTACAAACTGAGGGACAGAGTACAGAGTAGTCCACACTCAGAAGACATTAGCAAAGGGAGAGTATAAGTAGTCCTACACATATGAACATGCACACATGCAAACAAACAGAGAGATGACATGAGAGAGAGAGAGACAAAGACAGAGAACGAGAGAAAGAGAGAGAGAGTGTGGGTAGGAGACATCAAGTACGAATATGGGCCCTATCGATAAGAAAGGGAGAGCAGAGACGCAGTTGGAATGAGAGAAGACAGGGAGAAGAGTAGCTTAGGTCACACGCAGAAAATAATAGCAAAGGAAAGGAGTAAGTAGGCCTACACACACAAACATGCACGCAGGCGCGCGCACAAACACACACACTGCCGAGCAGGTGGCGAGCAGGTCCGCAGAGAGGCAGCAGCAGCTCAGCTCGTCTGTGTGCTGCTGCAGAGTGTGGACTAATGTCACCATGATGATGAAGAGGAGGAGGAGGAGGAGCAGGAGGTTCACTCCCCAGGGGGCGCACACTGATCTTATATGAGACAAACAGCTGATGGGAGCTGTCAAAGGGATGGAGGCGGATGGGGAGCCTCTCAGGAGGAACATGGACTTCCTGTTTCAGCCCAGTTGTAACGTGTTTATCTCAGATGTTATCAGTCACGTGATCCTCAGTCACACGATGCTGAAGCCCCCCTAAAATGTGCTTCAGCCCCCCAAAATAATTTTTAATTAAACTATTGTTTTACACATGGACAAGTTATTTATAGGGTTAGGGTTAGGGTTAACATGCTTACATGTCATTTTAAATAGACTTTAGTGCCATGAACATGTCTTCTGATCTGATATTGACCTCAACCATGAATAAATTGAAATAAATGTGTATATATACAGTAAATATATAAATGATAATGACTTGTGTGTGTGTGTGTGTGCGTGCCTGTGTGTGTGTGTGTGTGTGTGTGTGTGTGTGTGTGCATGTGTGTGTGTGCGTGAGTTTGTGTGCGTGTCAAATGGGCGTGGTCAGTGTGATGGGTGGGCCCTCAGATGAGATGATAGTATTATTATTGTATTGTTGTCATAATTAATATATAGATTTGACCAAATGTAAAAAAGTTAAGAAACATTGTTTGTCTATGCTCTGCTGTGTTCGTATGAATAGTAGCAAACTAAATAAATCACACTGATTTGTTTCACTCCAACACTGTGTTAATTGATCAATGAATCCTGTATGTATATTCAGAAAGACAGAGGTAGATGTTACTGTACTAGTTATTTTTATTCAAAAAGTTTAACATATTTACAACACATCATTAGATCATTTCAAATATGTACAAAGGGGGACAGGGGAGGGGTTTGTTTTGAGGAGTAGAAAAAGGGTGAGGGCAGGGGCTTCTCCACCTCTTCTCTCTCCTCCAGCTAATCTCGGCCTCCTCCTTTCTGTAGCTCAGTCCCATCGTTGGAGTTTTCTCCTGCTGCAGTTTCGTCTCCTTTCGGCCCTGAAGCAAGCACCTTCTCGTTCTCGTTCTCGTTCTCCTTGTTGACCTCCACCTCACTGCTACAGCTTGTCTCAGGTTCCTGGTGCATGCTCCTGGTGCAGACTTGCTTCCATAATTTTAGCTTTGGCCTGACAGTCAGTGAGCTCAGCCAAGGAGTCAAGATAGGCCCTGAGGCGAGCACGCCGTTTCTTGACCTCCTTCGTTATGACATCATCTTTGTCTTTCAGCTGGTTTTCCAGCTGCTCCACCTTCTCCGTCAGGGCCTGGATCTCATTCTCCTTCTCCGTCTCCATCTCCCTCTCGGTCTCAGTCTCAATCTTAATCTCCAATCTTAATCTCCCAATGTGAACATTATACAACCCAGGATATTTCCAAACAAAATTCAGACTTAAATAGTTTAAATTTATTTTACCAAGAGGTTTATGTCACACTGTATGAAGAACATTTAAGAAAAGACAATTTTCTACAACCATAAATTCCATTGCACAAGTGTTTTGCAGCAGAAAATACCTTCATAGGTGTCTATGGATGAGAGTAATACAGTTCAGAGCTCAAACAAAACCTAAAGAATCACGGAGACGGATGACCAATTACAATACATATGATTAACTGGATATGAAATGACTTCTACAAGAGGATATGACATTTTGATCATTTTGCGCAGCCCTAGTTTTCATTGAAATGCTTGTTCTCTCAAATGAAAATACTTTGTTCTTTAAAATGCACAACAATGTTTGTCAGTAGGACTTCCTGATATCTTCCTCAACGATCAATGGACACACATTCTGTTCATCCACCGACTGCCCTACCTTACATATGACATGAGAGTATGATTTTAAAGGTCAGATTTCAAAAACATCTCAGAGTTCATTTTTACTGTTTTAGATTCTTAGTACTGGAGATCCTTAACATCTTTCTGTCTAAAGTCGATTTTAGGTCTATTTAAGAAGACTTGTACTGTTTGTATTGATCTATTAATGCAAAATGCAACAAATTGGCAGCTAACATGGTCTATCAATGAGGCCTAACTGGTTTGACCACTATAGAGGCTTTTGGAATATATGAACTTTATATGAACGGCATATCAATGACAATAAAGAACCAATGTCTGCTGCAGATGTTCTTAAGAAATTTGTATTATTGTACAAAGATTAAAAGAAACTTCATTTCTTTGTCAACATAACACACCATTCATTATGTAAGAGAAGTTTTTTATGAGATCAAATTCTGACCTGATGTTTTGACAGATTCTTCTTCAGCGTGTCTTACAGTGCAGGGCTGTAATATTAATGTTGCTCTCTGTCCTGCACCTCACATCACCTCTCTGTTTCTCTGGTAACTCAGACCAAATGCTTTCCTGAAAATCCATGTCATATTTATACTGTATTCTGTCAAACTGTGTGCACACAGCAGCACTGGATGATCTTGAGTCTTTACTTTGTTGCTCACACTGTGAGTTATATCAGTCATTATAAGAGTGAAGTCCTCACAAAGAGATGTAATCCCTGACACAGCCTATATTTTCTACATTATTAGAAATGGCTCCGTTTGTTTAAACCCCTGCTTATCAAACAAAGTGGAAAAAACTATTCTTCTCAGGTTCCTTTTCATCCTCTAATGCAATAAAGAGAAGAACTGAAAATAAAATCAACTGCATTAAATTACTACCAAAGATGCCGGCTGCTAAAGGCATGCACATGTATTTATTTTACAGTAATGGTAAATGGTTTTGTATTTATATAGCGTTTTTCTAGTCTTGATGACCACTGAAAGCGCTTTACATTACAGTTTCACATTCACCCATTCAAACACACATTCATACAGTGCATCTACTTGCAGCACTTTTGTTCTTCTATGGGGGGGCCATTTGGGGTTCAGCATCTTGCCTAAGGACACTTCGGCATGCAGATGGTTCAGACTGGGGATTGAACCGCCGACCTTCAGGCTGGAGGACGACCACCCTCAGCCACAGCCGCCCAACAGCCGTAATGTGCTTCTTTTAAATGATAAACAGTGTAGTATATGAGGAATAATGCAGTGTGGCATGCATCTTAATTATCTTGACGGACACATAATGGTTTCGGGTCTTTCTAAAAAAAAATTAGCATTTAAATCCAGAGCCTAAATTAGCGAAGTAAATTGTGAAATTTTAAAAATCAATTTTACTCAATCAGCTGAATGGAATTATATTATCAGGTGCATGTAGAATATATATGTAGAGTATTTCTTTCTTTCTCTCTCTTTCTACATTTCTTGTCTGTTGTAGTACTTTTGTGTGTCTCTCTGTAGCCATTTTGTGCCACTTCAGACTTGTGTTGTGTCTCTTAGTCTTTTTTTGTCTGTTTGCTGTGGATTTGTGTCAAATTGTATTTGTTTGGTTAATCTTTATAGTTATTTTTATTTTATTGGTAGTTGTTTGTTCTACCTTAAAAGATATAAAACAAGCACGACGATTTCCATGACTTTTATAACTTCAGACGACAAGAAATAGCAAATAATGATTCAAAGGGAGCAAACAACATGGAACCTCGAACAAACACAGGAGAAATGATACATGTAAAATGATTTAGAACAGTCAATTATATTAATGATTAGATAATAAGATATAACAAATATGATTCTTAGTGTCAAAATGTACTCAAAGGAGAGACGTTTAAATGTGCAAAAGTATTGACATTGACAAATGTGACAACTGAAACAATAACATTTGTATTGGAAGCTATCAAATCTGCACCATCAGCAAATGTAGTCATCCTTATAAATCCTAAACATCTCATTTAATTCAATTCAAAAATATATCAGGCAGCACTATTTTGACATGTGACCATCAAATACTACAAATTGCAGCACTGACTGAGCTTTCTCATAGGTTTGACCCAATAGTTAATACTTTCTCTGGGCTTCAGAAGAGAGTTTCCCTTTAAGTGCCACAATAAGAATCCTTTTCCAACAGGTTGGACATCTCCATCCAGGACAGGTCCCACTGCACCTCCGTCACATCCAACTTGGTGGCAGGAAGCACCCCTGTTGGAACTTCCTGTTTAGAAACTGGCCAGCAGCTCCAAGTGCAGAACTTCTGGTACCTTCAAGAAAATACAACAGGCAGTGAATCATTTACTTCACCACCTGTTTGTCTTGTCGTTCATGCAGTAGAAGGTAGGAAGTCAAGACGGATGAAGATTTTATAAATACTAACCTGTAGTGACAAACGAGCCAAACAGTCAAAGGAATGACTATCAGAAGAAGAACCCCACATGAAGCAATGATCCATTTCCAGGAACCTGATAAAGACGACATAATACTTGTTTAAATAAATAAAACTGTTATAATAACAACAACAATTGGATTTCCAATCAACTTGGCGGACAGATGTAGTACTTTGGCATGTAGTCAAGTCAAAATATGGCTTTCTTATATAACTTCTGGCATGCAATGATGTCGCAACGGACGCGCCATGTGCTATATTTGTCGCATTGCACATGCCCGAGTTTCAGGGATAGGAAGGGAGCGAGATGGCTCACTCCTCAGCTACTTCCATCAGCACCTCCGGTAAAACAAAGTTTATTACAGCTGCACGAATAACACGCGCTATGAGGTAACTAACGAATGATCGACTATCAAATTCGCGGGATCTGGGCCACTTTGAGGAAATAAATATGTCAGAGTCTACTGTTGATGGTCATAATCTACTTGTGGTGTGACAAACTGTTCACAGACGCACTGAGCAGTAAATGGTTCAGTCAACTTTGCAATTGGAACTTTTATAATACTTTAAATAATTAAAGTAACGCTATTTTGCAGCATAAATAATACAAATTAGGTTAACATTGTCACCGATATAATGCTACAACTTTCTCAAAAAGAGCCACGATGTGGCATATCTTTAATGCAACAAAGTTTTCAGCTGACAAACACAAGGAAACTAGTCTGTTTTTTCACCTGAAGAGAAAGAAAAAAAACAAATTACCATCGGCCAGTATCGAACGTGGACATTGGGTTGTTATTCTTTGTGGATTGAGGCTCTCATCCAACAAACAGCACAAACTGACCAGCCTTGTTGACGTCATCAACAAGCTGTAGCTCTATGTATGGTGCTTTTCCGAATTTGGTTATGTACCCGGGTTTTCCTTTCCGCAGATGAACGTCTTGGCGATGTCCGAGTCGGGAAACCTTCGTTGAAAATTTCTGAACATCCTTCATTGGATGTGAGAGAGTGGTGGTTTAATGTTGTGTCGAGACACCACAACACTTCTGCGCGCAGCGTTGGTGTAAGGCCTGCACGATTATGGCCAAAATCATAATCACGATTATTTAGATCAATATTAAGATCATGATTATTCCTAAATTTTAAGAACAATATATTTTTATTGCATTTTCATGTTTAAATGCACAAGAATACTGCTTTCACTTCCATGTTGTGCTACATTCCAGCTAATGTACACATCTTTGATCAGTTCCTGGGCAATCGACTCTCCTGTGGGTTCCTATGGGAAAAAATGACGTCTGTAAGCATCGACTCTTCATTGCAAATTACAATCGATGCAGTGATTTGTCAGGGACATGTACGGCTCCATTGTTGTGCTTGACCATAGGTCAGTCGTAGTCGCGAAAATACTCGACAGCTGTGACATCCCTTTGTATTTACCCCAACGTTTTTTATTTCAGTGCAGGTAAGGCCTGTTTGGAGAAATAATTGCGCCTTCATTGCTCAAAGTATTTATTGGACACATGTCTTTGGCCAAATGAAATGCGATCGCATCCGTTATTTCAGTGTGTCTTCGGGAGGTGGATGGTTACGCTGTCTCGCAATGCATGGTCGTTTATGGTTTTCTCTGTTGACGTTGGACATGGACGGAGATTCAGAGAGGTTACGTTAGCTTTAGCCTTAATGCACTCGTCGTACTATGGTTTGTGGGGATTTTTCAGGTGGTTAAACAAGGTAGTTGTATTGCTATGCGGCGCAGACACAACTCTAAACGCACTCTTGAAGTTTTGGAATTTAGGGCAAGTGATGATAACCAAGAACAAATCATGCACAAACAACGGACGATGATCCTTTTTGAAGGACTAGCTCCTCGCCTTCTGCTCCTGATATTTGATTTTCACGACACCGGGACTGTCTACTCTCTACTCTTCTAATAAATATGGCGATGCCTGTGAGCTAGTTCTGGCAGGCAACTCGAGCTGCGCTGCGCCAATCACGTGACATACATCATGTCACATACATCATGTGATATACCTCAATCTCCACAACCATCTATAATACACACCCACCTTATCAGGTGGTCTATTTAACCAGAGAGACATTTCCCATCAACCCCTCTTGCTCGCACTGCTGCTGCAGTATGGCTACCTGTTGCTACAGCGTCTCAGCCGTTGACCAAGTGACCGTTGTTCCTCCGTGGGTCGTTGTCTCTCTCAATCCGAGTGATTCCTCCTCTGAAAAAGTTCGCTTTATTTCCGAAATTTCGGCTCGGTCCTTCAAGATTCACTACATGTGAATCAGACGTCAAGCGTCTGCGCCACGACTCCTGCGCACCCGAAGCGTTTAATTCATCCGGTCTGAGCCACGAGTTAATTTCAACTACTTCTTGACTGAAGGCGGCTCCGCGAGGCCGAACAAACGCTGGTGGCAGCGTCACTGACGGCAGCTTCGCTGATGTACATCTTTCATTAGGCCCTGGGCAATCGACTCTCCTGGCGGTTCTTATGGGAAAAAATGACGTCTGTAAGCATCGACTCTTCATTGCAAATTACAATCGATGCAGTGAATTGTCAGGGACATGTACGGCTCCATTGTTGTGCTTGATCATTGCTCACAGTATTTATGGGACACCAGTCTTTGGCCAAATGAAATGCGATCGCATCCGTTATTCCAGTGTGTCTTCGGGAAGGGGATGGATACGCGTCGCACCATGCATGGTCGTTTATGGTTTTCTCTGTTGACGTTGGACATGGACGGAGATTCAGGGAGGTAATGTTAGCTTTGGCCTTGATGCAATTGTTGTACTATGGTTTGTGGGTTGTTTTTTTTCAGGTGGTTAAACAAGGTAGTTGTATTGCTATGAGGTGCAAACACAACTCTAAACGTACTCTGGCATGATTTGTTCTTGGTTATCATCACTTGCCCTAAATTCCAAAACTACCAAACAACGGATGATGACCCTTTTCGAAGGACTAGCACCTCGCCTTCTGCTCCTGATAATTGATTTACCTTTCACACAACACCGTGATGGCTACTCTCTGTCTCTACTCTTCTAAGAAATACCGGAACTGGTTGCAGACAAAACGTTTGTTCTGGCTACCGCTGCAGGGTGCGTGCATGACAACTCCCATCTTGTTCTCCCTCTGGTGGTTAGCGAATGTTAGTCGAAAAAGCGCTTGATTGGATATGTAGCAAAGCACGCATTTTAAATGTCAATATCGCTGACGATCATGCAATTCGATTAATTGTGCAGCCCTAGTTGTCGTGGCTCCCATTGTCACTCTGAGGTCTGTTGAAGCAGAGGGAAAAAATAAATTGTTGCATTTCAGGTGGTTTGCTGGACTTAGAGTGTTACATTCTGGGGTATAGGTTGCCATGTGCCAAGTTCACAATATATTCTCCTACAGCCAGGGCAGTTGGGGGGAACCTCACCAGGCAGTATATAGTCTCCCGCGACAATGTGCCTACAGCGAATGACCACACCACGGGGGTGCATGGTGCGCATCACAGTTTCAGAGGTAGCATATTCTCCTGCAGGCATGCGCCATGGAGAATGGCCCCACCGCGGCGGTGAATGGGGCACATAATCAGTTTCACAAGGTAGCATATTCTCCTGCAGGCATGCGCCTATGGCGATTAGCTACACCGCAGTGGCATGGCACACATAACAGGCTCACTAGGTAGCATATTCTCCAGCAGGCATGCGCCTATGGAGAATAGCCACACCGCAGTGGCGTGGAACACATAACAGGCTCACTAGGTAGCATATTCTCCAGCAGGCATGCGCCTATGGAGAATAGCCACACCGCAGTGGCGTGGAACACATAACAGGCTCACTAGGTAGCATATTCTCCAGCAGGCATGCGCCTATGGAGAATAGCCACACCGCAGTGGCGTGGAACACATAACAGGCTCACTAGGTAGCATATTCTCCAGCAGGCATGCGCCTATGGAGAATAGCCACACCGCATTGGCGTGGAACACATAACAGGCTCACTAGGTAGCATATTCTCCAGCAGGCATGCGCCTATGGAGAATAGCCACACCGCAGTGGCGTGGAACACATAACAGGCTCACTAGGTAGCATATTCTCCAGCAGGCATGCGCCTATGGAGAATAGCCACACCGCAGTGGCGTGGAACACATAACAGGCTCACTAGGTAGCATATTCTCCAGCAGGCATGCGCCTATGGAGAATAGCCACAACGCAGTGGCGTGGAACACATAACAGGCTCACTGGGTAGCATATTTTCCAGCAGGCATGCGCCTATGGAGAATAGCCACACCGCAGTGGCGTGGAACACATAACAGGCTCACTAGGTAGCATATTTTCCAGCAGGCATGCGCCTATGGAGAATGGCCACACCGCGGCGTTGAATGGCGCACACACAACAGATACAGATTCATCCGTCAGGCTCCAAATCTGTGCAGTGTTGGGGGGTTACAGTATTAGCTCATCACTCCCATCATTCCTGTGTAATCATATGGGGGAGTGATTAAGTTGGAGCCTAGACGCCAAACACTAAATCTGTTGTAATAAATATATTACATGATCAAACGTGAGTTGTCTGACAGAAATACCGGAATCGGCTGCAGACAGAACTTTTGTTCAGGCTACCGCTGCAGGGTGCATGCATGACACCCCCCATCTTGTTCTCCCTCTGGTGGTTAGAGAATGTTAGTTGAGAAAGCGCTTGATTGGATATGAAGCAAAGCACGTATTTTAAATGTCAATATCGCTGACGATCATACAATTCGATTAATTTTGCAGCCCTAGTTGGTGTGGCTCCCATTGTCACTCTGAGGTCTGTAGAAGTTGAATCAGTGGCAAATGAGTTAACGTTAGGAACGCTAGCAGTAACGTTAACGTTACAAGCTTCAGCTGTCGAACTCGTACTTGGTGGTGTAACAACGTAGCCGAGGAAGGTGTTGCCCAATGCTCGATGGACATACGCTGTCTGCGTGCCGTAACGGATTTGTGGCTAGCGCCTTGCACATGTGACCGTCCTCTACAAGGAAGATTCGATAACGACAAGTGCTATTCGTGTCGCGGTCTCTTGCTCGGACCAAACATTGCCTAGCTACGCCGCTCGAGCCCCGCCCCCGCTTGAATGCCATATTTTGTTGCGTTGTCGTGAGGACTACAATAAATTAATTCACATAAACTTTAAACAATCTTTGGATAAATATGCTATTCACATTGAAAAACAAAACAAAAAGGGGGCACGTAACACTTCAATAGGTAGTATATTCTCCTTCAGGCCAATGCGCCTATGGAGAATGGCCACGCCGTGGCGGTGAATGGCGCACATAACAGGTTCACTACACTGAAATTTTGTTAACATTGGCTAAAATTAAAAAAATTGAGGTAATCGATCACAACTAATATTGTAGTGTGATACAATATAAATTATTTCATTTGATTTGCCCTGAAATATTTAACTTCATGTAAACCCATTTCTGAAGGTTGAACCAAAGCAATTATTTCAAATTTTCCTAAATTAAAATAAATGGTTGGTTTTATTACTTAATGTAAATAATCTACTTTGTTGAATCTGAATATTTTAAATTCATTTAAACAACTTTTAAATATGGGAGCAAATGAAAGTTGTCTCAAATAAAAATTTAAAGTCGTCATAATTTAATGTTTATAGACCGGAATTAATAAAAAATGTTTAAAACCTTTTGATTTACACTCAGAAGCCATTCCTTTTCAACACATTTATTGTTGAATGAAAAAAAAATTCAACATAGAGCAAGCTTAACGGTCCTTCTCAACATTTTTGGTTGAACAAACAGCAACAGGGAAACATTTTCAGATAAACTGATCTCAAATACAAACAGTAGACATGCATTCAAGACATGAATTTTCAAATGAACAAGCAGCAAACAGCATTTGGGCCTACTGTTGGCTGCAAAGCTGGGTAACCAGCCGATGCCTTTTTGGGGACATCTTTTTCCCACCAAGCTCCATCAGGACCCTTTGAACAAATTCAAGGGTGTACTGCAGTTTTTTGGGATACTTTATGTTGAGTGCGTAGGTGAGCCCGAAGAACATAGCAACAGCCGTTACTATTGTCGGCACCTCTCTGAGGACCTCTGTTCCATCAATGAAGATTTTAATGTCCTCAGTTCCACTGACTATTGCCATTGTGTCTTCATTTTCCTGCATATCCTGAACACACAAAAAAAAAAAAAAATGAGGACAATTAGAAAGAGAATTTCCTGAAGACAATGCATGTCAATGCTGACCACCACTGAAGACACTGCTGAAGCAATGCTGATAAGGCTGACGCAACAGCTGAAAAGTATAACTTGTAAGCTAAGAGATGAATGGTGATGAATTTAAGTACTCAAGGCAGTTGAATTGTTAAAAATGCATGTTTAAGTGTAATAGTTGAGTAGTTTGAATAATTGTTTCCAGTGTAAAACAGTGGATTTAGATTCGTCAATCATATTTGCTGTGACGGTATCTATATTTTGATGAATTAAATGGGTAATTTAGGACAAAATTGGCCATAATTTTAAATAGTCACAAATTAGAGAAATTTTTATTACCCGAAATATATATACAGTGCTATGTTGCATCTCAAAACAAAAGTTGGTACATAGGTATTGTCTGTGTTAGTAAGAGAGATGCCCTTACCTGGACTTCTTTAATGAGGTGATGAACAGGTTCACCAAGGTAGATCATCAAAGATTTGAAGATGCACTCTCTTCTAATTGTGATGTCCACAGTCTGAGGAAGAATATGTATTATTAAAAGCACATACACCCCAACTATTCAACTATGGATCCCACTGAGAACCAACTCATACATAGATACCTCATCTAAAACCTGCAAAGTTGTCTTGGTCTGCTCTTTCACACGTCCTCCCTTGCTCCTGATGACCTCCAGCAGTTTCGACGTGTGCTTGTCCAACTGCGTTAAGAACTTTGTGTCCAAGGGAACTGTGGTCACCCGCATGAACTCAGCATTAATCTGGAGAAACAAAAACAGAGCATGCAGAAAGAGCTTTGAAAGTGGAGTTAAATAAATCCTCTTCTGTAAATACCTAAGTTTTGAAGGTTCAAAAATCATCGTTCATGAATGTCTAATTAATGGCATTACTAAATATATTAAGTCCCTCTCCTCTCAAAAAAAGGTCTAAGGTGCCTTACATATAAAAACATACCTCTTCCATCTGAAAAAGTGCTGGCCATCTTACCAACATGTCTTCAGTGCTCGGCTGCTTATGCACTATTTCTTGTCTACGGTATCCAAACGTCTTTGCCATCTTTTCTTTTATTATTTGATGTTTTTTTTTTTTCTGTAGTTCAGTCAAAAGGGAAACCCTCTCTTGTTCCAGGCTTTCTGTAGTCTCACCACTTGGCAAAGGTGGAAAATGATTGGCCTCAGCTCGTCTAGGTCTCTTGATATTCTTAGCTGGGTAGGAGTCCCCTTGAGAGTTGGATTTCAAAGAATTCACTGTGACCTCGGGAGATGTACCATGTGCCCTAAGTTGAGTCCTGTAGTTGGCCATTTTCATCTTCATCCTGCACTTCCAACCATAGCTCTCATTGAAAGACCCTGGTTCTTTCAAGCAGGGGTGCTTCTTTGTCAGTGCTTCAGCAACATCACTGACGTCAGAATCTTCAGGGTATGGTGTGTATGCGTAGATACTTTCAGCTACTTTCTCCAGTATGTCTGACAGCATTTTTGAGCTAGGTGTCAGTCAGTGATGCCGGTAACGCGCTACTTAGTAACGCGTTACTCTAATCTGACCGCTTTTTTCAGTAACGAGTAATCTAACGCGTTACTATTTCCAAACCAGTAATCAGATTAAAGTTACTTGTCCAAGTCACCTTGCGTTACTATTTCGGTATTTGTGGTTAGCCCGCTGGGCACGTCCTGCGGCTGGGGGAGCAGTCGCCCTGTCGCCCTCCTCACCACGCCGCCGGAGGCTCGGTGTGCGGCACGCCTCGACGTTTTTTTAGGGGGGGAGGTGCTCGTCCGCGGTGCGGGGGCTTTCCTTATAGTATGCCGCGGGGCGGTGTCCGTCGGCGCTGCGGAAGGCAGGGACCGGTTGGAGGGGACCGGGTACGACGGTCGGCGACAGCGACTCTGGACGTGTGTCGGGCTCTTCTCGCGGATCACCTCAGCTACAGCGCCCGTTAGGGGAACCCTCCGTTCGTGCGGGGGCCTCCGGCGGTGTCTAATAAAGTTAGTGTTGGCCAAACCGGTTGTCATTTTTATGTTGAGGCGGCGGGGGTGTTGTCGGCAGCTGCTGAATGTAACTAATAAAGTAACTTGTAATCTAACTTAGTTACTTTTAAAATCAAGTAACTTGTAAAGTAACTAAGTTACTTTTTCAAAGTAACTATGGCAACACTGGTGTCAGTCTAGTTTTGCTTCTCATGTACTCTGCATTCCCCCTCTGCAGTTGACATTCTGTGTCATAGGAGAAGCGTGGGATTGGCAAATGTCGTGGCCACTGTTGGGTCCTTAGTGAGTCTGAAGAAGTGCTGCTAAGCAGTATTGTGTCGTCTGTATGTGCAGACACTGAGGAGTCATCACTGTCCAGTCCAACCAAAGGGATGCTACTCACTGGGGGATCAAGTGCGTACAAGACAACAGTTGAATCAGGGTCTAACTGCAGTACTTTGAGAACTGTAAGATCCTTAATTACAGTTGTAGAGGTCAGATTAACAAATGTGTTCCCAAAATCTGTGTCCTTGTACTGCAACCTTATGAATCCCCCTAATCCACATGCATTCTTGACCTCATCGATAAACTCTTCCAGTGAATCGGGAATCCCGTTACGTAGCTCCATTCTCACGCTGCCGTCTTCACTCAGGATAACCAGCAATCGATCGGATGTGTTTTCCATCATGGTGCCCTGTGAGAGAGAGAAAGATAAAATAGTTTATCTGCCTTTCATAATCACCATCCTCTCTCCCCTTAACTCACCTCCCTCCCTCCTGCCCCGGCTTACCTCGCTCCATCTCCCTCTATAACTTTGAGTAAATACCCGCTTCTGTATCTGCAGTCACACAACGGTAGTTTTTTTTTTTTTCCAACAGTGTGAGAGTACGTCCGCGACATCAGTTCGCTGGTCTGTCTACGCGTTACGTCTGACTCCAGTTCTATGTAAAAGCAAAGTCATACTGTGAGAGAACGCCGTGTCCTACGTTTATCAAGCGGACATTTAATTAATATTCACCGCAAAATATACACCGCAGTTCTGCTGAGCTCATGAGACCGAGCTCAAGCTTCGCTGCTCCCACACAAACGCGCCAGAGCTCCGGTGAAACCTCCGCTGGGCCTCGCCAACTGCGACGGCGAACCCGCTCCCCCCAGCGCAAATCCTAGCTGAACGACTCATTGCCCACAAAAACACAAACTCACACAAACTTTAGATAGACTCTTTGTCTGGGGCCAAAAATGAACTCCCCCAGATTTAAAAATCGGAATGACTTACCTTAACCTTACCACAACGCCGTAGGGACTGATATTATTCACCACGTCGGAAGTAGGTTGCCGCCAGAAATTTTAAAGAATGCGCATGCGCGAATCACTCAATCTAATAAAAATGATTTGATTAAAATAAAAAAAATCAGTTCGGTGCCTCCCTGTCAGTTTACATTATAGTAAAGTAAAAAAATTGGATTAAACCATACACATAAATAAGAGTTTAGTTTAATTCAGCAAAGTATTTTTTTTTATTCATTGGAATGAAAAAAAACATATTACAGCTTTGTTACACTTTTTTCAGTGTAGGTAGCATATTCTCCTGCAGGCAATGCGCCTATGGAGAATAGCCACACCGCGGCGGTGAATGGCGCACATAACAGGTTCACTAGTTTGCATATTCTCCTGAAGGCAATGCGCCTACAGAGAATTGCCACGCCGCGGCGGAGAATGGCGCACACATAATAGATACTCTTTGGTCTGTAGAGGTCTAAATGGATTTATCCACTTTTAATACTTTTCAAAGACCCCGTGGATACCCTGATATAAATAAATTGAATTAATCACAATATAAATAAATTAAATCTCTGCCCATAGAGAGGAAGTCTAGACCACAGCCGTTTTAGGGGAGTCTTCATTAATGTCTGTCCAACCAAACCCAAGCGTCTTGACCCCATGATATTCATCCAATTCCTACAGAGCAGTGAATAGATCAATAACCAATAACTTTATCATGCGTCAATGCTAATACAATAGAAAATCTATGAAGCCTCAATGATGACAGTCTTAACTAACATTTACCTTGGCTTTATATTTACATATTACTGAATGGTTGTCAAGGTGAGTCAGAGTATACGATAAGGGAAGCAGTCTAATAGGAAATCTGCCAAGGACGCTCATTTAATCCTCTACATGACCTCTCCGCTGCATAATTCCTTTGTTGCATGTCAGATCTCGGGATCCATCACGTCTCCGCGTCCGGTTTAGTCACAGGCATGTTTTGGCGCGCCTTAATCCCCTCAAGTGGTGACGACACAATGCGAACGATGCCAAGGGATTCATTGCACCCTTGTCGTGGCATACGTCCGTTCCTGTCCATCCTGGGAGAGGGATCCCTCACATGTGGCTCTCTCTGAGGTTTCTACATTTTCCCCTGTTTATGGGTTTTTTTTGGGTAGTTTTTCCTTACTCTTGTCGAGGGTTAAGGACAGGATGTCACACTCGATTTAGCCCGATGAAACGAATCATGTTTTTGAATATTGGCTATACAAACAAAGCATGTGAGTGAATAATTTGTATGTGCTTTGCAGACTGATTATATTATTGCATTTCAGGTGGTTTGCTGGGCTTAAAGTGTGAAATTCTGGTGCATAGTTGCCATGTGCCAAGTTCACTATATTCCCGTATAGGGAACCTCACTAGGTAGTATGTTCCCCCGCAGACAATGTGCCTACAGCGGATGACAACACCGCGGCGGTGAATGGCACACATAACAGTTTCACTAGGTAGCATATTCTCCTGCAGGCAATGCGCCTACGGAGAATGGCCACGCCGCGGCGGTGAATGGCTCACACATAGCAGATACCGATACGTACGTCAGGCTCCGAATATGTGCAGTTTTGGGGAGTTACAAGTATTTGCTCATCACTCCCATCATTCCTGTGTAATCATATGGGGGAGTGATTAAGTTGGAGCCTAGACGCCAAACACTAAATCTGTTGTAATAAATATATTACATGATCGAACGTGAGTTGTCTGACTGAAATACACATGTACAAAAAGCTGTACTGCAATGCTGATGATAAGAAAGAGTCAATGACCTTTTTGATTCCCAAACAACATGTTGAGTTATTTTCTTGAACTAAACAGTATTGCACTTGAAGATACTGATCCATGGAGTGTTTGTTCTTTCACATTGCACAATAGGATTTATACACATCTAGTGTCACAGGTGAAGAGAAGGCCTCCGACACCAAAGAGGACGTTTGATAAGTAGAAAGTGATTTTCTTTATTTTAGCTTTGTTCTTTCCTCAGCAGCTCAGCCCATTGTTTGTCAAAGAACTCTTTCATGGTCCGTCCTGCACGTCCAATCTGTGAATCGTCCTCATTGCACTTCTCACAGTTGTCAAACACGAGGTGGACGTCCATGAGGAAAGTCTCGGAATTTTGGTACCTGCAAAGATTGGAAATGGTTTAATTGTAATTCAGAGGCAGCATTCAAATCAGAAAAGTAACGTAGTAAATAAAAGATGTATGAATGCATGTATAACACAAACGTACTGGTTGTTGGTTAGTTTTTTTCGGATGGTCGAAAAGTCCATGGGCTTTTTGATTATCCTTTTGTACCAGGGGTAGGTTTTGAGGTTGACTGGAGTTACAAAGGGCCTCGCGTCCTCATGAGCCTCCAGCTCAGCCAGCAGAACTCTGGAGGAAAATGAGCAGTCGACAGAGCTGAGCTTTTTAATATAGTTTCAGATATTTGTGAAAAAGTTTGAAACAGATTTTGAAGTGAACAAGGATCTGTTTGCAATGTTAAAGTAAAAAATCCACAACTGAAACTAATCTGATGGGTTCTTCCTTGGGTCGCGTCCATCTCCCCCAATGCTTGCGCTTATAACGTTGAGATGAAATAAATGCGGTTCTCTATCCATGCAGTGAGAATGTGTTCATACCTACCGGCACATTTCCTGCCAAACTTTGTCTTCCTTGGCCAGTTTGGCTCTTTTGGCACAGGACCCACGGCTGTCAAGCTTGGCCCTGCGCCTCTTCCTTCCCCCAGCTTTTCGGTTCTGTAGCCCCGTAATCCGGAGGAATTGAGCGCTTTGCTGAAAGACGGGACATAAAAACGACTGGTGAGGAGCCACGCGCAACACGTACCATGCAGATTTAATAAATGGATGTGGACATGTGGAACAATGAAGATATCATTGGACAGTTGAACAGATTGAGGCTCGTTGATCTGCTCTGCTTGTGGCCTAGGGGATTTTATTAAGTGAAAGACAAGAGAAAAGAGTCTCAGGTTTACCTTGGCCACACAAATATGACAGAACCATTTGTCGACAGGAACTGTGCTGATCTTTGGTCTGTGGCAGTATGTGTGGCAGCCTTTATCGCAGCCGTGACAAATTAAGAGGAGTTCCTCATTATCCTCCTTTTGACAACGGATGCAGTGCTGGAAACAAAAAGAAAACATCAGCAGTTACATATTCAAACAGAGAAAACGTGCATTTATAAAGGAAGATGCAGATCTAATATTGTTGTTTCCTGGTGATGGTGCATTATAAATTGATGCTAGTGTATTTTTCTTCTTATCCTCTGTAGCTTGTATAATTGCTTGTCCGTTAATTGTTCCTGATAACAAGTTCAATTAACTGAAAGAAGCTCACAGCTTCAGCTACTCTTCCTGAGCTACGTTGCTGAAATATGGCCAGAAGAACATTAGGATGACGCAGTGAAATTGACCTTTGACCTTTTGGATAAAACTCTCAAAATGGGTGACAAACAACACATCACTTCTTGATTTATGGCAGAAGAGAATGGGACAGACGGACAGACGGATGATGCACAATGATAACGCCTGCAGTTCATGGCTGTCACATACAAAAAAATGGCTATTTTGTATGTGACAGTGAAACAATGAAACCATAAATTTGTCAAAACATCTAATCTTCACTATAGCTCCTACAGTGATTATACTGATTTATTTCCTATGTAAAAAAAACAACAACACATGCCTGGTTGAATTCTTAATCTCTCCACATACATGTATGATGTACATTCCACAGATGGAGACTATCTGTGGTAATATGTACGCACTCTGATGTACGGACTCTCTGTGTGTGAATACCTTCAGATCTGGTATACACATGTCTTCGTTTGGGGCATTGGCTTTTTCCAGCTCCACATGTCTGAGCTGGAGTTCCCTCTGCTTGTTTAGCTGTTCCTCGTTCGTCTTCTCCTGCTTCAGACGTTCTTTCTCCTGCAGCCAAGAGATCGTATTATTCCCGATGATATTGAGATCGGTATAAAAAACACAAATTAGAAACTAAATTACCAAAGTCTAAGAAAGATGCATCCGTTTCACAGCAATCTTACAAACCACACAGACAGGACATAACAAAGCATAATAAAACATAACAATAAAAAATTATAAATAATAAAATAAAATGATAGTAAGGGTCCATTTACTAGGACTAAGAAGGCATAATAAGTTGCTAAATACATAATAAATGGGGCCAAAACATTACCGGGCTGACAACAGAAGCAACAGTGAAAAACACAATTTGCTCATAAACATCAGTTATTGACCTTGATTCTTTTCTCAGCCGCCAATTTTCGGGCCTTGGCTGCTTCTTCCTGTTTCTGTCTTTTAGCCTGTGAATGAAAAAAAGTTCAAGAAACAGAGTTGGCTGACACACTCATTCAATAAGTACCATATGTCCAGAACAGAAAAGATAAATTAACATTTAACCAGATCAACAATGTCTGATTAATGAATGAACCGATCATTTCCTTGGTTAGAGGTATAACATGAAAAAAACTTGAATGAATATTTAAGTGTTATACTTCATATTTTGTATAATTTTGGTATTAGTTTGCTGTGGTCGCTCACTGCTCTGTGTGTCTTGCACCAGATGGGTCAAAAGCAGAGGTTAAATTTCCCTACCTGCATGAGTGTGCCTGTGCATGTCTGTGCATGTGTTTGGGACACATAAATGCATCTTAATCTTAATCTTAATCTTAATCTTAATGATGTCAATAGAAAATATTCCACACAAATCTAAATAGAGCAAGTGTCTCTCTGGTAATATCAGATCTAACATATTGACACGCGGAGTGAAGAGATGATTATTCCCTCCCATTAAGGCTCAAAGACAAAATGGCAGCTGTTTCTGCAATCACTTTCAGGACCAACCTCGAGAAGTTGCTGAGCACGGCGTTCTTTCTCCATTCGGAGCTGCTGCATGCGTTTGATCATCTTCTGGTAAAAGGATGAGAGCAAGATCAAATTAATTAACTGTTAAGTCATGCATGTTATAGAGAGGAGGGGGGGGGGGCAGGGTGTGGGGTGAGGAAGCAAAGTGGGTCTATGCAAATCAGGAAGGTGTAGCATTTTGAAGGATAGCAACTTGCTTGTGGAATTTCAGAGCAGTTCAACTGTTTCAATTTAAAACATTGAGAGTGCACAAATTCTGAAAATGCAACAGCTGATAGTTGGGAAGAAAGATCCTTACCTCCTGTTCGAGAAGTTTCATATGCTCTCTCTTTATCCTCTTCTGCTCAGCCAGCCTTAAGGCTAGAAAACACAAACATGTTAGGTTCACACACGCAATCTGATCCAATGTTAGAGAAGAGTCTGACGAGACTGTGGCTGTTTACCTTCCTGCCTCCTGGCCTCCTTGGCTGCTCGGGCCTTGGCCTGCATCTCCATTTTTTTCATCAATTTAATCTCAGCTAACAGTCCAGCCATTTCTGAAACATGATGGGATATAAACCATGAAATCACCCGCCACAGAGAATTGAAAGGATTAGTAAAATATTGACCTGCAGACAACCCCAAAGTCCTGATTTCCAGAGGAAAAGCCTGAAGCATTTAGTGACATATGGTTCTTATTTATATTAAAAAACTCTAAAGATGGTTTAGGTTGGTCTTAACAGTAAGGAAAAAAGTTGAGAAAGAAAAGCCTCATTGGCGATAAACCTTGTTCTATGTTCTTAATGTTAAAGGGAGCCTCTTTTAAGGTGGGTCTTACAAGGTGGGCAACTCTTACAACTTGTTTTTGTGGAGCTGACTCCAAAACATCCACCACTGACATTGTTTGAAAAAACGGTTTTGGAAGTAAACTCTATTGTAGCTGAGCTGGGATCATCTTAAAGTGATCTCACATATATGTTCAGGTGGCCAGACTTCCTCATGAAAAATCAGAAGTGAAAATTTCAGATTTAGCCGGTTTTACCTATTTCACAGGTGACACTGAAACATTTCAAAGATGTACACTGACCTTGATCCTCCAGTTGGCGGCGCAGCTTGGCATCCATCGCTGAGATAATGGGAGTGATCTCCTCCTCAGCCAGTAAAAACCACTGACGACCCTGAGAAATATTACAAGGATTAAAGAAAATGAAAGGAGAAGATGGTCAGACTGACTTGTATCTACCGATTGCTTACATTAACAAAAGCAAGCTTTCAAGCTTAAGATTCATCATAAATTAACTTTGATAGATATGTCTCAACAAATATGTGAATTCTTGTAATGTTTCTATCAGACCTCACACCATTTTACATTAAATGTATGTATCTCATATATATATATATATATATATATGTTGTGCAGAGTAAATAAAAGGGAACATTTACCTCTGGTCCTTGTCTGGCTTCATAGAAGGCACCAACTTTAATTTTTGGACTAAAGCTGAAGTTGTCCCTTGAGATTTTAGATATTCCATTCTCCACCAAGTACTGCAGACAAAAGAATTATGCATTGTAATTAAAGCATGGGAAGAACTGGGAGCTATATAACTGGTAACTTGTTGTGATTTCCACTGGTGTGTGATTACATAAAGCTGCAGTGACTATATGCCATGGTTTAAGGTTTTATATTTTCCATAAATTGTTGGTTCACCTTTGTCACATTAGGATACCGATGCAGTTTCTTCCCGCATGGTGCAATGTAAGCAACTTCCACTTTGAGTTGACCTGCCACGCTCCTGATCCGAGTCTCTCTCTGCCACCTGAGCAAACACAATTACAAACCAAGTACAACATATAAATCATGAATTCAATATCATTAAAATATTGTATCAGCTGTATTCAGTCATCATTAATATATATAGACTTTTAAAGAGAAAGATTTCTTGCAATAGTCATTTCCCGCTATTGAATAATGGTGTTCAGAGTCAGAACTGGGGCAGATACATATCCTCTCATTCAAACCAGCAGGGAAACAAGGAGGGAAATGATGTAATGGATGACTGTACAGCTGTCTACTCCTAGATGGACATGAGCCAAGAGGGGCAACCCCTCAGTCCCCAGGAGAGTCAGATCATCAAAACAATGTTAGTTTCATTTAACAAGAATTTCATGCACAACAGCTCACCCATACTCAAGAGGCAACTTCAGAACTCTGTCCACTGTCAGTCTGCTCCTCTTCCCTGATCCTAAAAACAGGGAGACATGACTCAGCACCTTCAACCTGAGCAAGTTACACTACACATCTCATCTTAGAAAGTCACAATGTTCTCTACATGTTCCATGACTCATCCAGTATCAGATTCAAAAAGCATCTGCCTGGGATATAAAAACAAAAGCTGCTGGAGATAAAACAATGATGTGACAAATATAAAAAAAAGAAGTATCATTATGCAAGAGGTAGGGAGACAAAGGTGTGTGTGTGTGTGGGGGGGGGGGGGGGGGGGGTAAAAATTGTGAGAAATCAATGCTGTCCTGAAGCAGAGATTTAACGATCTTAGTCAACTGTAATTTCAAGCTGTATGGTAGTTTCTGGGTGTGTTTGGTACCTGGCAGTGGGGTAAGTTCAGACTCAGCTCGCTCTGTCATGTCATCGTCAGAGCCGACAGAGGGTGACATGTCAATCACCAGATCGCCCTCTGACTGGCTCTCTGGGGAATTCCAGAGTGACAGAAGAAAAACAAGTGAAAGAGCAGAAATAAATCCTAATTAGCATTCTTCAAACAACCAAACCATCCAGAGCACTGGCCATTTCTCAAAGTAGCCTCATCTAACAGTGAAGACATTTGATTAATTAAAGAGAGGGGTGTTAAATCTAACCAGAATCCTCCTCCTCAAGATCATCTGCATCAATTTCATCTTTGCCACCATCTCCCAAAGAGTCAGAGTCAGAGTCCTTGCTGCTGTGGATGTCAGACGAGGTGGTTTTCAGGAGACTCCTTCCTGCATGTAGAGATTTAGGCCTCCTGGTCTTCCTCGATCCGCGTCCATGCCGCTTGTTGTTGAGGGTGCTGCTCTGCATGCGGCGCCTCTTGATGAGATCCAAGGGGGCATCCTGAACTTCACTGTCGAGCGCTCCATTAGGACAAGGGTTCAGCAACAGGTTGGTGTCATTGCTGTGTGGGAGAGATGGCAAATGACTACTCGATATATCTGGCAATATTTGGGTGGTAACAATGTTGAAGAGGATGCTGAATTTATTTGACTTAATACCCGTTCTGGCTGGAGAGTTGCTGAGAGACAGGTTGCTTTAAAGAGACCTCGGAATGCACGCGCTAAATAAAAATGCAAAAGAAAAGGAAACAAAGGGGGAAAAAATCAAGTAATTACACAAACTGTTACTCACATTACATCGCTGTGGGCTGTGAATGAAGGAATTTAAGGTGTAATAAGAGACAGGGACAATAAAGAGCAGGCTCGTGGCTGTCAACAACAATGAAGGAGGAAAAAATATTGTATATTTTCAAACTGTTTGGCCTAGTGCCATCCTGCAAATTCAGCTGTCATCTCGCATTTGTTGCTCGTGTCATGCTCTGGCAACCAAAAGTCTGTATTTAATGTACCACCATCATATGAACTAAAATGCTCTTGTTACAGATAGCCACATTCCACCTCCTTCTCAGTACAGTGACAATAACGGAGTCCTGTAAAAAGGCCAATTTCTCTCTCTTGATAACAAACATCCTGAAGCAGAACAGAGCTAATTGCTTGTCAGTTTTCTCCATAAAGCTAAACACATTGACCACCGCATGACTAGAAATCTACAAGGGACAGACTTTCGTGGACTACGATAAAAGTAATCAAAATTGTGTCTATGCATTCATCGTCTATTGTGATGGGAACCACAGATTTGTTCAGCGAGAATGAGGGACAACACATGAGAACAGAGCTCATTCTGTTGCAAGAGAGAAACAAACTACAGGAATTCATTTTTCTGTACATGAGAAAAAATTCAGAAATAAAAGAAAACCAGCTACAATGCAGCAACACGAATACAAATTATAACTCACCTTTCGTGATGTAGATCTGTTGCGGTTTAATGAGATTTCCTCTGGGTTTCCACTGCTCTCCTTTGGGTTATGAACAGGCTGCGTGGGCTCAGAAGAGGGCATCTGACCCCTCTGTTCATGTGAGGGCTTCTGTGGGGCTAACGCTGGGGGTGGTTTGGGTGAAGAGGAGACGGGTAGAAGTTTATGTAAGGAAAGACATTTAAGTTTGATTGAGCTACCCAGAGACAGGGGTTTTTGAGGGGAACAGTGGGGAAGAGGTTCGGGGGAAGAGGAGAAAGAGATGGGCTTTGGTGACGGTTTCTGTCCGTCCTCCTCTGCAGTCCTGGTTTTCTCGAGACACAGCGTAATTTTGACGGTTTGTCGCCGGCCAGCAGGATGGGGAGAGGACTGGATACGGCCATCTAAGGTGTACTTTGTCAGCCGCTGAGTGGGAAGATGTGTAGAACAGGGAGAGGACAGAATGTCATGTCAAATACTGCTGAGAAAGCCTCACTGTGGCAACTCTGTCACTTAGCACATACATCCAGTTTGCTGCCATTAAGGCTGCTTTACACAGAGACATTTTTTAACAACTGCTAAACACAAAACTTCACAAAACAACCTCTTGTACCAGAAGCATTAATTTGAAATGTCCCACCAACATAGAAATATGGCCTTATGGTAAATGATAAACCAAAAATAATGTCTCAGCCAATTGTAGATATTCTGCTAAATGTTTAAACACAGACAACAGCATTTCAACACAGCCTGGCCTTACCTCATCCTCCTCCATGGCATCAGCATCCCTGGAGTGATCTGACATGGATCCTGAATGGCTGCTACTCATGATTGAGTATACCTCACAATAGAGTCAGTTCAGGTTCCACTTTAACCACCTTGAGAGAATCCAAGATGGTGAACTACATTCTCTATTCAAGAGTAGTTGAACAGGTGAATCAGCACCTTTAAACATTCCTATGATATAATATCATGGAAACAGCCTATTGTCTTATGGACAACAAAGGCAAAGTATCCTAAGATCCTCGTATAATTCTCCTGTGATCTCCAGAGGGGAAATATATTGTCATTATTTCTATATTTGTAAGTTAATGCAGCAACTGTTTTTTGCAACCAATTGTAATTTGGGGCAGTTTCCTCATAGGCCTTGCAAAGTTTCGTCTTTTTGTTGTTTTAATGGTGCAGAACCGAGAATAATTGGCCAATCAACTGAAGACTGGTCACCTGATTTCATGTCATAAAGCAGTATGATGTAACCAGTGATACTGGATTACCACACTTGCCCATAATGCACCTGGCAGCTATTCTTGGAAGCTAAATAAGTCTGTATATTCATTAGACTGAGAACACTCAGTGTCAATCCGCCATCCATACAACTGATACATCTCATAGTTGCATCATTCACACGAGCCTTCGATTTACCATTGACAGAGTCCTTCCATTTCTTCACTTTTCTCTCCTGGGTGTATTTCCCTTCACCCTCTAGGCATGAAAAAGAAGTGGAAAGAAGAGTGAGCTTTGCTTTTTACTACAAAACCATATTATATTACCACAGCTATCAGTTTGTTATTCTGGCAAAATCACAAAATCTCTTTGAAGTTACACTATTAACTGACGGTCATAAATAGTTAAAAAAGAAGGGAAAAAATGTAATTTGTGCAGCTCAACCTTTCTCTCTTATACACACAAAGAAAATACAGGACAAAATAATGATCCATATTAAACATGTCATTCACCAGTCCATAAATATTGTCCTCCCCCTCATTTAAGACCTAAATGACAATCATGTAACTGCAAATTATGGACAACGCTCAATGCCAACAAAATCAAAAAAAAAATATAAACACACACATACTGAAAATTACAAATCTCAAATTATCAAATGATTAACCCAGTTAAATTAACTCAGATAATTGATTTGAAATATCATAATACACTAGTGTGTTTATTTGAATGGCATATGATGAACTTTGTCTTCCCTAACAAGTCTTCAGAATTCTTCATTCGTGTTCTTTTTTTTCTCCATTCCATTGAAGCGCTACAGAAATAACAATAATACTAAGTGTATATCAAGTCCCAGCCTTGAATTAATGGTTACAGTTAGCATTGTGTCATGTTAACTTATTATAGGTATGTGTGTTTTGCATATGTTTTATCAGGAGAGTGTAAATCGTTATACCTCAGCAAATAAATTCCATTTAGAAGTAAAAGCTGCTGAAATCTAAAGGGCCAAGGTTTTGGGCTAATGATCACTTTCATAACGTATTCAAATGAGGCCCCCTGCTGGATGGATTACGAAGTTGCACACTTTGTGAACGATGGCTGCATTATGTGTGCTGATGGTTTTAAAAATAAATTGACCTCTAGTGGGATCTGTGGTGACTGGGGTCGGTGGGATGGGTCATGTTATGGTTGAGGTCAAGACGTCACTGCTCACTCTGTCAACTGGAGTAAACAGCAACATTTCTCATGAGCTATTTTTCTAAATGAAAATTAGTTTGAAAAAGTTCTCTAAAATCCATGAAAGTTAAAGTCAGTTAATTTACATAATTGTACAGTGTTGATAAAGAAAGAATAAGGACTTAAGAAAAAAAGAATCCATAAAAACAGATACTGAGGAAACACGGTCTCACCAATTTGCAAAAAGGAAACACGAGGAACATAAAAAGCAGAAGAGCTTAATAAAAAGTCAATTGAATAGTAATAAATAAACGGATGAATAAAAATAGAATTAGATGATAGAATCCCATAGCCTATATGTCCTTCGTGTATTCAATTGAGTAAAATCCTGTATGGGTTTAAGTAAAAAGTAAAGTAAAAAAAAAATGTGTATTAAAAGGTAAATAATAAAAAAATAGTCAAACAAGTGAATTTAAAATGGGATTTACCAAATAGTAAAAACAGGGTGAAATATAAACAAATGGACAAAAAAAAATAAAAAAATTCAAAGCCAGACTAAAAATGTAGGTTTTAAGTTTTATTTTAAAACAATATTAACACTTTTTTCTGAGAGCATGGACTATTATATTTAATTTTTTTGATATCTTGTTAGGGCTTAACAGTAATTCAGTCATGTCAACGTTCGTTTATACCCAATCCCCGAGACTTTAAAATGTATAAAAAAGTGACTCTTCTGGTTGAAATGAGGTCACTGTATTGGTCTGTCTGTCAGCTGTCAGTTGTCCTCATGTGGCTTTCAGCATCACGGCACACTGACGCATCGGGAGGGTTGTGGCTCTTATCTGTTAAGAGTTATGGGGCTTACGTTAAGAAAATATGTAAACATTTTGCGCATTAAACTCGGAAAAAAAAATAACAGCAACGAGGTTGGTAAAGTCTCTAGAAATTCAGTGGTGCCATAGGAGGTATCATCAGCCCAGTTTATTATGGATTTCCTCTATACATATATAAAATGTTATTATTGAATGTATTTTTCATATATATTTTTCTCTTTTGGGTCTGTAATGGTGCTTTTGCGCGCGCCCTCAAGCGTGCAATGGCTCTGCGTAATTGCGGACTCGAACAAGAAAATAGAAAAGAGATGAATAGTTCATTGGTAGTTGAATTTTATTCATTTATGGAAGAGACTCATAGGCCTAACACATGTGAGCAGACGTTATGGAGCTCTCCTCCGGGTGTCCGGGTGCGGGGGCTGCGGGGTTTAGTGGTACTGCCTTCCCAGAGCGGACACCACCACGGCCAGGAACTTCTGGAACGCGGACTGGATGTCAGGAGTGAAGCCGTTTCCCATTTTGGCGGCGATGACGATGGTCAGGCAGTCAGCCAGGAGCTGCAGAAGGAAGGGAACGAATTAAACGAATCGTGAAGATGAAATGGTTGGGAATATTACGCGCATTTGGCATCATGGAGAATCTTTTCTAAATGGGTTTCCTTTGGCACAAACACTTTAGTATAAATAACAGCAAAAGTGTAGGATCTTTGCATGAGTAAAAATGTTAAAGATTTACCCTGAAGTTGTCGGGGTCGACGTGCAGCTTCTCGGAGTGCAGGATGCTCAGCTCGGCGTACGTGCCCTTGATGTCGTCCATGTTCTTGACTGCGCGGTCCAGGCCGTGCAGCACCTTGATCCCGTGGGCCGCGATGGCCGGGTTGGTCTTGATGGCCTCGGCGTTGTAGAGGTTGCCGAAGGAGCCGAAGTACCTCTGGGTCCAGGGGTAGACGATCAGACACCTGGGGAGGAGGAGGAGAGAGGAGGAGGGTGAAGGTGTTGGCACCAGAGGAGGACACAGGCATTTAGAAAACATAAAGCACTAATTGCATTTGTGTTATGTTTGAAGAGCAATGCCCTCCATACCTGCTCAGGGCTTTGGGTCCGATATCGTCATAGTCCAGGCTGGAGAAGATGCTGGTGATGCTGGTGCGCTCCTGCTCAGTCCACTTAACCATGGCTGCTCTGGATTTTTTTTTTGTCTTGCAGGCTTCGGAGAATAAAAAGCTGAATAGTGCCTCGGTTGGAGCTACAGGTCTATTTAAATGTGCCAGAGTGGCCTCCACCCTGCAGAAGAGGGCAGCTGTGATAGGCTGGAGATGATGGGTCTCAGATAAACCACGTCCCTCTAGACTTCTCCAGAAGCTTCTTTGGTATTTTGCAGATTTACGGAGATGCAAAAGATGCACGACACCACTGTGATGCTCTTGGCGATCAATTTGTTCTGCAGGACAAATTTGAGAAATCATTAGATAATATTTTTTTTGCAAAATGCACCTTTATTTGGATGATTTAAGCTGTTAAATTAAATTAAATGATCAAATAATATTTGTGCACGTGGGAAAACAATGAAAACTTAATTTAGTGAGGTCTTCTGGTTTAAATGAAACAACTGTTCTCCTTATTTGCCAACTCGTTGTATTTAGCTATTTTTAAGAGGTTGCCATATAGTTCCAGTCTTCCCTCGGCTCATTTAACCTTAATTAACCTGCAGGACAGGAACCTTTTAACTGAAGCCCTCTGATTCCACGGCCCAGAAAACATCGTTTATCAGTTAATATCTTCATTCATTTTTAAATAATGATCTGAGAACCACATATTTGCAATTTAACACGTAGAGCACCTTGTAACGGTATTTGAAGGTGCTATATAAATAACGTTTTTATCATTATTGGTAGTATCAGTAATATTGTAGTAGAATTATGTGTAGAAATCAATATTTTGAAACTTCAGGAAAACCAGGTTAAGAAACCTAAATTGCAAGCACTATAAATCAAATGTACAATTTACTTTAATGTAATTCGATTAATTCTCAAATATGATATGATCTTATATCTCTAATTAATTTAATATCGATTTTTTTAACGTTATTGCTTGATTGATTTAATTAAATATCAGGAAAAATCATAGTTAATATGCAATCAAATAATTTCACTTGATGTTTTTCGATTATTTCTCATATGATACAATATTTTGTAATTTGTTTAAGCTTTTAAACATTTTATATCAACATTAAACATGGCTGAAATACAACTTTTTTCTTCTTTTTTTTCTCCAAAAGTTGAAACTTGTTTGAGACCATTTCATTCTTCTTATTAAACATCAGATGCTCGCCAGACACTGGGATGGTGCGTCATGCCATGAGTCCTGTTATCTGTCAAAGCACACTGGTGTTTATCTGCAGCAGCGCCGCCTCCGCCCAAACACCCGCTGCGCAAATTCACGTATGTTTTGCCAAGAAATAATACTTGAGCGAGGCGATAAAGAGGACGAGCGCAGTTTCCTCCCTTTGATAGGAAATAAATTATAGTACCCGAGCCAATAAAATGTATCTAATTAAAAAATGAATCACCGATAAATCTCACTCACACTGATTTAAATCATAGGGGCAGATTTGTTTATTTATAGGTAGTGATTGATACAGTCAGCTGCAGGAAGTTAAAGAATGAAATTAAAGGAATTATATTATTAAAAGTGTTGTTGTTTTCTTTTGAGCAAATTGCTGAGTGTGCATTGATTCACTTGATTTCATGAAATGACATTAAATGACCCGTGACATTTTTCTGTCTTCTTACATTAAAACTTTTTTGCTTAAAATGTGGGAATCAAACAAATCGACTAAAAGCGATATATGGGTTAAAAGTGTTGATTCACTCTTCTTTTTTTTTAAAGCAGAGTTAAAATTAGTTATTGTGTTGGAATAACTTCAGAAAATCCCCTCTCTCTTCTTGTCTGATGAACACACACACACTTGGGTCGTGTAACAAGTTTTCAGAATATAAATAGAGATATAATAAAGAGGATCCTTTTACATTTTATGTTTTATTCATTATTTTATGTTTTATAAACTCACCCATCGCTCTTAGTGTTACACATTTCAACTACAAGGGAAGGTACTCTTCATTAAATAATAAAGGCATCATGATAAACGGGGAAATCAACATGAGAACAAAATAAAATAAAGTGGAAAGATGGCGTATTGCATCGTGCACTTTGCCCACAATTTAATGCAATTGTCGGTGACTAACTTTAAAGATGTTGTGGTATTTCTACTTGAATTTTGTGTTATTTGACTCTAAAGATTCACAGTGTAACAGTGCAGCTACTTTTATAGTAATTGTATTTAATTTATTTCATAAAAGGCAGTGGAAAACAGGAAAGAAAAATAACTCTCAAGTTGCATAAATCCTGAACACTGCTTCTCATGTGTTGTTTTGACTACCTGACACTCTCTCCTGTGACCTGACATGTCCTCCTGACGTCAGACATCACCCTGAGGCCCGGCATGCACCTCAAACCCGAATCATCATGTTTGTGTCAACTGTCGCCCTGATACCCACCCCTCCACCTGGCACCCGGCCACTGACGCGTATATCAGGGGGCACCGGGAAGGTGCCGATCTGCATCAGGGGAGGCAGCTTGGCATCTGTTCCGTGGGTGTGACTGCGGAGCCAACTGAGTTTAAATAGAAGTCCGGAGGAACCGGACAACACCGTCCCATTCAGATACAGAGGAAGAGGAATAGAGAACCAAGAGAACCATGAGTCTGTCAGAGAAAGACAAGGCCGCCGTCAGGGCCATGTGGGCCAAGATCGGCAAGTCAGTGGAAGTGGTTGGGGCTGATGCTCTGGGCAGGTAAGTGACATGTTGGATCACATGCTGTGGTTTTTATCTTTCTTTTTTTCTTTGGCTGAAGAAAAGGCTCTCATCACATCAGTGCCACAAAATCTCATGTGACTTATCTGTGATATTGATTCTGTATGGATCTATCGTTACCTCGTTACTTTAGTTAAATCTTTGCTTAAACCGTCTTGTGTGAATAATTTGTTTTAAGTAAATAAGAAAAGGGATAAGCTTTGATGATACGTTATATATATATATATATATATATATATATATATATATATATATATATATATATATTATTCTTATTCTTATTTTTATTCTTATTATTTGTGTTATTCTTATTATTATAGAGGTAAAAGATTCAAAATTATACCTTGCGAGAAAAGTACGTTTAGATTTATAAGGAGTATCCTTAGGCAAGTTTCTTTGGAGACCACAATTAAACGTGGTGTGGACAATTAGGAAATTGAGTGATTTAACATTATTCGACTTTAGATTGATTAATGGCCTTAACTAAACTTAATGCTCCAGGTGAGGCTCGAACTCACAACCTCGGCATTACTACGCAAATTACTGTTTATAAGTACCGCGCGCTGACCGATTGCGCCACTGGAGCCTGTTTTACTTTTCGTCCAAAATACCAAACTTTCTCACTTCTCTCTGCATCCCCACAGGATGCTCGTCATCTACCCGCAAACCAAGACCTACTTCTCCCACTGGGCGGACATGAGGCCCGGCTCTAAACCAGTGAAGGAGCACGGGAAGAGGATTATTAACGCAATCGGTCAGGGGGTGGCCAAGATCGACGACCTCAACAGCGGCATGCTGGAGCTCAGCGAGCTGCACGCCTTCAAGCTGAGAGTTGACCCGGCGAACTTCAAGGTGAGTCATGCGTCACTGACACCAAGTGCACCAAGATACCAAGTGTGCTAAAACCAAGCTTTATAGTAACTCTCATAATGTGCAAAAGTTGGATTCTCCTCTCACTGAATTGACCTGTGGGTACTTTTACGCACGGGAGGAGCTGGATTTACGCACAAATTACGCCCGTGTGCTGGAAAAATAAAACCTTTTAAGCAAGAAGCTCAGTCACATTTTTAAAAACTTACTTTCTGCAACCTAAATATCGTTTTTAATGGATCAGATTTCAGGGTCAAGGGTGTGAGAGGATAGAGAAATGCAACATTTATTTCCCTGTTGGAATGAACCAACTTATTCAGGTGGTTGCTGTCAGTGCAGACCATGTATCCAGTGGTTAATGGTTCTCCCCACTTGTCCACAGCTCCTGAGCCACTGCATCCTTGTGGTGATGGCCAACATGTTCCCCAAGGACTTCACCCCCGAGGTCCACGTCTCCATGGACAAATACCTTGCTTGCCTGTCCCTGGCTCTCTCTGAGAGATACCGCTGAGCTGACCTCAGTGCCACACACGGCCATGTCACCCATGCACGGTTGAAAATGAAAAAATAAACCGCATGTCGCCAAAAAACTCATGCAGCTGTGTGTTTCATGTCTCCAGAAATGTTTTATGCCGTTTTTGAATGGTATGAAGGTGAAATGAAGAGACCAAATGTGTTTTATTCTTTTTATTTCAAACTGAATCCTCCTCACAGGGGTCTTACAGCTTCACATCGATAAAAACATTTTGACGAATAAAAAAACTATACAGGCAGACGTCATTTATGGGATTATGATAACCGGGCGATAAACGCACAATAAAAGCTGTTATGATTTCATAACCACTCGTAACTTGTCATCACCGAGGATTAGCCTGAGAGAGAAGAGAGAGAATCATTTTGAGTCAGGTGTTATCTCTCATTTTATTTTATTTTATTGCAACATTCAACTTTCTCTCACCTGAGCAGAGCAGCAGCCACCAGACCTCCTCCTATGGGTCCCACCCAGTAGACCCAGTGGTAGGTCCAGTAGTTGGTCATCACTGCAGGGCCGAAAGCCCTGGCTGGGTTCAGACATGTCCCCGATACATCACCTCTGCACCAACAAGAAAACAACAACAGCTTTAAAACACACATTTTTAAGTCTTGATGCATTTTAAACTTACTTTTGTTTAGAAAATTTTTTAAAAAACTGCAAACTCAAACATTTCCCAGTAAACATCTCACACATTATAATGTGATGTGATATAATGCTTTAAAATATTAAAGGTTACCATTAAACATTTAATACACCCACTCTGAAGCATTTGATTTGAAGTAAGATGTAAAAAAAAGAACTCTAGAAATAATGATTAATAAACGATTTAATTCAATATAATTTAATTAATCAAAGTGAAGATATTTGAATGAAATAAAATAAATGTCATCATTTTCCCCATCATACGTACTTTGGGCTGCTCCATTTACTTTTTTCTCTGACTGGTTGAATTTTGAAAAATAAAACAATAAACATTTTAAACGTCCAAAATCATTCTTTGATCGTTTCAAATGATTTTCAAATTTTTTATTTAGTCAAATATGACTTGGAAATAAATGCCAGCTGTTATTATTGACTGGCTGGTAATACACAACATGAATCTTGTCTGAAATGGATTCAAACGCAGCATGGACCTTTTTAATTACTCTTAAATCTAATACGGTGTAAATGTTTGACACAATAAACTGCTCACACAGATTTCATTAAGATTTTGGGCCTTCGGTCTTACCCTGCCAAGACGTTGATGATGACAGTGGAGCCCACCAGGAAGGGAGCCAGCGGGGTCTTGGTCTTGTGGTTGACGGCTACCAGCAGCACCACCATGGTGATCAGGCAGGTCATGGCCACCTCCCCGAAGATGGCCCCGGACAGCTGGCTCTCGGACTTGAGGATATCGAACGCGGCTCCTGTGGCGTTGAAGTATCGATCTGCAGGGGTCATCATCTATAAGACAAAAGGTCAATGATGAACATCGTTGTCTGCTGAAGGAATGGGTGGTCACATTTATTTACATTTTATATGTTCAAGTGTATACAGAGGAGCAAAGATATGCAGCATCTCAGAATATTCTGCACTGTGTCTTTTATTGTGTCAGATTAAAGTTGGATGACCTTGGACATTCCCGCTCCGAGCACTCCTCCGATCAGCTGGCAGGCAAGATAAGGTCCCACCATCATCAGCTCCATGCCTCCGCACAGGTAAATGGCAATTGTGAAGGGAGGGTTGAAGTGGGAGCCACTGGACAGAGGGAAAGAAACAGCAAAGAAAAGGTGGAGGAGCAAGTTAGAGGCAAGTTAAGATCGAGCAAACTGCAAGAGACCCAAATATATGAATCTGCTAAAAACACAGCAAAGAAACTCTATTCAAACAGGAAATGTTATTTTACCATGTGCATTGAACAAAGGGCCTTTACCTGATGTTGTCCATGACCGCCACCATCACAGCCACAGCCAGTCCGTGCACCAGAGCCGGCTGCAGGCGTCCAGCTGCAGGCACGTTCTCGATGACCGACACACAGCCGACGAAAACGAAGAACATGGTCCCGATAATCTCGGCCAGGCAAGGCTGGAACAGCCTCTCATACCTGTTGGGAGCAGGGGGCGCCGGCGTCTTCTGGCCCTTCTCCATGAGAGTGGAGTCGACGTCTTGCATTTCCATTTTCTCGACTCCCATGTTGGCTCTGCTCTTGTTTGATTCCTGTTACTTCTGTTTCAGACGGTGATCTGTAGCTCAGAGATGTTGCCGCTGCAGCCTGCCCGTGTGTCCTCCAACAGGTAGAGCCGACCCAGTCTGCAGACGAAGTCCAGGGAACAAGATGTTGTGCTTATTTATACTCATCACAGGCAGCTGACACGCTGTGCAGTTGGATTGCGTCACGGGTCATAAAAGAGGAAAAAAATAAAAACCTGAAGTTGTCCGGGAACACGAGGTCACGGCTGGTGCACGAGCTCGGCCCTCGAAGGAGTCCATGGTGTCAGCTTTTCCGTAGGTGATGCAGTTCAATGAGAAGCCAGCTGTTCAAGGTTGCCCACAGTCTGACGTGTCTTTAATTCGTCATCATTATTGTTTTATTTGGATGCACAAGGCATACCTGGAGAGACAGGTAGCGGCCTACATAGATAAGACCTGACCTTGACCATAAACTCTACACAACCTCACACTCTGCAGACTTGTGTTAGACTACAACTACTACAATACTACACATAATTAGGTTTTATCAGATTGAACGTTTTTAGATTGTATGCTCAAGCACCTAAGCATATTTTACAATATAATACTGAAGTATGATTTTAAGATACTAGTACTTTACCTGCATATTTGTATGTTATGCTGCTCTACATTTGTCCTCTAGTATTCAGAGGGAAATATTGTGATAGTCAACAGTTATTTCTTAGTGTGTAAATTACAATTTTACATTAAAGATTGAATAAGATACAACACATTGCTTATTATTTCACCAGTGGTCCCCAGTTTATTTTCTATATGTTTTGTGGCCCCTTATGGAAAAAGTGAGGAGCCTGACTGGGGCCCGCCTGTCGAGTTTTAGATGTAAAATATGTAACAAACAAAAAAAAAAAACTCCTACAGCAACAGCTTCAATACAAACTGTAAAATTGTAAGTGATACTCCCATGATATATTCTCTGTAGTATATAGCATGCAACTCTTTTCAATAACTAATAAGGCACTTATTAATCTTACTCATCAGTTTATCCCTGACCTCTTATCCTCACACAAACTTGCTCAACCTTTGATATTCTCTGGCAGGGCTCCTTTTAACTGTTTCAGCGTCTGAAGACAAAACTTTAGAAATGAGAACTCTGAGGCTCTGGAACGACGTGGCCCAGGAAAGAGAGCAGCCGTTAGTAGCTAGTTTAAAAATGTACTTCTGTCAGTCCCTGAATTGATCTAGTTCTAGTTTTTATTCATTTTAAAGGGTGGTCGTTTTTAAAGTTCTGTCACCAGGAGTCGTTCAGTTGGAGGAAGTCTGAGACTGGGAAATGTTGATGGACATGCAGCAGCTTATAGTCCCATAACATATTGTCACTATAAAACCCTGGGGCCAGAGCTGATACAGGGTCCAACACACTGCGCGTTGTTTACTTCGTATAATTGACTTGATTGTACCCTGGGAGGATAATGTTGATAAGGTGTATGAGAGGAAAAGGCATTATAAGATTGGGAAGTAATAGTTTGCTCTTTGGGGTTTCGTTGCAAACATCCACCATCAGGTTGCTCAAAGATCTGGGGATCCACAGACAAGCCCTGCACCAGACTGAAGACTCCAGTGGTATTTTGGAAGAAAAACTGAGCAGAATATAAAACGAGACAATATAACTCACGATGTTTGTTTGTGTGATGTTAAAATGTGTACAAGGCTCCAGTGGCGCAATCGGTCAGCGCGCGGTACTTATAGACAGTAATTTGCGTAGTAATGCCGAGGTTGTGAGTTCGAGCCTCACCTGGAGCATTAAGTTTAGTTTAACCTACTGATCAATGTAAAGTAGAATTGAAATGATAAATCACCAAGTTGTAAGCAGTACGTTTGATTGTGGTATCCAAAGAAGAAACTTGACTTAAGGAGTCCTCTTACAGATCTAAACTCTACATTCACATCTCTTCCTTTGATTAAAAAAATGTATATATATATATATATATATATATTTATATATCAAAATGTATATTTAGCAGCACTTTGTAGTTTGTCTTTCTTGAAGCAAATTGTACAGACTTGATTCTTGTTGTTCTGGGTTTGTACCCTCGTGGTTGAATGCACTTATTGTAAGTCGTTTTGGATAAAAGCTTCAGCTAAATGAAATGTAATATAATGTGAAAGATATGTTACTAACATCCGCTAACATCCACTGGTGGCAGGCATTAATTAGTGCAGTAGAACACACAAGGGATATTCTCCATTGGGTTCTAAAATGGGAAAGTGTTTACTTTAAAAAGCCAAAGATGTAATGACCTACTGAGATGTTGTCATAGTGCTGCCATACAAGCCATTAGCCAATCAGATTTACCTTTGGCCTCAGCGTACCCTCAAGTTTGACCTCTATACAAGGCCAAACACTTGATGATGCTAATGCACACAACTGAACTTATGTCCCCAGCTTGTGGTCGCCAACATCTACTGTTGGTTGTCTTGTCCTTTATTCTAAAATGATTATATTTAGGTTTATATTTATATTCATCTTAATTTCTTATGTATTTTAAGGGACTGACTTTTATGGAATTTGTATAACTGTAATGGTTTTCAGAAGTTCTATATAAATCAAGATATTATCATTATTATTTTATAATTGTTGTTAAATTATGAGGGACTATCTTTTGTAAGACCGGCGTTCGGCCCTCTGGACGCGTGGAGGGGCCAGACATATTGTTTTATTGCTCTTCTCTTAATTTGTCATCCATCTGTTTTTAAATGTGTAGTAGTTGCATAACTTTGATAAGCTGGTATCTGATTTTTTTCCACTGCTGCAGGGCCTTCATCATACGTGCATTAAAACCCTGTAACATGCACTTTCTCTGCACCAGATGGATAAGTGTGCATGGCCGGACAGTGCTGATGATTCTTCAATATTAAATATTTCATTATGCATACTGTAGTATTGAAATTACTCAGTTTTCCAGCGTCTAACTTTATTTCATTGGTGTGTTTCAGTCGATTGAAGGACATTGCTTTATGATTCTAATCTAAGTTTATTGTTTGGGTCAGTGCTCTTATCCTGGATCCACCTCAGATGTACCACAGATATCAAAGCACAGTGTTTCATCCAGGACTTTGAGCCAAACAATGAGTACAAGTCGACTGTAAATAGATAACACAAAATGTGATCGTCGTGTTTAATTCTACGCATGGGGGTTATTATCATCTGGATTTTTTCCAATCGCCACACATGCACAAGTCCAAGTGAGGTGGAGCGATATCAGGACACTGTCACATCATCAAACACTTTATTGAATCTTCAAATACAGACATGTGATTGTGTAAGAGCCGACAGTTAGAGCTGCTCCTAGTTTATATACAATATTTTTACAGAATTTAAATATTACAGACTAATGGTAACAAAAATGGGTTGGAGAAGTCACTGGGGAATCGGGTCGTCCTTTTTGCCTTAGACGTTCACTTCAGCATAACACGAGTCTTCTGGTCACCAAAGAACAACCTGGAGAAAGAGGGGGATACTTCTATTACTGTGCTTGATTCATCATCATGTTCAGAACACAATGGTTGAACTAATTGGAGCCAGACCCAAACCTAAGGAGCCAAGAATATATAATCCGCTTGATAGCAGTCTGATACCACCAGGCTTTATGAGAAATACAGTTTAATAGTTTAATACTACTATCCCATAACCACTCAACTTTAATGACTAAACCTTGGTTTGCAACCTAGAGCTCAGAAGGTAAATCCTGATCCCAACCTCTACGCGACGAAGCTCAATATAAAGCATCTCGCATCTAAAAGCTGAGTGAGGACTGCGCTTCGAACACAGACGTACAAATCAGAGACCGGACTCAAATCCAAACAACTGAAACCACAAACTGGGACAACTCACTGTGGCTCCGACCTGAAAGACTGAGGTGGCATGTATCTGATTGCCTTTGGTTCCCCAGTTCAACTGCCCAGTCGACTGATGAGGCAGGAGGAGTCAGTGAGACACCTCAACACTCCCACACCATAACTCTAACTCTATCACTGAAGTCACTGTCTTCTTCATATTTTAGCAAATCCAGCTTCAAATTTCCGATCCTGCATTGTTTCCACCCATGTTTACATGACAGTGGTCAGCTCCTTTATATTATTGAAAATGACAATCTTTTCATCTCCAGCAGTCTTTATTAATATGACGAAGTCTGTAGTATTCTTTTATTAAACTAAATATAGCGGACACAATTAACGATGTATTAGACTGTTGCATCAGGGAATAAGCTACACTCTGCAAATACTTTTACTTTTAATAGATTATACCATCAAAAACCTACTTGCATTTGATCATTTAGAAAAGTTAACCTGGTACTTGTACTCGACTATATTTTTATCTAATTAGTTGTGTTTTTACTTTATTAAACTTTAAGTAAAATATTTGATTACCCACTAACCACTGGCGTTTTGTAAACAATACGGGAAGCAGCTTTTATTCTATAGCAATGGGTCAAAATCTCCACTTGGCACCCTTTTCAACAATGGTTATCTCTTTTTTCAGTTTTTATTGTGCACATGTTTTTTTTAAGAAAGCCTGTTAAATATTAACAGTGGAAAGGAAATGGGCTGTGGACAAAAATAATGAATATGACTCGTTATCTCTCAGTGCATTGTAAAGTATAGAGCTACAGCACCTGATGAAGATAACATTGAGCAGTGAACCACCCATGGGTCCGACCCAGTAGATCCAGTGATGGGTCCACTGGTTGGCAGCCACCGCAGGTCCGAAGGCTCGGGCGGGGTTCATGCAGGAACCGGACAGAATCCCTCTGAAACAGCAGACAGTGGCAACAACACTGAAACACAGCTCAACACTGGGCTTCTCATTGCACATGGAGAAGTTACAGTCTCACTAACAGAAAGCACTAAAAACTAAAGTTACTTCACTTAAGAATAGCTCAACCTCTGCTGCTTCAAATAAGCCCATTTTGTCTTAAATCTGTGTCTCACGAGAGAAATACTTTAATACACATGTATCACATGAAGGTAACTTTTAACATGTGATGGCAATGCACCAGACAAATCTGAAATTCTGTCCACAGTTTGGTCAGATCTCATTTTAATCAGATGAATATAAAGAATACTGTGATCAAATAAACGCACCTCTTATCTGAGTTAATTATTCCTGGCTGAAGAAACAGATATTAATATAAAATAAGAAAAAAGAAGAGAAGAAGAGAAGAAAGGAAAGGAGATAGTGACATTTTCATCTAAATTGTATGAACTGTTTGTTTTTTTTTAACCCTAGAATGAGACCTTTATATTTAAATACTTTATATTTACATCAGGAGCGGGTCCTCTCTACGGAGGCCGCCATGTTTTTTATAGTAGCTCAAACTGGACAAACTAAACAACTTTTGACTTTTTAGGACAACTGTAGGCTACCACAGGTTCTCTTTCATGTTTGGAAGGGGAGGGTGAGGTGAGGGGTATTCAGCTGCAACATGCAACTTCACCACTAGATGTTACTAAACTCTACACAATAGAGCTTTAGTTAATGCATAACTTATCCAATGATCAAGATCCGTTAATATTTAACTCGGAGCCATGATGGATCCAATGGAAACACAATTAAGCTTTGCTGTTGTGTTGCACATACAGATATTAAACGATAAACTGGCTGTCAAGGAAATTACGGTGAATAAAATAAGCAATAATTAACCTTGGTATAAGCCTGATAACGAGTGATTATAAATACATATGTCCAGGTGGGTTGTGGACAGGGCTGCAGCTCTGACTCGGAGGACAGGGATCAGTGTTCTTTCTGAGAAATTAGTTTTTTTCCTTTCTGGGGGAATTGAAATGTTTAACTAAAGCTTTTGTTCTTTAATCCAAATATGCAGAATTTCACCCTGGAAGCACAGAGTAGCTAGGTCCTTTTCTCCTTAATTAAAGAGATAATAACAATAATTTCCGGTAGATCAATTATGCATTTGTGTTCCAAAAATAAAGGGAACTTCAAAAATAATAATAAGGTAAATTTGAAAGTCGTCGTTATTGGGATATCATTTCTAGGTAATTTCCTCAAGGAATGTGCAGAAAATCAGCAACTAAAAAGTAAAGGAATCAAATATATATATTTTTTAAAAGGACTAAAGACATAAAGGGAAGAATGGCGACGCTGGGATGTGAATGACCCTCTGGACCCAAACGTCTCCGCCCCTGACTCCTGCCGCAGCTCTCACCCTGCTATTATGTTGGCCGTCACCGTGAGGCCGACGCAGAACGGAGCCGACGGCGAGCGGGTCTGTTGGTTGACTTCACCCAGACACACCACCGTGGTGAGGATCAGGGTCATCATCATCTCTGCGATCGTGGCCTTAACCAGGTCGGTGGTGCCGGGTATAATGGCTCCACCGAGGGCCACGTCGTACAAGTCGGTCGGGTATATGACCTGAAAGAAGAGCAAACGTCAGTCAACAGTTTTTTCATTTGTCTTCTAATATTCAACTGACAATAACAAGGACCGTAGATATCAACAATGCAAAGTTCTAAACCTTTAAGCTTGACTTTTTTTCCAGAATAGGCTTCCATACATTTGCGTACCTTTGTCAAAGCAGCCCCGATCATCCCTCCTAGAACCTGAGCTGTGAGGTAAGGCCCCGTCATGAGCAGCTCCATCCCTCCACACAGGTAGACGCTCAGAGACACTGCAGGGTTAAAGTGGCCCCCACTACCACACACACACAGTCAACTTTAATATGTGACTCTGTTAACAACAACTATAACAACAACAACAAAATGATTCTCTTTGAAATAACTTTGTATAAAATGTTGTGCTTTAGTGAAAAGACCTTTTCAGTTTGCATGATGCTGTCTACATCACAGCATGCAAACATGTTAAGGTTAATTCACTTAATTCAGATTTAGATTTAAATCCATCAAATTTATATCACCTTTAACTCTACATGTGATTTACAGAGGAAAGCCTAAACATCATGAAGACCTTTCCCATATTAAAAAAAAGGAGAACACAAGGAAATCACCTCTAAAACACAACATAATTCTTTACCTTATTTTCCCAAACACCATGATGAGCACTCCCAGTGTCAGTCCGGTGGCCAGAGCAGGCTGGAGGACGCTGCCGGATCCCAGGTTCCCAATGGCAGACGAACATCCCACGAACACTAACAGGCTGGTCCCGAACAGCTCGGCCAGGCAGGGCTGAACGTACCTCTCATACATGCCCTTAGTCTTGTTGTTGCGGGCTCCCTTCACCTCCTCTGCCACCTCCTCCACTGTGAACACCTCTGTGGTGCGTTTGGACCCTGACATGATCCCTCGTTCCTCTCGCTGGACCCTCTGTGGCGTCTGCCGTGTGGTCCGATGCAGGTTGTAAATATATATGAACTATGGTAGGGATGATGCACACAGATACGCACATCCATATTTCTCTTCACCCCACCTTCCTGCAATTGTTCATACACCCAGGGGTGTTGGCCCTCGGTCAAGAAGAGCTCATAAAATTATTAGCACTGTTGTTATTGGATGTCAGAGAGCACACAAGGAGATAGTGAGATAACGGAGGACACGTTGTTTTGTTTAGCTGACACCACAGATGTGTGAGTTCTATCAGGAATTATGACTCCTGAAGAGTGGGTAAAGGTTGTCTTTATGTTAAAGGTGAGACTCATCGAGGCTCAAGAGAATAAGTGTGTTTATATAAACTCATACTACATTTTCTCTGCAAATTCTCTTTATCTATTCATCTTATCTTATCTTAACGTCAACCTGTGTATGGTTGGTGCATGTGACAAATACAATTTTTATTTAAATTGTGTTTATCATTAGCTGTGGGTTCATCATTAGGTGAACAAATCCCGTCACATGCACATTTTATTATCTGATGTAAGTTAAATGTATTGATTGAAATACTGAATAAAATATCAAATAAGAAATTTAATATCAAGTAGGCTTTGGTTTTAATCGTGGCTTTATTTTTTATATAAATTTCCGATAAGCTTGTTGCTGATAATTAGCTCAACTAATATTGAGTGATAACTCGCTGGTATTTATCCTGAGTGCCGGTGAAGATGAAAGCAGGGTCTTCTTTTCGCGCCTGTATCTGTGTATATTATTGCTGGGATGGAATGGGGGGTTATCTCCAGGAGATTACCTCGGGAGCAGATGGGTCAAAAGTAAAGAGCAAAGTCCAGGGAAATATGGTCTGAAAAAACTTTTCCAAGAAAATACCCACAAATAACAGAGAGACAATCTAAAGCTCTAATGGATCTGAAAAAGATTCCCCATCATTTGATCGGTGAAGACGTGATGTGATGTTCAAAAGGTATCTCTACATTTTATAGGACTATAAACATTTTATAATCATATGGTAGGATCAGCCTGACGTCGCTATGAAGTCTTAAGTGATGTCAAATGTTTTTATTATGCATTCACTTTTGCAACCAATAGCAGGGCAACATGAAGGTTAAAACTTTAGGGGGAAAAAAAGTCATAAATTTAGTAGATTCAGAAGAGAATCCTGTTTGCACTAAAATGATGTATGTGGAGCATCTTCTTCATTTTACTTCAGGTTTTGTAAATAACAAAATACTTTATCCTTTGGCAAATCAGCACATTATCATATGTCTCATAGAGGGTTTTCGTATTTGCTCACGAAACAGCGAGATTGGTAATCAAGGAGAAGAAGTGGAACTCTGGTGAGCACAGGTTGTCTTGCTGCTCATCTCCTTCTGACCCCTCCGATCATTTGATATGACGTGCATTAGGTACACAAATGAACAGCGCAATGCATTCTTACACAAATGAAACTTTTATTGAACTGCACTTAAACAGCTTTCGTCAAATATACTCTGTTACAAACTACTTTGTCATGTCCTCTTTGCCGTTTGAAAACTAGTGGGGCGAGAATAGAAAAGATTTGACAGATGCAATGTAATCAGTGGTTGCATGTAATGCATTTCTTGAGCTCTACTTATTGCATGCGTCTAAGTCAATGAGTCTGGAAGTACAACCGATCAATAAATAAAAATAAAATGGCACATACACAAGATCCAGATGAGGACAGATACATGATGTGCGAAATCCTCAATGTTCCTTTACATTATTTAGTATCCAACACAGGAGAGCGTGTTTGATTGATTGAGGATTTAGAAACAATGCTTTTGCCTGTGGGCAAAGAAATCACACATGACTCATTCTACGCTTCAGTTCCAGTGCAGTGACAAACGCTTCTTCACAGTTCTCCGCCCCGTCACCTCTCACCCTCAACACGGACCTGGTCACAAACGGCGCTCATGCAATCACATTCCGCTGATGCCGGGACTTTTTTCGAACCAGCTCCCAGTCGACAGAGAATACGGGTTTCCTCTTTCCCATCGTCTTCCTTTTACGCATCTTCTCCTGTTGTTGCTTTTGGCAAACTCGCACGTCCGAACAATGGAGCGGTTTCACTCTCAGAACGCCAACTGCGACAGACCTGAGGAAACAGAACACGACCCCCATTATTGTAAATGACCACGCCAGAACATTGAAACTGGGCACATGGGTGGAATTATGAAAAATATGAAATTGTGAGTAACGCAAAGTAAATAAAATGACCGCGAACGTGGCGCCACAGTGGCGACTGAAGTGATCCTGGAAGTGAGCGTCAAAGATCAGATTTACTACAGCAGCGTTCAGTTCACATTCACAACTGTTTGTGGTCCTGAAATGTAAAAGAAACCTAACTGTGCTCAGCTCAAAGCTAAGAAGGAGGAACTCAACAACGCTATAAGTATGATATCAACTTTTTATTCTTATTTTGACTCTCTACAATGTAATGTTTTAAACTAGCCTGCATGTATAATGGAATTTAGAGAAGGATCCGTGGTATTGGACCAGGCTGGGAAGGTCAGACTATGTAACTTTGGCCGCGTGGAGTCTCTCATTCAAAACAAAAATTAAAAGATCTTTTTTAATGACGTTTTGTAGCAGTGAGGGATCATGGGAGTTGTTGTCTTTAGCAGATTGCAGATGAAAATCTACCTGGTGTGACCCAGGCACATATCGTGTGAACAGCCGACTCATCATACCTCTATGACCCCGGAAGTTATTGCAGAGACGGACAAAGCCGTGGTTAGAGCTAATAAAGCTAACAAGTTAACAAAAGATTTAACATAGTTCTAGTTGTTTTTAGACATTTTAATGACGAATTGCTAAGTGTATCTTTAAGAGAACAGAGGAAAAGATATACCTATTAAGTTTATTATTCTCCATTTATTTTATACACCTGGCATTACAATTCCCTGAGTACTTATGTTATTGGAGGAAACTTTTTTTCTGCAATTCCCAAAAGAGAAAGATGATTGTTCCTTACCCAGGTTGAGTTTGTCCTTGAAGGCCCAGCAGATGCTGTAGTGTTGAAGAAGCTGTTGCAGCAGCTCCCTTTCATCCAGGAACTCCAGTCGCTCAATTCTGCAGGAAATTAAAAAAAGATTGTACTCGCCTTATGTTGACTTAATACCGGAGAACACACAAACACATAATGTTCTCTAGTGTCTGGTTCCACCATGACACCATCAGGTTTATATTTTATTTTATTTGATTGTAATTTTGCAATCCTTGTACAAAAGGGATTAATGGTGCTCCAAACTTTGACAGATTGACTATGATCAACTACCTTGCTACGTCGTCCTGAGGCAGTATACTGTAGACGGTCATCATGTCCAGAGCGTCCGCCTGCTCCCAGCCCGTCTTCAGAAAGCGCTCCCTCTGCAAACAGCACACAACAACATTACAATATCTGAATATTCTGAGAAGTTGAAAAAGTAGATAAGACACAGAGCAACTGATATATTTACCTGATCCACAGAAACCCTCAAATCAACCTTGTATTTCAGACTTGACTTTAGACTAGACTTGCCCAATAAACTGTTGGCTTGGTCGTGAATATATACGGAACCCTAGTGTTTTCTACAATTAAAATGTTTGCACTAAATAACAGGTAATTCCAGCGGATCTTTATGGTTTACCTGAGAGTCCAATGATTGACAGGCCTCCACTCCCGCAAGGGTGCACTGGCGGCGCTGCAGGTTCTCGATCATCACCTGACCGAATCGATCACCCATGTTCACCTGGATACACAGAAAATAGTGAGCACTGAAGTCTTATGTGATGTTTTTGAGAAACGCTGCAACATTCAATCTCATCTCAAGCACACATGCACTACTTTCATCTATAAAAATGTCATATTGGTACTAGGGATAGGGGGGGGGGGGGGAAATCGATTCAGTTACGAATCGGGATTCTTATGAATGACGATTTTATTTAATTTTTTTAATTTTTAAAAAACATATATTTATTGGTTTTAGACCGGGGGCGATATATGGGGGGGGGGAGGACCAACCTCACCCCAGAGCATGTTGACCAGCTCATGTTTTTGCACAAGAAACTAAACATATCCAAGCACTAGCTTTGCATAGCCTACATGCAAACAACAGTGAAGCATAGCCTACTTTTTGTTTATTTCAAAGTTTATATTTTAAGTAAACTATTATTCATTCGATTTAATTTACCTTTTATTTATGCTTTAAAAGTAGCCTAAGTGGCATACATTTCTCAATCGGTCAGTTTGTGTGCAGTTGACAGGGACTATACAATAACCCTTATTTAGATATGTTTATGTCTAAATAAATGTTACTTTGTATAAATATTAGAAAAAGTGAGTAAATAAGAAGCAAATAGTGAGTAAATATATACTTTTTTTTATTGCTTTTCTTATATGTGTTGTATTTATTGTGTTTTAATGTTTCGATGTTCATTGTATGCACCAATTACCAGAGCAAATTCCTGGTAGGTATAAACCTACTTGGCAATAAATACTTTCTGGTTCTGATTCTGATGATCCAACTGTTTTCCATGGTCCAGTATTTAAAAAAAATAAAATCACAAGAAATTGTAATATCGAATCACAATACTTACAGAAGCGAAATACATATCGTATCGCCCCCTAAGTATCGTGATTGTATCGTATCGGGAGGTCCCTGCCGATTCCCGTCCCTAATTGGTACACAGTTGTGTAATGGATAACAAAAGTCTTCCCCTGCTGTATTGGGATCATGTGGAGGCTGTTTTGTTCACCTGTTCGTAGCTGATGAACATGGCCGTGTGGAATGTCTCTGCTGCCCAGTGAAGTAGGTTGGAGGACTGGGAGGGCCTCATGTAAACCAGCACACACTCTGACAGGAACAACGTAGGGAGACTGGAGATGGAAATGTCACATATAATAATATATGAGCACAACATAACCATTGCTACAAGAAAGCACCAAGAGACTAAACATCTACCAAGGAAAAACAATCTGGCGTTTTTTGGCAGTAGCAGAGGCATTTCTGATGCTGCTATTGGTATCTGACCAGTTCTAACACTGACATTTTCCAGGTTTTAAGTACATAGCACACTAACGATCAACCAACACACCTAACCTCCTTGGTGATGGTGGTTATTATGACAGGAACAGCAACAAATAATGGTTACAATTTGGATTTGCATGACCACCCTTCAGACACACTGCATTCAAACCAAGTTCAACTCTGAAATTCTTTCATACTCTATTATCTTAAAACTACAAAATATTCAAATTTAAAATAGAATAGTTCACATTCGACAGTTTCCTGAAGCAGAGAAAACTGCCTGGAAAAGAACCAGTTAGAGAAACTTAAGTTACGACCTGAGAGTCTCAGTGGGAGCTTTCCTCTCCATAGAAAACTGCCCGTCATAGAAAGAAAGAATCCTCTAATCATCCAATTTACTATTAACTTTTTCAAAACCAACCCATTTGTTTAGCTGTATTTTATATTGAGAGGAACCGATGTTGGTCACGTACTCTGGGTTGAGCTGGAACTTCTTCAGTTTTTCATCCATGTTGGAGATGTCTCTTAGGTCCGCTCCGATGATGCAGTACCGGTCCGAGTCGAGGCTGTGGGAATCTGAACAAACAAACACAAAACCTCAGAGAGATTCTCTGGCATGGAAAGAAGACTATTCAGAGCCAAACCATGTGGGTGTGTAAAGTCTACGTGGGACTGTAGCTGTTGTTGTACCTAGTAGTAAGGAGTCTGTTGAGTGGGTTTCGATGATGGGTTTGGACAGGGGTGGTTTTGTCCTAATCAAACAAAACAACATAATATTTTAAAACATTCCCATTCAATTATTGTATATCATCCATAAACCTAAAGCTACACTACAGTCAGGCCTTTTACATGCCAACTATCGTCTGTCCTCCATTTGAAAACCTCCAGAAAAACAGATTATATACACTGCTTTAGGTAAAACACTAAATTAAACAAGCCATTACTTTCCAAGGGGTCATAATATTAAGTTTTTACTGTGTCAGTTGCAGAGAAGAGATAACTCAACTAATTTTAGATTTGATTGCATTTTTAGCTCCTGTTCTATTATAATAATTTTAATAAATGTACTTACTGTCGTATGTAAAACATCTGTGTTTGAACTATGCAGCTGCTTATATAGAATGTATCAATAATAGTAATTTATATATATATTTGCATATAATAATAATATAATAAGATACAATGTTGTGCAGGACACATGAAGGCTGATATAATTCTCTTTGTCTCCCCCTGTTGAGAAGACACAGGTACAACAATGTCCTGCTGTATGACATGCAGCCGGAGTGAGGGCTGAATCTGTGGCTGTTTTGGATCATGCATGTCACAGAGTAAGGACATTATTAAAAAGACAGTTAGTCTTACTTTATATTGTGTATTTTCCTGGCCACGATGGTAGGAAAGTCAACTTCAAAGAACTTCCGTGGCAGGAGGTTTTCATCCTATAACACACACACACACACACACACGTACACTCTGTGATATTTTTAAGGATATATTAATTGTAATTTTTATGCAGTCGATTCAAACCAGACTCTGCGTCCAAGAGGCAGAGCTGCGATGCTGCAAACCTTTAGTCTCCAGAATGTGGTGTCCAGTCCGGCTCCCAGGTTGACTACCTGACAGTCACACTCGGCTTTCCTTATGAACGCGTCGAGGAGGTGGTTCACCCCTTGAACTCGGGCATAGTAACCTGTCAGATCAGATAAGTGGAGGGTTAGATAAACTGATGAAACAAAAATGTGTCTCTCAAGCAAGTTGTGCAACGTATCTTTTGGAATGAGCAAGATCACAAATATGGAGAATTTACTGCTCACAACTTCTCAGCAAAAGCCAATTATAATGTGTATTACACCATATTTGCTCCACTACATACACAACACATTTGTTTAAGAGTATATTTCTTTTGAAGCTCTTGTTACAGGCCAGCTTCATAATCACCTGGGCTGTAGCCAGGTTAAATTACAACAGATCCTGTGACCTAAACTCAGGCTTTACACTATTATCGAATGGAGCAGATACGAGAAGTTTGAATTTCTCACCTCTGTTGATTTCAGGGGCTTTTCTCTCTCCGACAGATCTCACAAAGTATTGAATGTATGGGTCCTTCCAGTAGCTTTTACTGGTAGCAAACCTGGAAGACAGATTATACAGTTCTTTTCATATCATCACACTTCTGGGGCCACACCGGCAAAGATTTTTCATCCCAACATTTTCAAGCCGATTTGTTAAACCCATGGAGCTTTAGATTTTACATGATGGAGTCTGGCCCATAGCTACATCGCAGAAGCCCTTGTGTACCTGCTTGTATCCTTAGATCCTCAGATGGAGCCCTGCTGGCTGTTTCAAAGTCAAGGCAGAAAAGTCTGTGACCCAATCAAATCTAATTTAATTCATTAATAGCTCACTGACAGTGTAAATATATAAGTAAAGTTGCCATATTTGAGTTTCTCCTGTCACTTCAGAAAATTGCATGCTGGCCCATGTTTGAAAAGTTCATGCATTGTTTTCACAATCAAGATGTCCTGGGTAAACAAGCCCATTCAAAGTGTACAGAGGGAACACACATGACAGGTTATGACAATGTATGACACAAGCAGCATGAGGTGATTTTCCATTTAAAAGTTGGTATTTGAAATTTAGGAAGGTCAGCTGTCAAATTCACAGTTTAAAGGTATTTACAGATAAAAGGGTAAATAATCAAGGTCAGTGATGAACAAGTACAGGTGATCAGCACGCATGCCAACCAACTACATGATTACACAGGGGCTGATTCAATCACAGCAATAGAAATAACAAATGATTGACTGTACCGACTGCACCCACGTGTTACCTTTTGCATATGGTCGCATCGTCGCACGTCGCCCTCACTGCCTCATCCGAAGTGTCCGAGTCCGTGAAGGGTTGTCGAGCTGCCATCACTGAGTCCCGGGTCCTCCGCGCTGTGTGGTCAACATCCAAACCGTCCCACGACCTCGTCCGCCTGTTTCACTTCCCCCCCCGGGGCGCTAAGCTAACCGGCTAGCTGGGTTTGATTTAACAGTGTATTTGAGACAGGGAGAGTAAACCCCAGAGCGTTGAAGAACGGTGGAGAAGTTAAGCTTCGTGTGAACAGCAAACAGAGCAGGAGTCGGGTGAAAGAAAACGGGAAATAAACAAAGAGCAAATTATAATACCCTGGCTAAAAACAAGACGATCGGAGCTGGCCTTGTGTTGACAGCTCTGCACCGGAAGTGTCCACTCTGTGCTTCCGGGTGGTTTTATTTCCAGATAAATCATTCCTGTTCGTGTTAATGAAACATATATTTGAATCAAAAAATATACTACAAATAAATACAATTTTAATCAAACGGTTTTCAAATACACAGACACTTACATCAAGTACAATTAGGGAACATGTGAAGCTACATAGATACGTGATAAGAAAATGTGATAAAACAGACACGCAACTAACATGTTAAAAGGGATGAGAATTTTGTTTTAATCTGAAATATAATCTGTAGATAACAATAAAGTTAATAATTAAAAGGGCGAGGGCTTGTTTGCGAAATCATATTCTTCTATAATGTAGAATAAATCCACCTTAATTTTCTTTTCCATGGGTTTTAGGGCTTTTGTGAGGCTTAAATAAGGCGGACTTTTGAAAGTTTAGAGGAGAACAAAAATACTTTTAAAGGTGCAGACATCCATCAAGACTCACATGGAATAAGGAATGAAAAAACAAGGATTTCTTTGTGGCATCTGTAGAGTGTGTCTGAATTCCTCAGAGAACTCAATGAAGTTCATAAAAAGTCACAAAGAGAAAGACTTGTCCAACTTGTGAAAGAAACGTTAAGGCCTTTATTAAAAATCCATTTGAGGGCCGCTCATGGTGTAAACTGCACAGCTGCAAAGCCTGCGGCAGGAAGTTTATACAGATGAGAACTCCCAATTCCACATATGCTTCATCCAATTTACTAACAGAACAACCCGCATGATGTGACAATACGTACAGTACAGCTGCAGGTAATGGTGGCAGAGATCAGTGACATCAAGATATAACATGGAGGATTTGTGTCAGTGATAATTTCCAATGAAATGTAAAGCACAAATTGATATTAAGTAATCCAAATAATTGAGTTGGGAACTTACAAAAAGTACAGAGATTTATAGCTTAGGTCCTACAGCTCCTTGCGTTTCATGGCACTATGAGCCATTATATAGCCCATGAAGTTATCTTGAGGGGCTTTTTGTGAAAATGCAAATTGCAGACTTTCTCCTGCCAGGTAAAAACTATGTATAATTTCCGAGTGAGCCCATGTGAGAATACAGCAGGAGATTCATGCAAGCAAGTGGACATGTTGATAAACTTTTGTGACAGACTCAAAACTGCTGTAAACAAAAACAAGTTACATAGTGTTGCTTTAATACAATCAATGTCATTTCAAAAATGTGTTTTACTCTGCTCATGATCTAACTGTTGTAGATGCTCATGTAGGTAAAAAACTTGATCTGCAAATGATGAAAGAAATAGTAACAGTTTGAGTACTTTATGGCACCAACAGAATTAATCACCACGTGTGGCTGCAGAGGGCGCTGCTGCTCAGTAAAAGTGACATAGTGTTGCTTTAATACAGAATGTGTTTTAAAGGGATAGTTCAACCCAAAATGAAAATTCACTCTATTTACTCACCACTATGCAGAGGGAGGGGTGGGTGAAGTGTTTGAGTACACAAAACTGGTTTGGTAAAGAGAGTTGCAGCCAAATCAAATATGACTCAAGCAAGTTGTAACCACATCTTCAAAGGTAAAAACCCCGAGCAGCAAATAAAACATGACATGCCTTCATAGTTCTCCTGTGGTGTCATTCAAGTGTTCGTAAGCCCGACATTCAAATTTGACACAAAACGGCATAATTTATGTTTTTGGCCTAAATGGCCACTTTTGCACCTGGATCACAGGAAACGTTTAGGCTAAAATCATGACACTACACCACAGGAGCAGTATGGAGCTGTATGGAGGCATTTAATGCTTTTTCCTGTGTTTTTTTTTTTACGTCTGAAGATGTGGTCACCATTTACTTCAACTGTATTGGATTTGGCTGCAACGCTGTTTACCCCTGATGTTAAAAAAGTATTTTATGGACTCAAACACTTAACCCACCCCTCCATCGACATAGTAGTGACTAGATAATTAGTTAATATGTTTCATTTATTGGGTGAACTATCCCTTTAATCTGCTCTTCAACAGACCGCTCTTATCATAGGTTTTGATGAAAAAAACTTTTTTTTTACAAATGCTGAGAGCAGTGATTTTAGACCAAGTATTTTAAAGGCAGTTTTCAAACAGTTGTAAAGTGCGATTCCCTGCAGCCCAGAGCTCCATGTTCCTCCGGGCAGTGTCCAGGGGGAGGTGGCGCGCCGTGGCGGACATGCAGCGGTGCTCTAACGCTATTTCCTGCCCCCTCCCTCCCCCTGTGTGCTGGCAGAGGCGGAGGTGAGTCGCCGCTGTTCGCTCGGCTCCCTGCTCCGCGCTGGGGAGACAGAAAAAAGCGGCCGACGGATTAAACGCAGCGTTAGCTCGCCGGCTAACGGTCAGCGCAGCAGCCGAGAAAGCGCCATGAGCACCCGTCCGGAGGTGGCGAAAGTTACTCCTGGACTTTAGCGGCGTGGAAGAACGAGGTTCGCGGGGGTCATGCCGTCTCCACCCGCGGGGACTTTGAACTAGTGTTTCCACTTGTGGGGGGGTGGTGGGGTTTTAAGCCTAGCTCCAGTGGCTAGCGAAGGCTGCTACGAACTCTTTTTAATTGGCTCCGGGGCTGCTCCATGGCTCCCGCTGCTTTCTCCCTGTCATAGCGGCGGCGAGGGAGGGAGGGAGGGAGGGGAAAGTGAGCACGGGGACGAGGCGACCCACCCCGGGGAACTTCATGAGCCGGGCTTCGACGCGTTTCTTCGGGGAGAAGACGAGGCTGGCCACGGAGCGAAGATGAAGAAGCAGTTCAATCGGATGAAGCAGCTCGCGAATCAAACAGTTGGCAGGCGAGTATTTTGAAGTTGTCCGCGGGTCAAACCCACTTCTCTCTCCGTGGTTTCTTTACTACTCAGCATTTAATTCACAATATTCACAACACTCTCCCCTTTAACTTGTTTTCTTGCTGTTGAAGCTGCTTTAAAAAACAACAACAGTAACACCACACAATCCCAGTAGCAGATTGTGTTAATAGCAGTGTTGACATGGGAAAGAGTCGTTTGCCTTTTCAATAGGACGTGACGCTGTTAGTATAGATGGAGGACAGTGTTAAATATTGTCCACCGGTGTGTGCACTGCTGTCTCCCCCCTATAGACGGAACACACACCGGTGTAAGCTCAACCAGATGTCCCCGTGTGAAGAATGAATCAGCCTTCTGCACCGTGTTAACACTGTCTGATGAAAACACCAGCCGGGAGTCCGATGATGGTGCAACTGGATATGCTGCAGATCAGTGGTTCCCAGTTGTTCTCTATCTCTTCAAGTTGTTGGCACCACTAATCAATGTCCCTTGGAATAATTTGACATGGCCTATTTTAAAAAAAACTATTTATACTCTTATAGTTACGGGAAAGACAACAACACAAAAATCCTTTTCTACTCTTGATGACCACTCACACACACACATTCATACAGTGCATCATTGTGCAGCATCCCTATCACTCGCACACTGCCGACACCTACATCAGGGAACTGGAGTAAAAACTAACCGGAGACTAGAATCGAACCACCGTCCTTCTTGTAAGTGGACGATCCGCTCTTCCTCCTGAGCCACAGCCGCCTCAGATGAGAAATGTCTTGGCAAGATATTAGATATTTTCACCACGTCCACACAGAACACCCATTTATCATGATAATGTTACTGAATGAATCTGGAAGCTTTTCTCTGACAGTTGGTGATTTACATTTCCCCCACCATAATCAACAAATCATGCTCTTTGTTGCTACAGTCTTGTATAAATGCAGATGCAGAAGAGTTTAGGATTTCAGATGTCCCAAATGTTGGCCGTTAGAGCTATTGTTTAAATTTCAAATGGACATTTGTGCTTATTTCTTGGCATTTGGCACAAAAGGTAGAACTACTTCCCTTGATAGCAGCACAAATCACAGCTTGACAGAGTCACCCAGTTAGTCCATCAACAGGTAATCATTTCCGAGGATTATGAAGGTTTCAAAATGGATATCATCAGCTACCAAATGTATGACAATATGGGGCCAGGCCTTTGTTTCTGTGCAGCAGAGTGAAGTCATCATATTTAGAGGAACGATTAGGGCTAATATGGTGAAGCAGTGGATAAGTTGTTATATACTCTGGGATGCTGCAAGATTCACTTTCCCTCTGTGGCGATACGGTGGCAGAAACCGCTTCTCCATTAGTGAAACACTAGACGCCACAGCTTCAGCCAGAGATAAAACTTAAAGCATAAAAAGTAGATTAATATTTAAGTGATGGAAGTATCTGACTGCCTTCACTTAAAGCATCCCTCCCTCTGAAGCATTAAGCAGCGTCTGAGTTATGTGGAGACACAGGACATATGTCTCCACAATGACGATGTGTTCGGCTGCGTTCATGTCTGTTATCTCGAGCCAATTTGCTGATGTGCAAACATACGGTGTCCCTGTGTAACTGGATATTGAAAGTAGCCGCGGCTGCAGCCCATGCCTTGTGAGGACAAGGGACTGTGACACGTCAGAGGATGTTTTCAGCATGGGAGGTCGGCTCTTGTGAAGTCTGGCATTGTGTGTGTTTGTGTTTGGTTGTGAATGTGTGGGAGTCAACATTGTTGGGAACCTAGGTGGACAGAGGGTGCACACTGGACTGGATAGTTCCAGTTGACATCACAGACAGGCTTGGTTCAATAATGTGTCGTTTTCAAATAACCTCTGGTCTGCAGGGCTGCCATAATAACATTTGAATCATAATTCCAGTTCCCCAGCATGCTCCTCTTTAGGGGCGTCACCAGAGTGCTGGGATAACCCCCGCCATGGGTTGACAAGAAAGATTACCCACAATATTTTATGTTTACGTGTTAAACATTGGTATAGCTGGTGCTCAATCTCACTTCTGGTATAGAAGATGTCCTGAAAGAAGGCTGTCTCGTCCTGGAAGACCTTATTGAGCACGTGCAGGGCAGAGTTAATATATTGGGTTAATATATTATAATTCCTACATTTGCATTGAAATATATATTTTTTAGTAGTGGTGCATCTTAATAATTTTTTTTACTTTTTTGTTTCTAAATGTAAAAAACGAGTCAAAATTTCTTTCACAATGCCAAAGCCCCAAAAATGGCAATCAGATGTCTTGTACTAATATTTTAAGACATATTGCGGCTGTAGCTCAGGGTCTTTGCTCATTTCACACGATGCAGGTGTTATTTTCCCATCCAGCGCCCATTGTTGAAATAGCAAATGTCAGGGCACCTATATGATCACCTAAGTCATCGACGCAGTATTTCAATGTTGTTTTAAGGACACATCATTAAAGTAAACATAGGCAGATGTGCACAATGAACGTATACATTGTTTCTCCACGTCCCCTTCACCTCAAGTAGCATTGGTGGGATCCTGCTGTTTGGTTGCTCGCAGCAATGACTGTGAATATGGATGACATAGCAGACAAAACTTCTTAATCATCCCCGGCTGGTTGGCTACAGGATTTAAGCTCCTCCCCTTATTTGGGGGGGTAAATCTTGTTTGAAATATGATGAATTGTTAATTAAATTAGTCTGTTATTAGTCTCCCCCTCATAGTGTTTATTTGATGGAGACATGAATCTACCATGAGAATTGTGCTGATAATATTGTTCCTATTGGCAGGAATCACGGGCAAGAGAAGCGGGGCAGCTGGAATACTAATAATTTCCTCTCTGCACTGTACCGGCAGTAAATTACGACTGGAGAGGGTGTAATGCATAAAACAGACGTTTGTGTGTGCGCGTGCTGTAATTTCCTGTATGTTTGTATCCACGTGTAGGGTTAATCCCTCAAGCTCTCGTATACATGCCCTCCTGAATGAGTGACTGCTTGGATGAGAGCAAGCAAGCGTGCTCTGCTTTGTCCATTAAGGTTGTGCCTGCCTGCGTATCCACGTCTGCAAAAAGTTTGTCGTGCAAAGGGCCCTCGCCGCTGCCCCCTGGGTTCCTGCAATTGTATGAAGGTAGAACACTTTGTCCAGCAGGCGACCGCTCTGAGGAAATCTCTCCTTCTTCTTCTGCAAACAGGAAACTGCCTGTCACAGACGTGCTACTGCTTTCTAGAGAGTAAGAGAGAGAGAGAGCTGGGAAAATTGATGTCGGGGCAGAGTGTGAAACTGAGGTGCATGGAAAAACAGCATGCGATTCATGCCAGGGAACATGGTTAGGGTATTTATCTCTTTGTGGAAGATCATTTCCATGAGTTATGGGCTCCATAAATGCATGTTTGATAGTGGTGGCAACACATTTAAAGGAGATAATACAGGAATTCAGTTTTATAGACTATTACCACCAGATGTATAAAGAATAAGGTAAAACAATCGCTCAAGGGTTTTTTCTCTGTTTTTCTTGGGATATTGACATCACCTGTGACTGTTTAGATAAGTGTTTCAGTCACTGAGTCACATGATCAAGGAATGTGCACAGAAGCTGCTAATAAAGGATGGTTCAAAGGTAAAAGATACTGTAGAGTGAAGGGAGGGGCCGTAAACCTGTGTGACCTAAGGCATGACACTGAACCAGTAAAACAGTGTAATCTGAGTCTATTTGGGGCACTGGAGCAGTAGCTTGGCTCATTCTCTCTTCTACTAGCTTCACCAACAGCTCATAGAAATCCCTGTTCTTTGGTTGCCAACATTCAAAAATATTTCAGCTTGACACTTTTGTCTCAGTGTGGTGCTTTATAGAGGAGAGGAGAGTCCAGCTGCTACCATAAGAAAAATATATATTTTTTTAAATATGATATTATTCTTATTAATGAATGAATGAATACTTTTGTGTTATGTTCCACCTTAATTATTGACTGTGAGTATTAACTTCCTGGTTGGAAAAAGAACAGAGTAAAATATGCAGCCTGGCCCTTTTCACCTCAGGTAACCAATTTCCTTTGGGCGACCCTGATATGTCACACCCCACATTTGTGTAATTGCTGCATAACTTTGAGTTTATCTACAGTAGGTCAGTAAGGCTGTTGATAAGCAACACCAGAGTTACTTCAGTCAGTCACTGATGAGCTTATCACAACCGACTGGATCTCTGAACTACACGAGCCCTGTCCTGTAGCTCAGCGGTGTGTCAACAAAATCACAAATGGTTACAAACTCCCCCCCCCCCCTGCTATGCAAGTTTAGCAGCGAAGTAACAGAGCACATGAGCTTTTCTCCATGCTCACAGTTAATCATTCACTGGCATTATAAACAGCTGTATTATATGATCCTTTCTCATATCATATTATATACAACAACAATGGCGCTATTGGCTCAGTGTTATGCAATCTGATGCAGATCCTTTGTACTTTGAAGTCATGGATTAATTTGAAAGGGAGTCAAGCTGAAAAGACAAAAATAACAAAATGTCACTCTGGGTGTTTCCCGTGCGTCTGACCAGGCAAGTGCCGCAGGGACAATGAGGCTTGTTGCGGTGCTGCTAGTGATAAACTAGGTTAGGCGTGTTTTTGTTGAATTAATTTCTGCTTGTATATAATCATGATTTGGGAAGACCGAAAAATTGACTTGTTAGGCATGATTTAAGTTTAAGAAAAAAGTGTCAAACGTTCTCATGTTTTAAATTATATTTGAGTATTAGGGTTAGGGTTAGAAGGAGCAGTGACCACACTTGAGCAAAATAGATTAGTTGTTTAATCAAAAACTTAATAAGACGGAAATTAAACTGCAACTATTTAGATAATTGACTAAATGATTTGGATCGGTTTTCAAGTAAATATGTTAAATATGTTCTGGCTCCAGCAACGACAATTTTACTAGTTTCTAACATTTATAGACAAAATGATCAATTCATTATTTAAACTTGACATGGAGATTAACTGATTGATTGATTAAATAATCATCATTTCAGCACTAAACAATGCTGAATGCGTAAATATTGACAAATTACCTAAGAGTCACAATATTGGGATACAATAATCTCCCAGGAAGTAAGCAATCATGCCCCGTCTAGTACAGGTTAGCATCAATCTATTAAAGTCGACATAAGCAAGGTTGTATGGGCTGAGTCACTCAGTTATCCTCCCGGCTCTCTTTTATCTGGCTCCAGTATCCATTACTTTCTGCCTCAAGCTGCCAACTGTTGCAGCGAGAGGAGGCCGACCCTCCCTCCTCCCCAGCCCGCTGATTGTGTCGAGTGGCCTGTAACAGCCGCTCTTTTGTGCGTTTGGCTGAAGGATTCGCTTACCCCCCCCCTGCTTTGATAGTAGATTGTCATGGTTACCCTTCTGAACTAGTGGTCATGGAGGTTCTCTCCTAGTTAAGAAATCACATGCAGCGAACAGTGACACACTTTCCTCCAAAGGCTCCTGCTTCGTCGAGGCTCCATGGGGTTAGCTCTATTCACTCCTAGGTCAGCTGATGTAGGCAAAACAATTGTTGTTTTGTTGTTGTTTCTCCTCTGCGCAGCCTGTGCACAGCCTATTTCTTTCTCCTCTGTGACACCGTGCTTGTTCGGGTTGGTTTGCACAAGTGTTGCTTTTATAGAGGCCAACCACCCTTAGTGTTCACATGCCCTCTGATCATGCACTTACTGCCAGGTTAGGGCTGTATTTGCAGATTTCTCCCCTTCCCAGGTTTTCTTGCTTTCAGCTGCAGCAAGCAGAGTCAATAAATAGAGCTGGATCCCCCGTCGAGCTGTTGTATTTGTACTCTTTGCTTGTATACAGTTTAGTCTGGTTTCCTTTGCTGTTTTGAATAGATTCAGCTCACGAGGTCATTAAGTGGAGCAGATGTAAAGTGATGGTGGGAAAAAACAGTAAATGTTTTGGTTTTGTTTTGTGTCACACTGCAACAGAAGCTGCTTGAATAAAAAATGAAGTACTACATCAGTTTTCTTGGCGTATTCCTGTATGTATGTATCTTGTAGTATATAACATGAAAGTCTAATTGAGTCTAACACACTGGTTAAGTTCACCTCTACAGGACCACATGAAGAGCTCTTCAGCCTTTAGTCTGACACCAGAACATGGACTCCATACTGCGGCTTTATAATCACATTGTGTATGCGTGTGTGTATCACAATGTGTGTGTGCCTCACTTTTCTTCATAGCTTCCAAGCTGGAAGCCTTGTCTGTAGGTTTCTGTGGCCTGTTGCATGTGTGACCTCACCATCTTGGCTGTGGCTCTCCTCCAGAGAAACTCTTTCCGTTCATCTCTAGCCTCTGGATTATTCTGGCTTGGCACTTTTAGGAGTCTCCGATCCCCCCCACCCCCAAAATGTCTGTATTTGTATTTCTTTCCTTCTAACCCCCATACGATCATCGGCTGTCTGTCAGTCTCTGTTTCTCCCTGCTCCCAGCCTCTGTGTTATAATTGAAAGCAGCTGTGACAAGGTTACTATAGTGCATAGAAAGCAGCTTTTGGAAGAAGACCCAGCGAGTCACTGTCTTCAGGTTCCTTCAGTTGAGATTTTACATTGGCTCGACATGCATCACAAGCAATATTACCATCATCATCCTCATATTGGGTGGAACTAAAGAAACAGAGTGTTGGACAAGTTTGAGTCACAAGAAAGTGAAAACATGGAAAAATAGAGTGAACAAAGGCATAAATCCTCTGTACATATAAGGTTCCAGGCACTGAAGTGTTGCAGGACTGTATCCCATTCAATAGCTCAAGGAACTTGCTCACTTCAACTTTACTTAACCAAATCTTAAGCTCATATTTTTAGGTAAATTGATAGTCATGTTGGCTTAAAGATAAAAGGCCTATTAGACATTCGTAAAGCCTAGAGGATCTATATAAATTCAAAAATGAACTGCTGGAGAATTGGGTGCGGAGCTTACCTAGAGTTTACCTTCCACACATGCACAACGCGGCGAGAGGTGGATGCAGGAAGTATTAACACGGCCGCAGAGCTCAGCTGATCATGTTTACAGCACCGGACATTGTCGTCAGCTGTTATCACCACAAACTCGCGTGACATCTCTGTTGTTGTCTTCCACGTGTGTGTAACCGCTTCAACGGGAGATATTTGTAACTTTGTTTGATGATGATACATTCTCATGCTAGTTCTGAATTAACCAAAGTGTGAGACATTGAAATTCTATAACCAGAACATGCAAGCAGACAATTTAACACCCAATATTTGTTTTTATGTTTGTATTTGTGTGTTAAATGCATTTTGTACTGTCTGATTTCAATGCATGTTTTAAACCACAAGTCATGTTAATGTCAAAATCTTTTGCTTTACAGCAGTCCAGGATATAATTTTACCCCCAAAAAGATTTTAAATTTGGACACATTAGCACTGGTATATTAGTAATGCAAACGTTTCAGAGATTAAATTATGGATAAACAAACCAATAAAATATTTGAACTGTCTCTTACAACTCATTTGCATGAAATTATTTGCATAACTTGATGGATTTGCATCATAATATAACCTCTGTACCTGCTAAATCAACAGAGAGCACGTGTTTAAGTGTCTTTCTGCAAGTAAAGTACAACCCAATCATTGCATCTTTGCTATATGAGTCTGTCTCTTAGTTGCTAAGTAAGTCGGTGCACCCCAGCTGACCGCAGTCACTGACCTTCTGCCTGAAGTGTTGCCTTTTCTTCCCTGTAGCCACAGAAGCCACCAGCCCATGATGGGGTTGATAAGCAGCATGAGCTGAGTCTGTGTTTCCCAGCCTTCTCCCTTTAAGTGAATCTAATCTGTCTGACCTCCTCAAATCCAACTATTAGATCACTATTAATAGGCTCAGGCAGAGCAGGGCGGTGTGGCTACGCACGACACCCTGAGCCTGGCTAGCTACGGCTTAAGGAAATCAAAGCATGTTATGCAGGAGAAACGCGGCTTCTCTGTGACTCTGTCTCATTTAGCTGATACTGTTTATTGTCAGATTTAGCCTCATGCAGACTGACTGCTGCTGTGGCTTGAAGTGAGTCAGGTTTGGCCTTGGCCTCCAGCACTGGGTACCAGCCTTGTTGTGCCATGGCAGCAAAACAAATACACCTACCCTCCCCTCAAGCATTCCCACGGACGCACAAGTCAATACCTGGCACTGTTAAAGAGTTAAATGTCAGTGTGGAAACCAGTCTTTCAGGAGCATTGGCAGATATTTTCACAGTGACAGAGCATTAGTAATCCGTTTATCTTGTATTGTTGTGTGTCACTGCTAATCTGTATGCTCTCTGTTGTTTTTTCTCACCCACAGAGCGGAGAAAACAGAAGTCCTCAGTGATGACCTCCTGCAGGTAAATCATAAACCTGACTGTAGAGCTGTGACCAGCCTTGATCACTGTTAAGCGTCTGTTTGGCAGTGGCTGCACTCTACATCCCTTTTCAGTCTTACCAGCACATTTAGCCGAGTGATTTTTAGTAGTAGTCCGACATGGGCAAACTTTGGAAGAAAGAGGGGCATGCATAAGCACAATTCAATATTACAGTTAGTCATCAACAGTGCACGAATGCAGGTAGTAAATAGAAGTTGCCTGTGCCTGTGCAGAATTAAATTAACCAACTCATGTGGCTTTACACAGAAGAAATTGCAGAACATTCAGGATCAGTAATTGCGAGATTGGTTGGATCTGTTCATGATCGTGTCATCACGGTACATAGATTTTGAAACCAGCTCTGGTTTCAGTCATTTCTACAAAGTATAATTAAAAAATTTATGTTTTTAAATCATGTCAAATTTTGTTTAATGCATACTCCAACTGGTGATTTTAAGTTTCATACTTATGCAGGCAGTGATCATCTTTGATGCATGGCTTCAGTTAATTTATTCTCTCATACCATTGAGTGCTCTTGTTTTCTTTCTCACTTGACAATTCCAGACAATTCAGGCCATTTCACTTATTAGTCCACACCCCTTGGCTTGTCGGTGGATTAATCATCGACGAGCCTTGATGCAGTTGGAATGAAAAGCTTGTAAAATGTCACTCTTCATTTCACACTGAGAGTTACACGTCTTCCCTCGATAATAATCTGAAGCTTCAGACGTATAATTAACAGCAATCTCTGTTAGTGATTCATACATTCATGGGGATTTTGTCCATATTTGGCTCTGAAGTTTTCTCTTCTTAGAAGCTGTTACTGCATTTCTTCTTTCCCTTGAAACTAATCTTTAAGTCTGCATGATCTTGTCTGTAATATAATATTGTGACTGGTCAGGGTTGGACACAGAACACAAAAACAATGACAACTTGTAAGAGGACATGCAGAATTTAGTTTTGGTTTCACTACTGACTTGGAAATTAAATAGTCTGTCTGAAGATTGAAGAGCTGCTGGACCATATGCTGACAAAGTACAATAGAACCCAACAGATTTATACATATCAGTGTTTATGTTCGCTGAAATACACTTATATGCAAATTTTAATATTATTGGTATCAGAAATGTTTTTCTTCCTAATATGGAAATCTCCCCCCAAAAAATATATATCAGTCTGACTCTACCAACCAAGCAGCAGCTGATATCACTGTTTAGTTCTCCCTCTCTGGTTGAAGATTGCTATCGAGTGAATTCACCTGGACTTGCACTTGTGTTGTTAACTCTCGGGTCGGTTGCTGACACGCTGTGGAGAATTTCTATGTGTGAAAACTGCTGGTGCAGATATTTCTCCAGCAGATATATGTCAGGCGCCAGCAGCAGGTGGGGTTGAGACGAAACGCTGGCTGCTCAGCAAAGACATTCCTGTCACGATTGTCTTTGCGTGTGAATGCGAGGGATCATCGATGTTCAAACAAACTCAGCTGGCTTAACGTCACCCGCTGAAAACACCCTCTATTCTTCTTATTCCTGTCCCCACCTCCTTTTGTAGCCAGTGCATAAAACACATGTGAGTGACAGCTAGGAAACACACTGGTGTTAAATTTAGAGCCAGCCTGAGTTGGTGTAGCACAAGTGCCCAAGCAGACAGCAGTGACTAACCTCTCGGGGAGATTCTCAGTGAAGAGAGGATGTTGTATTCTGTCTGACAGTTGACTTTCACTGTTCCTCAAAGACACGATTGTTTTCGGCCCCTGTCTGGAAATCGTCCGTCATGACTCTGTGAGCTCTCTCACTTCACAGGGACACTGCTGTCTGATAAAGGAAAAGGGAGTGAGAGATCACTGGACCCCATTCATTCCAGAGATGGCTGTGTCACTTAAGACACAAAAAAGCTATTTTCATCCCTTAATTAATGAGAAGCCCATTTCATAAACTTTGGTGCTAAAAGTATTTTCTTTTTAAATTCAATTCACTCACTTTCAATTAGCCTTCAACTTCCTATTTCTTCTGTAGCAGTTAAAGTTTGGGTTGATGAGCCTGGAAAAGCTAGCAAGAGCAGGTTACACTTTGAACAAATGCAACTGATACATCCCACGCCCTTCCCATCTGCCCTCTCATCGAAGCTTCACCCCTATGAACCCGCTTTGCCTGACAACTGCTCGAAGCCGGCATGTTTTCGTGATTCACTCGCTCAACTTCTGGCTATTGTCTCTGCGTCAGCGGTGTATGCCTTGGCATGTGAAGAATGGTCATCCGCAGGGAGGGTATGGTCAGGGTACACGCAGGCAGGCACTTCCTGCCAGGGCATCATGCACCAGCTTTTCAGACAACTTTATTTATTGATGGCTATTGGTCAGATTTCACTCTGGACAGGGCCAACAAATAGAGACAGACATCCATTGACAGTCACATTCACACCGTCAGTCAATTTACAGTCTTGAATCAACCTAATCCTCAATCTGCATGTCTTTGGACTGACCAACACCTCTTTGTGAATAGCGAGTTCTAAATGTTGTTCCCTCACCCTCGATTCTGTCATGTTCACGAGGCCAATGCTCTACTCAGCATTCTTGTGCCAGCTGTCCTGTCCTCGCCTCTCCTCTACATAGCAGCCACAGACATACTCCGCCGTAATAGTTGAGGACATTTTACAAGGTAGCTTCCAGGCGCTTTAAACACTAATATTCGTGTTTTATTCATTATGGAAACAAAGAATATCTTGTTCATCGATGGCTCACTAAAATAACTTACTGCGTCATGTGCTGTTATTTCTGTTCATTCTGGACTTGTCCAGACATGTTAACATCCTTTCTCTTAGGAACCAGTAAACAAACACTGGCGCACAGACACACCTTCGCCGTCTTTATTTCCCCGTCTGTCCTACTTAGCACTGGGATTCCCTGCTCTGTGACGCGTCATGGGATTGACCAGCTGTTGACCTCATCACACAGTTTGTGGAAAACCACATCCATCTTTTGGTTCTGCTCAGGTTTTCCCACTCCTCCCTGTATTTTATTTTTTTGGTGCAACGCATTGTGTATCCAAGCCCGGTTAGTTACAATGAAAGGAAGAACACTGCAGTTTTCCTGGTGCCATGCAACCAAAACACTTCCAATACACCCACACAGGAAGTACGTCCCTGTTAGAGTGCAAGGAGGGGAATCCCTGCTTGCATTGTGCCTGGTACTCACTGGACTGAGTCTAAGCAGTTTTCACAGGCCTATAGCCTGTGTAAGCAGAGTGTGTGCGTTTCTTTTTTTTGGTAAGTTTGTATTTAACCCAGCTGTTTTTGGAATGCCGGGGGCCACCATGGGTCAGGAATGACGTAAGAGCGCGAGAACAGTGGGAGGGAAAACAGGCGGATATCTGCTGTGGAATTCCTGAGTTCCGACTCCTTTCTGTTTTTGGAACACAATTGTCTGGTATTCGGTTGATCCTCCCTCAGTATTTTTCGGACTCTGTTCCTGCTCGCTTTGCCCTCCTGACCTCAGTGTACCCATTTATTTTTGCACCCTTGTTTGTCCCAGCTCCTGCGTACATGTTTGTGTCCTTGAGACACTTCCAGGTTCAAGATTTAGTTTGTCAGATCAGATTTTTCTATTTTCAAAAAGCACCAGACACACCTGTTCTGTTACATGCAGCGCAATGCTGATTTTCCCACGGGACTAAACCGGTTCTTAACATCATCGGACTCCAGACTATTAAGTAGACGAACAGTAACTTGCAATCATCAGCTCTTTTCAGAGGTTGGTGACAGTCAGCCTAATGTTTACACTGACTGTCAGGCACCTGGCATGACTAGGACAGTGAATAGTCATCCTGCAAAGCTTCAGTCAGCCTCTGTCCTTAAGCCAGAATAGCTGCACCCCCCCATCAATGACAGTATTATATGTTGTCACCCGTAAAGCACAGAGTGGATCTGTGTATTCCGGCTAGCGGACAGGAGAAAGCCTGTGTAATCAAGAAGGCCTTATTTAAGACCAAAGAGCCCTTCGCTCTCTGTCACAGCCCAGTGGCTGTTGCTATAGAGAGACTTCCGATGAGTCATCTGTTTGAAAGATAACAATTTGGCATTGTTCCAAAGGGACAAGCCTTATCAATCAGGTTTATGCTTTGACCCGTGAGGCCTCCAAGGCAGCTGAAAATCAAATCTCAAGGGTGTAGTTTCACGGTTGTAGGATGGAGACAAGTTAATGGTGTTGATGAGATTAAAGACACAGTGTGAAAGATTTGGGATCTGTCAACAGAACTTGACTATAATATTTCACCATGTTTTCATTAGCATAGAACAGGGATCTCCAACTCAATGTAGTTCATGGGCCACATACAGACGGCTTGACTAGTAAATTCAACCTTCTTTATCTGTACCGCTTATCCTCTTTTTGAGGGGGAGCTGGAGCCAATCTCGACTAGTAAAGCTTTTACCTAATAACCTCTAACACTTCCAAAGGCCTGTCGATTGTTGGGGCGCACAATTTATGTAGTGTTCACCACGTCTTCACAAACTCCCTCTCAGAGTATGGCTTTTAATTTGATGTTTTTTTGTTGGCAGTAATTTAGCTAGCCTTCATAGCTCCATCTCTGAACTCTCTGTTAAGACCAAACAGAGGCTATTCTTACCAACCTACAATTCAGTTACCCTGTTCTTGTTTATCCTTACAAGTTACTGTGTTTTTCACATTTCTAAAACCAAATGCAACTTAGAAAGGTTTCAATCTAAATCGGGAAGATATTTATGCTCTCACATCTTTGGTTATGTGCAGATCGAACGGCGCATGGAGTTGGTGCGGGTGGTGTCCCACAACACACACAAGAGGATGGTGTCCTGTCTACAGGGACACATCGGTGCGGACGCAGAGAAGAGACATGTAAGACATAAAATCCTTTTCCAATAAAACATTTATATTGCTGCAGGTTATCAACTGTCGTGGATGTGATGTGTAATAACAAAATCTTTTAGCCCTACCCTCCACATGAATTTTGAGTTTTCACTGTTTTTCAAGTATCCACAGTAGGCCCTCAGTGATTTCTTTTTTGTGTTTTCTACCCCACATCAATCAAAAATGCACTACAGTCCGTACCACGCCTCTATACAGGAAATGGTCAGGTAAAGGACTGATTACTTATTCCACTCTCTGGTCCTCAGCACTACTCGCTCCATTTCCCATTCAGACATCTGTCATCTTTATTCACAATGCATGACACTTTTTCCTTTGGGGTTTTCTGGTATAAAGAACAGTATGTTGAAGTGTCCTAAATGTTTTCGCACAAATTTAAACTGTCTAATTTTAAAAGAAAGAAAAAAAGTGAGTGCTGTCATTTGATAGATGTCTTCCTTCCCTAGTTTGCACCTTAAGTACCATTTAACATCCGTGTTTTCCTCCTTTTGCTCTGAAAGCTCTCTTCCTCTTCCTGACTCTGTGAATTTAATGTTGTGCTCCTCAATGGAATGTCCTCCGTGGGTTTTCCATTGCACACTGAAGTTACTGTATCGAAATGGGTACTTTTGTGTCTATGTCTCAATATAAGTCAAATCACTGGCTTCCCCTATCCCTCTGCCACACGCACACACAGAAAAAGCTTCCTCTGACGGCTCTGTCCCAAGCGATGGTGGAAGGTGGTAACCAACTGGGAGAAGACTCCTTGATAGGGTGAGTAGGAGATGGATTGACGTACAGCACATCCAGCTCCTTGTCCATGGAAACTGTTTCTATAAGGAGCAGATGCACCTCAGAGAGTTTGACGTACACGGCCGAGTATTCAGGCCATGTGCAATCTGCCCAGTTTTATTTTGAGTTGACGGGACTTTCAGCATTTCCCTTTAGTGATAGGGAGGCAGTTTCTAGTTGAGGTTCTAGAAAATGACACGGCAGACATGTGTCTGTCTGGATGTTAAGAGGAAGAGAAAGTAAATCAGTCCGTCTGCTGTCATACTGTATGGTTTTATTTTAAGGCCCAGAAGTTTTATTGCATGAAAATCACTATGTGCACACGTGTGCAGCAATAAATGATAAGATTACAGTGACGTGGTTTTGCTTTCAGTTATCGATTGAGAACAGAGATAGAACTAGTGACCCAGACAGAGCTCCTTCTGTGCTGTAAAGATGAGGTGACGTGTCATTGAACTGTTTCCATTGGACCACACATCCTAACCTCATAGTGCTGATACGATAATGAGGCATGAATATGAGTATGTGTGATCTTAACACTCCTTCCTCTCTTTGTTCGGGTGTGTGCATTGACAGGAAGATGATGGAAGTGTGCGGTGAGGCAGAGAATCGTCTGGCATCAGAATTGATGCAACATGAGTTGCAGATAGAGAAGGACGTTCTGGATCCACTCAGCCAGCTAGCAGAGGTCAGAAACCTCACTTCTTGTGGAAACGACCAGAGCGGAACACAAGTTTAAATATTTAATAACACATTTATAGTTTGTTTGCTTGTTTAAATAGTCGTTACATCCGTTTTCTCTGCTTTGTTTGGTCTAAATCGTACTAGAAGAGATGAGTTTGAGTATTAACCGCCCACTTGTAGAAGAAATTGAGATTTGGGCAAAAGTCACATGTTTCCCATATTGGTTAGATTTAGAAACATCTCCTACCCGTGAGGTAGGAGAAGTTAAAGTCTAAACAAAACTAACTAATTCCCCTCGCTATATTAGCTTAACACAATAACTTAAAGACTGTTCATTTTTTTTTTCTACGAAGTTTCCCCAAACATTATAACTGCTGGCTTATAGACATTGATATCTTTGGACCAAAAAACTATTTTGTCTGGAAAGAGCCAGGAACGAGATTCAAAGGTATGCTGTGATTGATGTAATTCTTTTGTGCCATTTTAGTATAAAATGATATTGTTGTCACATGCTAAACAAACTAAAATAAATTAGATATTTTTCCTTTATCTGGCTAAAAGGCTAATCAGCAGAAACATTTTAGTCACTCAGGAAGAGAAAACACATTGTATACCAGGTCTTTATCACCCTAATTACTTTTTAGGCCTACTCATCATGTTTCGGGTCTAATTTTCTTAGGTGGACATACCCAACATCCTGAAGCAGAGGAAACAGCTGGCCAAGTTAGTGCTGGACTACGATTCTGCCAGAGCAAGGTCCGTCTCATCACCTCTTACCTTTTAACACAAGTCCACTTAATTTCACATTGTGGTTCTGTCACATAGAAATAGTCTAAATTTTCCTTTGTCTCTCCAACTTCAGATGGTTGCAGGCAACCAAGTCAATAATCTCAGGAACAAATACACATTCACTGACGGCCAAGGCTGACCTACTCAAGGAGGAGGTGGATGAGGCCATGAACAAAGTGGAGCTTTGCAAGGTAACAAGCATGTAGATGATTCATATGTCTTTATAGTTGTGTGTATCAAGTTCACAGCCGGCCATATGTATTTGATCCTGAATGAATGGGAAGGCTAAAGGTCATTTATGGTCCTCGGGCAATGAGTAACAGAAATCCTGGTTATAACATTAAACCAGTACGAAAATCGTCACCTCAGTTGCTTTACAGTCCAAGAGCCTCTGGCTCTCAGCTTGCTGACGCACACAAATGACTGAACATGCCCCGTCAGCTCCGTGCATGTGTGTTTGCATCTGTTCAGTTGAGTCACTTGTGACTTTTTACTGTGTATTGGCTGCGTGATGTGTCAGGGTTTTCTGTCCAGGAAGCGCAGAGCCTTGTGTTTCCTTTTCCCCCGTTCTCCCTCCCAGTCTCACTCCGGCCTGCCAGGAGCCAGGAGGATTTATGACTCACGTGGTGCTTAGCTGACCACTGATGTCCGTCCATGTGCCATCTAAAACAATCCATTCTCTTGATGGATGACGCTGTGCAGTGGAGATGGAGATCATTGATTTATTAATGACAGTTAATGCAGGAATACAGCTCTTTCCCTTTCTTGGCTTGGATTTGTATGCACTGCTGTAACCAATATTAGAGTAAAATTGTCTGGTACAGATCTCTTGGCCTATGTAACAATGTGTATGTGTGTTTACACATTTTGAAAAATCGCCAATGACTCGTGTTCTCAAAAACGTACAGTCGGATAAGTGTAATTTATATTGTATCTATTATACGCTATTATGAATATAGAAAAAACAAATACAGACAAATATAGTGATATAACTTGATAAAAAAAATTAATGATGAAGGCACATATTTTCTGCTTTGTTTATTCTGTAAATACAAGTTTTCCTATCTAAAAACATAAACACAGATACCGACATGTCTGTGAAAGGCTCTTATTGGCTGATACCATCTAAAATATTGGTCAAGGTCTAATATAAATAACGTTAGCAGTAAGTGTGTTGTTATCATCCAGTTCTCCTCCTGTTTAACTTCCCCTATTTCCTCCACAGGATCAACTTGCTGCCGACATGTACAGTTTTTTCTCAAAGGAAGGCGACTATGCCCGTTACTTTGTAATGGTAAGCTCAGCGTGTCAGCAAGTCCAACATGTGTTTGCATGAGTTCCTGTGGGAATATTCACAGCTGCAGAGTAAACGGGGGGGGGGTGAACACAGACTTGGCCTGAACTTTTATTTACTTTGCTGTCATGTACTTCACTGCTTGTCTGATTCTACTGACTCTCTCTATCTCTCTCTGTTTCTCTAGCTCTTGGAAGCTCAAGCTGATTACCACAGAAAGTCTCTCACTCTTCTGGAGAGCGTCTTGCCCACCATCCAGGCTCAACAAGGTATAATACACGTAAACAAGCCTGTTCACTCACACCAAGTTAACACGAAACAGAGCAACGGGGTTATAGAGCAATCACACACAACACTTTGTGCGGCTCCTAGCACGGGACCTCTTTTATATGTGTTCTGGAGAATGTTTGCGTGTTTTTCTCTGGTGCCTCTGTTGCGTGTTGTCCCTTTAAAACAAACCTTTTCCTGATGAACAGAAGTTTGTGTTTCTTATTCACTTCAAGAAATGAACCAGCTACTGCACTATTCAGTTACATCACTCTTGTTTTTCCAAAATTCTGAACTACACATACCCCATTTAAGGTAGAAGGCCATAACTGAGGCGCCGATATTAAAGAACACTCCTGTGTTTTCCAAAAATAATCTATTTTCCACTTTACCCACATAAAGTCTCCCATTTAAGCTCTCCCTGTTTTTTGTCTTTACCCTCTTGAGCTGTTAAAGGAGGTTGTTGTTTCCTGCACTAAACACATGTATCCAAACCACACAAGTCTGGTCTCCCAGCATGTGGTGATGACTCATGAACTACACACACACACACACACACACACACACACACACACACACACACACACACCTGGTTTGTGTGTGTTTGTGTATGTCTGCTCCTCCAAAACCTCGCCATTTCAGTCTTCTGCCTCCCCATTCTCTCACATTAGCTCAAACACAAGCACATAAATAGAGAAGGAAGGTCGAACAGTCACTCCTGCTGGCTGGGAGCATGTGGTTATTATTATTTATTTATTGGGGCGGGGGGGCGGGGCGGGGAGGGAGGGGGGCTGAGGCTAGGAACTGGCCCTGGGGAGAGTTGTTGACCCAGAAATCAGCCATAGAGACCAGCAACAGACTGGTTTGCACTGAGTCCTGTGCATCACGAATAAAGTTACAGTATCTGGTCCCACTGCCTCCCTCTCATTATTTATCTTCTCTTTGGTGATCAGACTCGTGGACAGAGAAGCCTGCGTTTGGCACGGGGCTGGATGAACACCTGAAGAGATGTGGAAGGGAGATCGCTCTGCCATTAGAGGCCTGCGTCATGATGCTTCTGGAGACTGGCATGAAGGAAGAGGTGAGGAGGTTAAGACGGAGACAGAGGGAGAGATCAGACAGGGACTTCTATAAACATGTCCTCTTCGTTTGATCAATAATAAGTGTAGGTGGAAAGCTAGGAGTGGAAAGTATGGATCACCCTCTCCTAATGAATGTTGGCTTTGCTATCTACTTGATTTCTTCAAATTGTGGCCCAAGCTGCACTTTAGTCCCCAACAAGACACTGTTGCGAGAAATTAAAAGAATTGAGTGTCATATGGGGCATAATTATTTTAATGTGACTTTAAAAAAGGCAGTTGTTTGCCAGGATGTTCTATAGCGTGTCAACTTAAAATGATGATAGTATATCAGGGCTGTCAGCCAGACTTTTCTACCTGCCAATTTCCAAATACTGATAATTTCAACTTCAAATATTAGTGACCAGCAACAGTCAGTAATGATTCCGAGGTATCTAAACATCGTTCTCCAGGTTAATTCCCTCTACAGTATTTAATACCATGGATTATGATTTTGTCTGTTCATCTTGATTGCTCTTATGTTTTGCTTGTGTGACCATGTGTGAATAAAAGGAGCTGTCACAGCTCATTAAAAGTCACACGAAGCTGTGGCTGCGATTAGCGGCTCTACTGGACATTAACGACACCGAGCTTTAAATCGTTTGCACGTATAAACATCTGAAGCCTTGAGGAGATGGCGGACAGACAAACTGTAAACAGGGGAAACTCTGTAAAGTTGTTCCACAGACACTGTCGCCCTGGTGATTTATGAAATGCGATGTCCCTTTCCCGAAAACAAATTTAGAATACAATAGAATCCACTTTTCTCCCGTCAATAAATCAGAGCGTTTTGTATGTGTACGTGTTTGTGCAAATTTTTTTTAGAAAAAAAAAGAAGTAGAGAGAGTGCAAGGGTTAACGGCAAAGGGCGTTATTTGTGGCCCTATTCATTCCCTGGTGAGCCCAGGCTGTGTCATTGTGGTGTGAAGACGGCTTTTGTTTATGTGTCAAAGTAAATAGCTTGATGGGCTGTGAGTGCAGGGTGTATTTGTTTGCCTTCTTTAAGGTTTCATTATGTGCAGCTGGCTGGGGGAGTGTATGTAGTGGATTTATACACACTATCTATAATTGACTATTCAGAAAGTGTGTGTGTTTGAGTGAAAGCAAAGGGCGGTGTGTGCACATTAAATGCCTGCAAGTATTGCTGCTGTTGTTTGTTTGCTGGCAAAGTTACTGTGGTGTATTTATCTTTTTGTGTGTTTGTGTGTTTGTGTCAGGGTCTATTCAGAATCGCAGCAGGAGCGTCCAAGCTGAAGAAGCTAAAGGCGGCACTGGACTGTTCCACTTCACAACTGGAAGAGTTCTACTCCGACCCCCACGCTGTTGCTGGTATGTCCGAAAACCAAGGCTATTTTGAGTTACTGTATTTTTTTGGGTATAAAACTTCTAAACAGTTGATAATTGTGTCTTCTTGACTTCTCTGTGACATCCTCCAAGGCTGGGCTCAGACTACCAGAGTTTTAAAGACCGAAAAGATTTTTTTAAATCAGGTTCCATCACAAACATAAAGAGAAACTTCACAGATATTCTCTATAATCTTCTTACACAAACCCACACTGCAAGGTTAGAAAATATTATACTATATATTATATGATTTTAAAATGATTGGTCCGAAGGCAGCGACGCACCACTTCACGTCCTCATATGTTCTGTGTTCATGGGGAAGCAGATGTTAAAAAACAGAATGGAGAGTGGAGTGAGGCATCAAGTGGCTCTTATATTAATTAACAAAAGCAAAAAAGTTGTCTGGTTAAGAATATGGTCAGAGAGACCCGGGCAACACAGATGACCTATTTTTCAGATGAGATTTTCTCTGTCAGTTATGATATGTGTCAACAGTGGCACGCAAGCTGACAATAGCCTCAGCATCTTAATCGTTGCTTTGCAGTACAGCTGCTCTGATGTCTTTCTCTCCCTCATTGCCATGTTGCACTGTTCTAGTTATATTAATTATATTAAAATTATTAATAGTACAATAATGTACAGAATCAGGGTTAAATCAGCCCGCACTTCCCGAGCCCAGTTTAAATGACGTTTTGTTTCAGGAGCACTGAAGTCCTACCTGAGGGAGCTCCCAGAACCTCTGATGAACTACCAGCTTTATGATGAATGGATCCAGGCATCCAGGCAAGGCTCACAACCTTATCACTGGAAATAAGAGAAATCACTGTACTGCAATTAGGAATGTATATTTGGACCAAGTATGTCCCTGCTTTCAATCGTACATTTTGTTTTTATATATCTAGTGTGACAGACCCAGACAAGAGGCTCCAGGCACTCTGGGTTGTATGTGATAAGCTACCAAAGAACAACAAATCCAACCTGAGGTTAGTTGTTTTATTGTTATACAAGTCACAACAGTAATGCATTCGTTTTCCTGTGGTACGACCGTTTACATCTGTGCTCCCATGCAGGTATCTGGTGAAGTTTTTAGCCAAACTGGCTCAGGACAGCGAGACAAACAAGATGACTGCGAGCAACCTCGCCATTGTCCTGGGACCCAATCTGCTCTGGGCCAAAACTGAGGGGTGAGAGGGGATTGAGAGGGAGGGGACAAAACTGATGATGAAAATTATAAAAGAAAAGGGTGGATGTATGTGACAGTCTTTGAAATGCATGATCCTGATTTTTGAATGGATTTCCAGAAACGTTTGTCTGTAATTTGAGCCCATTTCATTCTGGTGAAAGAATCACATCGTTGCTCATCTACTCGTGTCTACCCAGGAGTCTGGCTGAAATGGCTGCAGCTACCTCTGTGCACGTGGTGACCATCGTTGAGCCCATTATCCAGCATGCAGACTGGTTCTTTCCTGAGGGTAGGTTCTGGACCCCTCTCCACCTCTTGTTTCTCTCCATTCATTGTAGCCAGTCACAGGCTATCGTACATCAGGGACGCATGGTGAAGGATATTGATGTCGACTGCCTCATAAGATAGACAGTCAGCATTGATCAAGCTTCCAAGCACCAAGATACAAATCACTCTTGAGTCTGTCTGTTGTTCCTGCTAGACCTCTCTGAAAGATGTACTTTATTTTATCTGGTTAAATCTTATCTGTCCCTGCAGAGGTAGACTTCAACGTGTCCGGCATGTTTGCAATGCCCATACCTGCATCAAACCACAACAATCACCTGGACTATGACTGCAGCACCATTGAGAGGAAGAGGCCTGGCAGTTCGATGGGACCCGAGAACGACACAACGCGCAAAGACAAGTAATCAGCCGTGATTTTCTCTGTAGCTCCTTCTGTCCCACACCGTTGATCACTTAATCCAGTGAATTAATTCTTTGAAAATGATTTGCACCAGTTGCTTTTCCGGGTCCTTTTCTTTTGCTTCTAGTACATGTTGGGCTAATTTGGATTCTTATAATATGACCCATAACACTGTTTTTACTGACTTCTCTTTGTGTGCTCTGGGGTTTTGGTGATTTCTCCCTCCTTAAACGTTTCTCTCTCACCGTCTCCCCGCCCTCCCTGTGTAGCACCCCTAACAAGCACTCGGACCACACCCTCCGTAGAGGCAGTCACACCTTAGGTAGAAAGCAGCACACATCACCTGCCTTCCAGCCTCCTTTACCCCCTGTGGAGGCTCCAGGGCAGGGGCACGGGGCTGGGCAGGTCCCCCAGCCCTCAGCCGAGCCCCAGCCACAAGCTCCTCCAGGGGGGGCGGGGCCTGACGCTGGCCAGCATAGCTTGGCGCAGAGTTTGGCTGCTCTCGCAGCAGCTCAGCAGCTTCTAGCCCAGCACACAGAAGAGCTCAGGTAAGAGCTGCTCTCCTGCATCTCTGCTGCTGGTGGGGAATGACACTGCATGCCAGACAGACAGACAGACAGACGGACAGACAGACAGTTTTCATGTAACGTGAAGACATATCTGCCATCTCTGTGAACTCAGTCATAGTGCAATTGATGCATGTTTCACTGGTAGATTTTAGACACCTCCTCATCTCACGGTCACTTTGGCTCAGCTTGTCTCTCCCGCCAAAAACCACAAGTTTTCTTACACCACCACCAGTTCCAGCTATGCAGACTTGTCTGAAGTCAGCCCACAGACACACCACGACAATGGCTGCTGTCATTCCGCTAACAGTCGCTTTCAGGGCCTTTCGACTTCCCATCCTTCTGCTTTTTTCTCCCACGAATCACTGGAATCAGTACCAACTGGCTCAAACTGCTTTGGGAGGCCTGAACCTTAGTGTCCGTTGTGCAGCGGCTGAAGGGTTTCTTTGATTTAGTTGGTGAAAGGACAACATTCACGTCCACACAGATAAGACTATTCAGCTCAGCGTTCTTTTGCTCCCACACACTCTGTTGGGAAGGTGAATTTAGATGAGACACCCAGTTAAAAATTGTTAAGTTTATTGTCACAACACCTAACCACTGAGCTTTATTAAATACCACTCAGTAGTGGTTGCTCTTGTAGAAGCAGTGCTCCAGAATTTCAGATTTCAAATTAGTAGGTTTTAAAACCCTCTTTCTCTTCATCCTCTCTAAAGCAACCCAAGGCTACGTGACTCCACATCCGGCCCGACCCCTCAGCTCCAGAGGAATGGCTCTGGAGGAGGGGGCCAGGCTGTGGGACACATGGGCACTGGAAACTCTGGGTCTGGATCCATGGGGCCCAGCCCTCACACGCTGCGCAGAGGTGAGACTCTGCACTCTGGTACAAAAAGACATATTTCATTAAAGGTCGTCACTCATCCAGGTCAAATTATTTGTGAAGTTTGAATGGAAATCTATTAATCACATGTTTCTCCAACATCTTCCAGGTACCAAGAAACAGGCTCCTCCCCCTCCTAAACCTACAAACCCCCCTCCAGGCCAGCCCTGTAATTCAGTAAACCACAACTCCTTGTCAGGCTCCTCCCAGTCCCTCAGCCCGACCCCTAGACCTCTGTCCAGCCACTCCCCCACCTCGCCCACCTCTCCGACCTCCCAGCCATGTGCCACGCCTAGACGCCACTCCAGCAACCAGCCACCGATCCAGGCGCCCAGCCATCCGCCCCCGGAGCCACCGACACCGACCAGTCCCCTGATGCCGCTCGCATCACTGGGCCAGTCCGGCGGGGACCAGCAGAGCTCGGACCCCTCTCCTCCCAGCACCCCGACCCCTCCAGACACCCCTCCGCCCTCCACCGCCACCCAGGATGCAGTCGCTCCTCCGTCCCCGTCGCCCTACCAGTCGGGCTCTCTTCCCCGGCCGCGACCCGTCCCCAAGCCCCGGAACAGACCCAACGTCCCACCGCCGCCCCAACCCAGCACACTGACTGGAGACACTAATGGGATCTGTGCCACTGCATACAAGATGATGGGTGAGTCCTAACTCTCAAACAACAACAGCAAATCAGTTTGCAGATGAATGTCTCAACACAGGATGTACTCTCTCTCTAATAGTCTTGCATTGTAATACCTCTGCAGGTTAACGAAGCACTTGTGAGAGGTTTGTTGTTAATTGACCTTTTCACTTGCACTTTTTTTGTTTGTGTCTAGAATTCTCACTCCTCATCATTGTCATTTTGTTTTGCCTGCTGCCACCACCAGGTCTCATTTACTGTAGCCCTGATGCACGCCTCTCATCCTGTGTATTAAAATCCATCAATTAAGAAACACATTTGAGATTTTGTAATTAAAAATATTCATATTACACAAGTGAGTTAATAGTCCAAACCAGTTCTATATAATACACCCAGTTCACTTCATAGACTGTATATAAAGATGGACGACAGGACGGCTTCACAAAAATGAAGCCTAATCATCTTACTCGTCCCCTGTGGGCTGGCTGGAGAATAGGTCATGGATCCTGCCTCCTCTATGTTAGTAGGTGGGACAAGGACCAGACTAACAAGTCAAAGCACACGTGGAATGAGTGAAACGTCATGATTGACAGCTGAGACTGACACGTGATTGGTTGAGAGCGTGTATCGGAGGGACCCTGTTACCACGGCTCCACTACACGATCACAATCGCGCAGATACACATCATCCATCTTTATTTACAGTCAGGATGATCATTTATCACGAGTCACTCATCTTTTTTTGCTGTCACTATAATGTAACATCACCAGTGAGGGTTTGAAAGTGATGTGTTCTTACTGAGGCTGAAAAACTGGGATCATTTTCAAACCCTCAGCTGTCAGTGGGCCGTTTGCTATTTTTCATTGTTAAGTATTGTTTGACTGTAATTTATTGTATATGATGTTTCATTTGTCATCGTGGTTGTTGTTAATGAGTTTTAAAAGCAGCATCCCTTCATCCAGCATGTGTACTGCTACTAATACTTCTACTACTGACATGCATGTTTTTAAATGTTCTTGTCTTGTGATTAATGTCTCATCTGTAGATGCTGCTCATGTTCAGAATAGGCAATCAGAATCGTAATCCTGAAAACACATTGATTTTTATATATATATATATATATATATATATATATGAATTTAACAATAAGCTGAAGAACAACAGCTATCAGTTCAACTCTGCTTCCTTGAAATCAGATTTTCCATCTGCTCTCTGTGCCTGTTGCCCTGCTGCTCTTATTCTCTGACCAAACAGCGCCTCCTGCTGTTCAGCCACTGAGCCTTTACAGCTGCTCACACTATGGAAAATATTACACAGCCTCACTGGATGGCACACTTGGCACCGGCTTGAACTGTTTTCACGCTGCACGATGAGGCTGCACATGTTTGTGATTAGGGCTTACATGTTCTTACAACGGGGGCATGAATAGTTTGTTTATCCTGTGAAGGATGTTTATGTTGTGTTTGTGTGTGTGTGTGAAACGTCTGCATGTGTGGAAACTTCCAAACACTATCAAAACAGGAGGAGTCTGTTCTAGCTGATGTTCTCCTTTGAGTTTCTGCTCTTCCTCGTCTTCTCACTCTGATTTATTTCTCCCTCATCTTGTGTCTGCAGACCCGGCCATGTCTTTCAAAGGGCTGAGTCGAGCGTTGGTCCCTGAGTTCGCTGTAGAGCAGCAGCCAGTGATGAGCCCTTCATCCTCCTCCTCCTCATCTTCCTCCTCCTCCTCCTCCTCCTCAATGCTGCCTCCTCCCAATGACTGTGACCTGGACACCGAGAGCACCGTCCTATAAGGAGGAGACAATGACACACTCTGGTCCCGAAACACCCCTCACACACCTCCTCTCATCATACACACACCTCAGTTAGTCTCCTTCTGTTTCCTGCAGCCCTCCTCACACTGAGACCATCCTCCGCTGCTGTCCAGCACCATGACCGACTCTTAACGTGACATAACGCATTTATGTTCATGATGGACCTCACAGTGCTCTCAGTGAATAATGGCTGGGCTAGATGATTGTTTGAAAGGCTGCTACAGCCATAGACTTAGCTCTCTTTTCAATGTACACAAACGATTCACATCATTTGGAGTCACAGTAGGGATCGTGGTGCAGAGCCGCTGTATCCAGGCTCAGCTGACACGCTCGGCCAATCCTGAGTCGATCTCAGCTGTCAATCAGGACGTTTCACCCCATTTTTATAGCATTAAATAACTAATTAAACCCCCTGAACAAGAACTACCTAAAATGATAAAAAAATCGATTGACCTGACTTTATTTTGCTCCATGTCCCATCCACTAAGCAGGCAGGGATTATGACCTATACTTCAGCCAGCCACCAGGTGGCAATCAAGATGAGTTTGCTCCAACGGTGCTGATTTTTGATCGTTTATGTCATTGTGTGTTAAATACACACTTTCTAACTATCGCAACTTAGTCAGCACGTTGTTGTCGGTATGTTTGATTAACCTGCAAGTTAACTAGTGTAGCTAAAGCTCAGTAACATCACTTACTGTTAAAACTACAGACGCAGATTAGCAGTAGGTTATTTTTACTTTCTACATTAATTATCTTACAAATACTATATAGTTGCTGAAAGTCAATGAATGGGCAAACATTTTCATAATCGATTAGGTTTTAAGCAAGATGCCAAAATGAACTGGTTCCAGCTTTTTTTCAGTCTTCCTTGATAATTAATATGATCTTTGTCTCAAGGCACATCACCAGATTTGACAATTCACTTTCACTCGTGGTGGAATTGAACTGACCTCGAATCAGTTTCTTTCTGCTTCGCTCGTTTCAAACTCAAGCTGTCAGCCATTATTCACTCACTGAGTCGTTTTGACTACCATGAAGGTGCCACGTGTCTTTGTGAGGAGACGTGTGACACACACACAGACACACACACATACACAGACACACACACCTCCATCTTCATACCACGCTCCCTGCAGAATGACCTCCAGACAATCAAACAGCAGAGCGGGAGGACAGAAGATTCACCAGTGACGCTATCAGACATTGATACGTAGCAATATGAAGCACGGCCACTGACTGTGAACAGAAAGGAATGGGTTGTGAGGTGATGGGTTTGGTTGGGTGGGGGGGAACTTTGTGAAAGCCACAATATGGACTGACGAGACCCCTGTTTGGAATTATCGTGTGAGGTGTTTTTTTGCATTTTGTACTGTTGAAGAAATGGCCTTAGAAGAAGATGAAGAAAAAGGGGGGGTATATCTACAGCATGGGGTGTAGGGGTGGTCGGGGATCAGCAGGTGAAGTAACTGTTGCTTATCATGTAACTGGTGACTGCAGGTTTCCAGTCGTCGATTTCCCCTCCTTTGTTCTTTATTTTTCTTTGTAAGGAAACCCTCCCTCCCCTGAATCCTCTGTCACTCATGTATTTATTTACCAAGTTCTGAAAACACACACATTCCCTGTGGCTAGACTTAATTAATTCAGTCTTTAAAATGTAAATCATGCCTTATGGGTTCCTCACAGAACCCCCCTAATAAGCATTATATGATATTATCTATTTACTGTACGGAGGATGTACCTGGCTCCCAGTACTTACAGTATTTTCCAAGAAGCTGTCTTGGCAACAGTTGTGTTTCAGGGATGTGAGGACGGTGACTCAGCAGCAGCAGTCGTGTGTATGTGAGTGTGAGTGTGTGTGTGTGTGTGTGTGGGTGGTTCTGTGTCGTGCCTCGGGAGATGTGTATTTAAATGTTTTGACTTGTTTGGGTTGTTTTCTTTTTACGAAGCAGAAGTAGCAGCGTGAAGCCTGGACACAATCAGTATTTTAGCCTTCCATCCGTCTCTTTGATTTCTCTGGTTGTTTGCCGGGACGTTACACACAACAGACTGTGAGTGTGTGTGTGAGTGAGTGAATGTAGTGAAAGGAGAGTTTTGAAACCAGCCTCTTGATCCTGAAGAGAAAGACACGTGATAAAAACAGCTGATATTGCACTTGGGCGCAGGCCAATGAGTGGTTTCCTGGTTTAGAGGTATTTTTCTTATTTCCAGTCTCTCCCACTGAGCTGAGGGCACACGCCGTTGTGATCCCTCAGTAGTGACGTGGCGTCAGATTGATGTGGTTCTTTTCCGCCAGGTCAAACGATGAAGAAAAAATGGCTTTATTATATTTTCTGTGTAAGCTTTTGGATTATTTTTTTCTTTTCTGGCCTCAAACGTAATGCAGAGTCCCGTTCCCAGAGAGCCGACTCGACATGGTACCTATGGAGAGAGTCTCGGATGCTGCGGTTGGATCGTCCTACCCCCCCCCCCCTCCCGTACCTCGCTGCCTTATCCCTGCGCATCAAGCTCGAAGCTTCTTTAACGACAGAAAGCTGCATTGAAACTAGAGACGATGATGATGATGCTGCGTTTTTCAGCTCCATAGTTTTTGTACGTTGGCTGTTTGGTCGGCTTCAATGTGGAATAGAAACATGTAATAGGAATGCTTGGTTATACCCCCTTTCCAAAGAAATAAAGTATATGAAGAAACTATTTCAATGTGCTCATGATTTATACGTTTGTGCGATACTATGACAGGAAACATGTGAGTGAAACGTTTCTGGTTATTAAAGCTAAACATTTATATTCAAAGCAAAACATTAAATATGTGGCGGTGAGGCCTAGGGGGTAGAGTGGTCGTTCTCCAACATGAAGGTTGCCGGTTCAATCCCCACTCTTCCCCATCTGCATGCCGAAGTGTCCTTGGCAAGATACTGAACCCCTAAATGGCCCCTCATAAATGTTGAGTGTACTAATTGTAAGTCGCTTTGGATAAAAGCGACCAGACAAGAAAAAGTCAAAGTTATGAGTCACAGGTCAGCTTGTTGTGTACTTACTTGTCAACCCTAAACTAGTCAAGGTAATAATCAGAGATTTAATAACTTGTCAATTCATATTAATATATCAATCATAATAATGATGATGTGCTTTTGAATGTTAATAAAAATATAACATTTGAAAAAAAAAATTAAAAGTTAATACAGTTTTTTTTTAGTATTCGACCGGAAGATGAACACAATTATTTTCGGACACTAAACTGACCTCCATATCTAAAAAAAAAATTCATTCATTATCCAGAGATGACGGTGAAATATCCCTGAGGTGGATGATGCCATCTTGTACCCATGTCGGTTAAATGTGTCTCAGCCGTCGATCTTGTCGATTTATCCGGTTTTAAAGAATCAAATAATCAAATAATGAAAACCAAATGTAACAGATGTAGCAGTTGGGTGTTTATGATGTGAACTAACAAAACAACATATAAAAACATGTCAGATTAAATAGTGCATGTATCAACAGACTGTTTTAAACGGGGTCTGGGAGCTAAATCATGAAAAAGAATATACAAATCATTTCTACACCTCTCAGATGAATCTTTCAAACCCTGACCTAAAATAATCTTATGTATGTACATTATAAAATAAATATGTGATCACTGTGGATTATATAAGTTGAATGCAGTTACTATAGCTACTGTACACCCTGTAAGTCTCTATAGGATTTCCTTTTCAGGCACAGAGGACACGTCAGGCAGGTTTTACTTTCAAGCATGATATTTTTATAGATCAAAAACCGAATATTCTTCATTTCTGAAAGCACTGAACCAAACATGGAGGTAAAACAACCACGAAAACATAGAAAACAGATATAAAAAGGAACCCGGAGGCACAGATGCGTTAAACCTTAATAAACTGGACTGGACACAACAGAGATGTAACTTATTTCAAACCTAAATATCCAGGGAGGGTAACTGCTACCAGCTGCAGCGACATGCAATGGACTGGGACGAGGAAACACGGTCACTACACTCAGAGCAGCTAGAGTTGCGTTTTCTACGAGCCCGGCTGAAGCTGTGCGTAAAGAAGAAGGGAGACGGCAACTTCCCGAGGACGCTCGGAAAAAAAGAAAATAAGAAAACAAATAGGGACTCAGGACGAACGAGCACAAGGTAGAAAATGAAGATGACGAGCAGTGCATAGCAAATACAGTCCAATTTACAATCTCAACATTAGTCATCGTCAACATAAATACAACACAGCTACAGGTACACTGTACTGTAGATGAGTCATGAGATCACCATGGCGACCACAGAAGCAGGAAATAGTCATGTACAGTTGGGGGGGTTCTTCTTTTCTCCCACACGTTTGATATTCCTTGGTTCGACAGCCGTGAGGCTGCGTTCACTGCACTCGACGTTCACAAGTGCACTGTGAGTGAATCTGGGTCTGGATGAAGGAGAGGATCAGAATGCTGGGGGGTTGACAGCAGCGTGGCTACAGGTTTATTATTTTTGCCATAGAATTTAATCACTGTCATCTAAAATAATAAAAAAATTATAAGTAACCTAATATGTGAAATGTAGTGAAAACGGACATTTTAATGGATGAAAAATAATACTGCTTTTCAGAATTTTAAGACTTTTCTTTTCAAGGTTCCAGTTTCCATTCTTATTTGTTGGTATCACTCGGCAAAATTCAACCAATCAAGTTTTAAACTTGGAATTTCCAAGAGGGGAATCTCTGTATGTTGTGATTTGGCATTATACAAATGAAGTTGAATCAAATTGAATCCAAAAAAAACCCTTTCTAAATTCACCTCAACAGGAATATTTCAATTTGTAAATTTCAAATTCAACATTATGAATTCCGAGGTGGTTTAACCTTTTGGTCGCGTTTGACTTCCAGAGAAAACGATCGTCTGATTCTTATCAGCAACTTAAAAAGTAACAGGTGGAAATGGATGATTTTTCAAATACAATTTGAATAAATTTTGAAATTCTAGCAAAGGATGCATCCGAGATGAACAGTTTTTAAATCTTTGAATTGAGTCCTGCAGTATGGGAGGCAGTGAACGCACCGCTGCTTGTCCTGTCTGATCGAACCCTCCTCCTGTTGAAACTCTGTACACAATCAATACAACTCCTGAATCCTCTTGATTCCAGAGAACTGTCTTTTACAATTTCCAAACAGGACCTGATAGAAAATATAAACTTTATATCATCATAGAATAAACACGGCAATTAATCCTTTTTCATTACTTACATTTCATTGTGAAGCAGCTTGGAGATGAAGTGAGGGGTCGTATGTACACGGACGTTTCTCTGTGGTTCTCTAACATGTGATGAGGAGCTTTAGAATGTGAAGATGTGAGTGTGTGCTGAGTTCCTGAATGTTCCTGCTCTGCCCAGCACCTGAAACAACAGCACTGCTGCACAAGGGGCACTCGTTCTCTGTCATCCCACAGATGGCCGTAGATGACGTGCTCTCTGCTCCCTGTTGGTTGGAGTGTCTCTGTGTGTGTGTGTGTGTGTGTGTGTGTTTGTGTGGGATCTTGGCACTTTGGTTGTGGAGAGCAGAGTGAAAATGGAGCCGAGCAGCCTTTCTCGGTTTGGCCCGACGTCCTCCTACCAGGCCGGAGGGGAAGACAGCCTGGGGCTTCTGGGGTTCTCCGGACTCTGGGTCTCACTGAGCGCCCTCTGCCAAACAAAACCCATAATCTCATCTGATTCATACTTATTTTGATTGTATGATTTCCAGATTTAAAGCACACTTTGTTTGTACCACACACTTTGCTGCATGATCCCTTTCTTTGCTGCAGGCTGTGTGGCTGAAGGCCTGAACTGTTTCAGAGGTTTGACTATGCTGCCGCTCGGCTCGGTGACTCACCTCAAACTTGGAGATGAACTCAGCAAAGATGGCGAAGAAGGTGTCCGTGCTGCTGGACTTGCCGTCCTCTCCGAAGTAGGAGGCCACCTTGGAGAACTCCTCCATCGCTCGGGTCTGCAGAGACTCCAGGGACTGGACCGCGGGGTGGCTGTTCTCCAGGAAACTCTATGGGTGCAAATGGTCAAACGTTCATGGGTGCTCATCGCAAGGAATAAAGATCTGTGTGAGTGTGTGTTTGTGTGTGTTTGTGTTTGTGTGTGTGTGTGATAACTCTGAAATAATGTCTCCTGTGAATCTGGAGCAGTTTTCTGAAGTATGACAATAAAATAGAAGATGTCAAGACACTTTCATAACAGAGAGTCTGTGGGCAAAGTGGAGGAGTGAACCATGGACAATGAAACAACTAAAGATAACGAAGATAATGAAAAGGAAAGATACTATCTATATTTGGGAAATTATGGGAAATAATATCTTCAGGAGTTAGTCAAGGGACATCGGGGGCCCCATGCGAAGGGAACCTGGAGGGCCCCACAGCCGTGGTGCTGTTGCCGTCTCCTGTACACGACTGATCAGAGAATTTAAAGGGGCTCTCACATAAATGTTGTCACTGGGGATCAGAAGTTCTCGGAGAACCCCTTTCAGTTCAGGGCCCCCGGAGACGCTTAAGTCATGATACCTCAGCCTCTGTTACTTTGATTCTTCATTTCTAAAATCAGATTAATTTGGTCCATGTCCCATCTACTAACATGGAGGAGGAGAGGTGTGTGACCTATACTGCAGCCAGACACCAACTGGCGATTGAAGCGCTTTGGCTTCACTTTTGGAGAGCGTTCATGTCGTCCATCTTTGTTTACCGTCTGTGGTACAAACACGAGAATAGCATCAATCTCATAATCTAAGAAAGCAAGTTGAAATACTTCCCAAACTGTCAAGCTGTTCCTCAGTAGCTCCACAAAATGAAGGTTTTTAAATACGCACAAATTCCCATGTGTTTTCAGTGTGTAATAAAATGGACCTACGCTCATGACGGAGGCAAAGTGGTCCTCAGAGGTGGGGGGGATCTTCAGACAGGCCGTCCTGATGTCCTGGATGGTGGCGTGAAGGTCACTCAGCTCCGTTGTGACCGTCCTCTGGTTCACTGCATGAAGGACAGGGACTCATGAGGGGAGTTGTTACCACAGCTGGGAGCCACTAGGCCAGGGGCAGATCCAGGGGTGGGGCCAGGGGGGCCCAATCTGATTAGCCCCTGAAGTGGCCCTGACCTGCCAGTACTCACTTATTAAATATGAATCTGACAATTTTTAAAGAATTTTCAAATTATAATCCATGATGTGAGTTTTAGCTTAAATCTATAGAGCTGACAGTAAACAAGGAACGACATACATATGAACCTTACTAAATAAGGAATTGTAAATGGATATTGGATTATATAATTGGCCCCTCTGTGTAAATTGTGGCCCCTTTATGGCCCCTGATTTAGGAAAAATCCAACGTCTGCCCTCAAAAATATTAAATATATTAAATTAAAATGTGCAAACCATTACGGTACATGACATTACACATATGACAGTCATTTGAACGTGAACAAGGCCTAAGTCTGCATGAAGTTAGATGTTTCTGGTGAAGTCTGATAACTCTGCAGGGACACAGTCCGAATTTAACAGGATGGAACAATCACACTCAGCGCCTGAATGATTTCCAGGGAGGAGAGCAGAGTTCTAAAGAGCTCTGCTGCTTCATCGTACCCTTGGCCGCCAGAGACACCGTCGTGAGGTCTCTGGAAAAGTTGAGCAGCTCAGGGAAGTGTTGGCCCAGCGACTTGGCCAGAATGTGGAGAAAGGTGGATTTTCCGTCCACTGTTTTGGTCGTGCTTAGCTGTGAGACAGGAAGGGGAAAGAGTGAGACTTCCAGAGACCGAAAACCAGAAATTCAGATAACAGTATGTGGTTCGAGGTGACCGGGCTCTACCTCGCTCAGGAAGTTGATCTTGAAACTGGTCGTTTGGCTGCTCTTCGGCTGCCCGTTGTTCAGGTAGTTCCCCATGGCGAGGACAAACTGTGGGTGGAGAGAAGCACTTAGTTACCACTGTTACCACTGCTGACCTCACTGGGATCCTCTCTGCTCTGGATGTTTACCTCCAGGATTTTGGCCAGCTTCTTGCTGCTCCTCAGCTCCACCGAAGCCTTGTAGATGTAATCGTACGCGACCTTCATCTCCTCCGCCCTCTCCTGCAGCGTGGTCTTGAAGTGGAGGCTCCGCAGGCGAGTCTTGTACTCGGGCACCATCAGCATCTGACCCATGAACAAAAAAAAATCCCTCATCATTTACATTCCTTGCTCTGCACTTTGTGGATTCGTTGGGATTCTGATTTTTCCGGGTACCTGGAAAATGAACTGGTCGGGATCGCTGAGTTTGGCCGGGTCCTGCTCGAACTGCTCGTACTGCTTCACCTCGTCGTCGTCCGGGGCGTAGAGCAGCAGCTGCTTGATGTGGGCCGGCTCCAGCCTGTTGGTGGTCATGTTCATCAACACCTGACGCAGCTCGGCGGGGGAGAGCTTCAAATGGGCGATGAGGATGGCTGCAGAGACGAGGAGGAGGCGGAGGAGGAAGAAGAGGAGGATTTGTTTGTTTTTTCACATGAAAAAGAAGATCAACACATTGTAAAGAAGAACTTTTATCCAATTGTGATGATATGATAATTTTCCACACTGTATTTTTTATATTTCATCCAAATTTGATTTTATATTCATAAAGGAATAACTGCATTTCTTATCTTACCTGATCTTATTTCCTGTTTGACATGTTTTACCTTTATTATATTTTTACCATTACTATTATTATCATTGTCGTTGTTATTGTCAATCATAGAACGGTGATGTATTTTCACTGAAGTCCCTCGACCTTTCATGTGTGTGTGTGTGTGTGTGTGTGTGTGTGTGTGTGTGTGTGGGTGTGTGTGCGTGTGTGTGTGTGTGTGTGTGTGTGTGTGTGTGTGTGTGTGTGTGTGTGTGTGTGTGTGTGTGTTACTCACAGGCGTTGTAGGCTTTCTTGTGAGACAGAATCTCCACCACGTCTTTCTTTTTAAAGTTCTCAGGAAGGAAGGCTGGCTCTGGAGGAGAGACTGATCATTTTAACAACAGTGTGAGGATGTGTTCTCCAGGCACCGGGGGGGGTCAACACACACACATGCACACAGATACACACACAAGGACACACACACACACACACACACAAGCAAGCAAAGCAGGTTGATGGGTTAATAACACAGCTCTGCCTTCTAGGACAATTTCAATAAATACAGGTCTGGAGTGTGTTTCCTCGTGCAGAGCTGTGTTAGAACAGAAAAGAAAAAGAGGTGGGTGGGTGGGGGGGGGGTATGGTGCCTTATGGAGAACATATATGATGAGCAGCAGGTGAATGGAGCAGCTCCGAAGCAGGTAATGGGGAACAATCCTATAGCTGCGAAGGTATAAACAAAACAGACGATGTGAGTAAAGACACAGATTCATGTTTGCTGTCCAGTAGACGCCTGATATATAAAGTTTCACAGAACATTAAAACTCATAACGACAATTAAAAATGATGCAAATGAAGATGTGACGTGCTGCAGACGGTGGTGACGTGTGACCCAGACAGGACGGGGCAACTTACTGGATCTGCGCTGAGTCCCAAAGTGCAGATCAAGGTCCAAGAACTTCACCATGTCTGTGAGCTTGTCACAGTCTGAGTCCTCGCCGAGCTAAATATAGACAAGGACACACTCTGTACTCTCCCAAGGCACAGTCAAGGTTGTGTAGAGGAATCTGTCTAAAACACTCTTATTATACACACACACACACACACACACATCAGATCGTATCCAAAGGAGAAGCAGAGAGTCTAATGTGGTGCAGGGAATATAAAGACGCAGCATGAATTCTGTTTACAAAAACAAGACTCCTGCTTTGATGCCACCATGACTCATCAGAGACACAGAGTAGATCAGTGGGATTTTTTTCCAAATATGGGAGGAATGATGTGGGAGGAGTGAGAAAACTCGCTGCACAACGTGGGAGGATTCACAGGTAGGGTGATTGTTTGTTGTTTTCAGAGTTTTTCTCACAGAGCCGCGGCGTCCACTGAAAACTGAACCCGTGGACTGAATGATCTCACCTGACCCCAAATGGTTCCCTCCGAGTTCTCCACCTGCTCCCAGCGCAGCCTCTTCACGCTCATGTGGTTCGCGTCCGAGGCCCGTTGGCCCGCCTTGGGCAGCGGGGGCGGGTCGCAGGGCGGGGGCAGGGGCGGAGGGGGCGGCGGGGCAGCCTTTGAAACAAAAGGAAAATCATTTAGAAGATATTTTTAAATCAGAAAAAGTTCACGGCTGATATTGTCTCCAAACCGCAGTTCAGAGCTGCAGTGGTTGCCATGTAAACATGAGTTCTTTATATATTCTCCTTCAGCCGCAGCAAACAGACGTCACGTTCAATTAGAAGACTCACAACTTCTGTCTAACACAAACCGACGATCACTTTAGATTTCTCTCTGTGTCCTTCATAAAGACATGTTTTGTTTCGCTGTTTCTTTGTTTTTCTTATGTCGTCTTAAAACGTGCGATGGGATCAGAGAATGAGCCAACAGACTCAGCTTGTGTCTGTTCTGTCTGTTCTTTAACTCCTGTGTGGCTGCCTGCATGATTCCAGCTCTGGTCTGTTTGATTCTGTCTGTTGCTCGGTGTTCAATGCAGTGGCCCTGCTGCACTGCACCACCCTGTGTCTTTATCAATTAAAATCTCTCGTGACTCTTGAGTGTTGGAATAAGTGCGAGGTCAAGTGAATGACTGTGGGTCAAAGTTCACCAAAGGTTTAAAGCCACGCTGTGATTTGCTGCGCCACAGCAAGCAGAAGTTATATTGATCTCATCCCTTGCACAGATTGGATGTCAACAGAAGGCGGTATCTGTAACTTAGCCCTGAGGTATATACCGGTCACTCTGATTGGACAGTACGAGCGCAAAGGCTCATGGGACTGTTAAGTGTGCTAGTTAAATGTAGCTGTTTTACTAATTATTTTAATTATGTTTTTAATTGATTTAAGTGTTTTTTATTTATTTATGTGTTCAGGATAGTTGTATGTTTACTGTTAATGTAGCCACCATGTTCGGTTTGGTGTGTTTGATAGAGTATGATTATTATATTTATATTACAGGTAAAACTTGAGGTATCACTGCTGCCTGCCGTTGTATCATGTGTGAAGTGCAGGACTAGAGGAGAAGTCAAATTCTTATATCAGAGTGGTTACATCCACACAAATTCATCTCAGTCTCAAATAGTGGAAGGACCCAGACACACATATGAAAGTATTTTAATAGTAAACTTCGGCCCCCTGAATCTTCTGTGCGAGTGAGGAGGCAAATCCAAGTTCTGTAACCCACTTGAGTAAAAGTACAGTATTATCAGAACACTACTATCAGAAGTACAAGTTGCTTCTGCTGATAAATCTCTTATGTGACTGATTCATTATTGTACATTGCTTTATTAGATGTTTAAAAATTATAATGATCATGAATTTGTAAGCTGACTTTATGAGTTGAAGCTGATAGAGGTATTTAAAAAGAAATTAGATTCTTTATTCCTTTAATTCAGACTTAATTTGGTCAAGTAGTTTCAAAGCTGGGGGTCGTGTGCCTCCACAGGGTCACAGGATTCATCTGTGGGGTCTTGAGATGATTAATGAGGAATGAAAGAAGAAAAAACAAAGTTCAGATTTTGGACTTTTCTTGACTCTTTTCTTTTATTGTGAAATATGTTTGAAAAGTTATTTAGATAAAGACATCTAATTGAAAGTAACCGCTTTACTCTTTAACTGTGTATCTTAGAAGTTAACCACATGATCCCGTACGTTTTTATCTATAAAACACGAATCAAGCAGGTCACACTAAGTACAATTTGTCCCCTTAAAAAGCCCAGATACAACAAAAAAGTGTCACGTTTAGAGCATGCGAATATATTTCAATACTGCCATGATTGGTACTTTTACATCATTTGGATGCACACACATTCAGCATCTTTTATTTAAAGTGGGTTCCTGACAGCCCACGGTAAGGACCAGTTACCTGCTGTGACTGGTGATCCTGTCGACTTTCATAAACCTTATTGTGAGTGGGGAGGCTGGAGTGAGAGCCTGGAGGCTGGGAGAGAAGCGCTGAGGCTCCGGGGCCATGACTCGTGCACTGCGAGGGGCCGTCCTCCTGGAGGGACGGCGGCAGTGGGCCCTGGTAACTGTGTTGGTGGTGGAGCTGGTGGTGCCTCTGCAGGACGAGCTGGCTGGGCCTCAGCAGCTGAGGGGAGGGCTGGGGGGACGTCTGGCAAATGGGCTGGGGCTGGCTGAGCTGGCGCGGCAGGTAGCAGGGGCGGGACGGCTGCGAGGAGCGCAGGGTGGTGGAGCCCACGGTGGTGTGGCTGTGCGTGAGGCGGCCGTGGGTTGCCGGGAAGCGCTGGTGGGTTTTCTCCAAGTCCTCTCTGGTGGGGAGCACTTTGTGTCGAGGGGAGCGGCTGGACATGAGGTTCCTCGGAGGCGGAGGAGGCGGGGGGATGATGGGGTGGTGCGGCTGGAAGGGCATGCGGCTGCGGGGGGTGTGCTCGGGGGAGAAGCGGATGGGCGGGAGGGGGTCGGTGAACTGGACGGGAGGGGGTATCAGGGCCTGGAAGGGCGGTGGAGGCGGCGGGCTCTGGGTGGGAGGAGGTGGGATTGGCTCGGACTCGGAGGAGAAGGAGGCCTCGCTGCTGCTGTGCTCCTCACTGCTGCCGCTGCTGAGCTGCCGCGGCATGAAGCCCAGCTCCTGGTCGTCCTGGAAGCTCATCTACAGGGAGGAGAGGATCAACATCAGGCCCCACAGTCAAGACAGCCATTGTTTAATAAAAAACTGAAAATGTATCATTGCTTTATTTAGTTTAAATTCTCTATCATCCACTATGTGATTCTGAGGTCACGCTCATTACCTCCACCAAGGAGCTTATGTTTTCAGGGGATGGTTTTCTTGATCAATTTGCAGCATAATCAAAGAAAAACTCTTTCACCCCAATTTTATTGTAGTTACTTTTGCCACCGACTACTTGGTATTATCTGGCAAATATCAATTGTAAATACATTCTGACCAATTATTAATTGGTAAGAGATGATAATTTAGGTTTTATCGAAAGTATCTGACCTCAACCCTCACAATCTTCAACTCAAACTCACACCCTTGTGAGCAGGATTACGCTCACACTACCGGACGGATTACCATGAAGGATCTGTTATAGGTCAGAGAAGAACCCATCAAAATTGGGTGTGAATGCAGATCAATGGGAAAATCAAGGATTTTTCCCACTGTCTTTAAAATTGCGAGGAAAGAGTGTTTTTCAAAATTTCTTTGTCTTTCTCACAGAATATTTGAGTGATTTCGTTTTTAAAAAATTGGCAGATTTAAGGGACTTATTTCTATGAGTGTGTGAAATTTGGTGCAGATTGATTTGTTTTTGACTATTTGTGGTTTACACTCTTCTATATCCAGTAACAGAAACTTCAACCAATGTCGTACCTACAGCCTTAAAACTGTCAGCTACCTATCTTAAAACATATATTTGATTTATATATGTTATAATAACTTATGCATTACAATTTAATAAGTACAAAGCTGCTGTTGTACGTGATTTGAAGGCAAAAACTCCAACGCAATAACAAAAAGTTTGCTCTAAAACATTTAAAACAAAACTTAAAAGGAAAAAATTTTAAATCAGCCAAACAGCTCTAAGGTTTGTGTTTGTAACATCAGCCAATAACTTATTATAACTTTAGACTTCTATAATTAGGTATTAACTGAGTATCATGTTTTACTTACAGTCACAGCTCTTCTTCTGAAACCATGACAATCACCGTGATAAATCTGTTCATGTGACACAAGTGTTCATTGTAGCGCACATTAGACTTGCTCTAATGTAAACATGCAAGTAATCAAGCACCACAACGTAACATGGAAATCAGTCACGTGTGAATTTGCTCAGTTTCTGACCCCGAGCAAACGCACACACACTGAGATCCTCTGCTAATGATGCTGCTTGTGACATTATAACTTAAAATAGATGCATCACAGTAGCCGTGAGACTTAAGTGCAAATTACCACAAAGAAATAACAGCACACAACAGGAGATTGATGATCTGATCACTCCTTGAAACAAAGTTAGAGAATCTTATAGTTTGTAGTTACAATAATTACACTAGGCTTACATTTAATATAGATATTACTGATTTGTATTTAACAACAATGCTTGGGATTTTTACTCCCTGCCATCGGACACCTCCTGGTTATTCCTTTCACTGAACCAGCATCTTCGAGAGTTAATGTAGGAGCAGTGTTTAAGTATATTGTATAGTATTACTACTATAAAACTATGTATTGTTGTTAAGACCGCCATTGACCTCATCCTCATCCTCATCCTCATCCTTGTCCTCATCCTGAGTCCCATCCTTAGTCTCATCCTCAGTCTCATCCTCAGTCTCATCCTCAGTCTCATCCTCAGTCTCATATTCACCCACATCTTCACCCTCATCCTCATCCTCATCCTCATCCTCATCCTTGTCCTCATCCTGAGTCTCATCCTCAGTCTCATCCTCAGTCTCATCTTCACCCTCATCCTCATCCTCATCCTTGTCCTCATCCTGAGTCTCATCCTCAGTCTCATCCTCAGTCTCATCTTCACCCACATTTCCACCCTCATCCTAATCCTCATCACAGTTGGATACTGTATTGATGAGTCAGTTCTTTTGGATTCATCTCCTCTTGTTTAAGTCACATCTTGTTTTGCTTGTTTTATGGCCGACCATCAAGTAACACTGAGCAAACTTTGAAGTAACTTTTACTGTGCTATTTAATTCCTGTTTTTGGGGTTACGATTTGTTTCTGTGTTTCATGCACTTTGATGCACAGCGTATTTTGAGTGTTTGTGTATTTTCTTCGTCTTTGTTTGGGTGAGCTCACTAAGACAGATTCCATCAACTTTGTTAACATGGCAATTACATTTTGAAACTTGAATCCTAGTTTGTTCAGGTGATCCTCTCCTCCCCCAATAGTTGATGCATAAATATAAAAACTTTACTAGGGTAAAAAGAGAATCTTCTAGCATACAGCTAACACTAAGAGTTGTTAGTTTAGTGAAAGGAACAATGAAAAGTTGTGGCTATAAATCATGAAAGTTACCATGGAGCTAAGAAGAACAAGATACTAAAACACTCAAACAAGGTATGCCTGATAAAAACAAAAATGTACATTATTTGAAGTGCATGACTACAGCTGATGATGTGCTTGACTTCCTCACCTCCTCATAGTCGTTCTCGCCGGGTACGAAGTCATCCACCAAAGTGATCCGGTGCCCGAGCTGCTCGCTCAGGGCGTCCAGGAACTTGTCGGTGTCCCGGCTGCGGGGCGGGCGGGAGAAGGTGAACAGCTTCTTGCGGCGGGTCAGGGTGTTGGGGCCGCTGTCCAGGGGCTGCGGGGAGGCGGGGGGGCTCTCCAGGCTGACGTAGGGGTTGGAGTCCACGCTGCTCTGGTGGTGGATCTCATACACGGGGGTCGGGAGAGGCTCCTTCCACGACAGCGACAGGCCCGACTTACGGTTTCCTGTGAAAAGGGGAAAATCAAAGATGGCTGCTGCTGGCTCTGGTGAAGTTTGACCCTCACTGTTCTCCCGTGCTGAGAAATGTTTACATTGGCTTATATGACGTATGGTGCTTCTTATAAATCCCTCTGGAAATGATCGTTGACATTCTTGGTCACGTCGTCACCATGGCGACCATCTCCTCTGAGAGGGAACCATGGCAACAAAAGGATAGCAGGCTTATATACACATATAGACTGAAGGATTTGAATGAATGAGAAATCAGTGGCTCTCATGCCATGTTTACATCAGAGTTGATATAAGCTGCTGGTGTCATTTTCAAATTAAAAAACTTGAACTTGCAACACAACTAACAAGACATGGACGTGTGGCATCGGTCATGCACCAAGCACATGTAACAAGGGTAGGGTACCTGTGAGAGGGGGGAGTGTGAGGGGGGAGAGAGAGCGCCCGTAGGCCTCAGTCTGTCCCGGCCTCTCGGGGGAGGAGCCCCCCTGCAGCGGAGGCACACTCTTCCCTGCGTACACGTTCTCCAGCTCCGTGTACACACCTGTCATCTACGAATGGAGGCACGATCAGCTGGTTAGCACACAATCGTTGCAGTACATTTGGATTTGGAGGTCTGCTGCTTTGAGGTGCTTTATTTTTCTTTTTTTTTACTTGCGAATCAGAAGTCAACTGCAGCCTGAAATCAAATAACGCTGCAGAGATCACGAGCAGACCTTCAAATGACCAGAGCTCACACGTGACATAACTAGTGATAGTTATGCCAGCTGCTGAGTAGCTGCAGTTATACCTACATGATTGAGGTCAGGGGACTCGGGGAAGGAGGTTCCATCTCCTGACTGCCTCTCCTCCGGGCTCCCGGATTCATCGATATGAATTCCTAAAGCACAATAAAGCATGAACAGTGACACATAAGCCTCCTCATTCCATCCATCCACCCCCAGCCAAGAGAGAGGAGAGAGGATGAAGATGCAGAGCGGACGAGCACAAGGCAAAAGCTGGGCCTCAGCGATGGGAATGGAATCGGTGAATGATGCCTAAAACAGCTTTTGGATGAATAGTTTGAAGAGCTCATCAAAAGCAGAGACAGCTGAGACAGGGAGGTTAATGTATGAACGGCTGATGACGGTTTTCTCTCTTTTAGACTAAGTATCCAGAGGATTTGCTGAGAACATGATTTCCACCAATTTGTGCTGCATGTTCTGTTACACCTGGTCCCACCTGGGAGCTGACCTGTGCACACACAGCTCTTATCTCTGAGCTCTGAGCTCTTCAGCTGGTGCAGGTTCTACTGAACGTCTTGCTCAAGGGAACATTAACACTACTGTGACTGCTGAGGAAAAATTAAGGTGGTACTTATTATCTCTACCTTATACAATTCTACTTGTACCATCTATTACTTGTACTGAATACTGAACTGATAACGGGATGGAGATTTGAATAATAATAATTTAATTTAATTTGAATGACATTGTTTTTATTTGCTTGCTGTCTTTGATATCTTGTGTTCTTGTTTTTTGTCCTCTTAGATAATTTTTCTTTTCAGTCTTCTGCATATTATAATGATCATTATTAAAACCAATTCACCCAAATGACACAGATAATCAATCTCATAAATAATAATAATCGTTAATTTTTTTTTTTATATATGTATAAATGTTAAACATTACTGTAATATCACTGTGTATAGTTCATGTATTGCACTCACATTATACATAATACTAGATATACTTATAGATGTCCAAAATGCAGCATCCAGACTCCTCACCAAAACAAAATATAGAGAGCACATTACCCCAGGTTTAGTGTCACTTCCCTAGCCTTCGGTAAACTTTACAACTACTTTGAGATATCGTTCATCCCTGGGATCAATAACCATAGCGAGTAACAATCGCCAGGGAGAGTGTGGTTCGTAGAAGATTCTGCATTAATTGGCTAATTCTGCTGTGTCTAAAAGTCTAAAAGTTTGAGACATAAAATTCTAGAAGTTTCAGGCTCAGGGGTGTTAGTCAGTGAGGTTTGATAGGAAACAGTTTTAAGAGTGTCTTAAATTTACATCTGGCTGACAAGTTGTTCAGGGACCCAGAGAGAAGCTGGAAACTCTGGTATAAATCCAAGGAACCCCCCTGGAGATAGATGATACTAATTTGATGCTGTGGAAGGAAACACCCTGACTTTGGGATGTTGTTACTAATAGCAGCGTACCCATTCCCAGGTGAGTCCCGATGATGCAGTCGTCAGAGCTCCTCTCTCGGGCGATGCCGCGATACGACGTCCCCGTCACACGCATGGAGCTGCTCCTCCGGTGGTGCTCCGGGCCGACGTCAGGCTCCAACACTCCTGCTGATCAGACACATTCAGCACCACGTTTGTATCCATATACATACTTATATAAACTGTATTTGCAAGAGTATTTGCAGATAATCTCCACATTGCGTTTTTTCTGTCTCACCATTGCTCTTGAAACCCAGGAAGCGGGACAGTTTGCCCTGACATCGCTCCTGCTCATCATAGGTCAGCAGCTGGTAGATGAAGTGCCAGATCAGCTGTTTGGCTGGAGTATCCAGCACCGGGAACACGTCTACTATGAGCGTATCCACGTTCCTGCAAGCACACACGTAATCTTTATGTAAGATGTCTACAGGCGGACATCTGACAACCACTTGATAAAAGGATTTAGCTCTGATGTATATTCTTTGCATCTGTAAATCCCACATATAGCAGCAAACGGGATATAGAGAGGTGGGAGGATAACAGGGATGCCACTAATGCCAGGATACATGCCTTGAGGCGTCAATACTGTAAGCATGTACAGTAGAATTTAATTGTTTCCCCCCCTGTTTTTCTAGGATCTGCAGAGCTAATTCACCATCCATCCCTTCCCTTCATCCCTTCATCCTCCAGGAGATATCATCACGGCCTAATGGGAGGAATGAATATCCTGCTCAGCTACATGCATCTGTGTCTTAGTTGCTTTTCCGCTCATCATCCATCATTCGTTTTCTCCATCTCTGTCTTAAAGAACGCCCTTAACAGCCTGATATATTGAATATGCTTAAAACTGTTTCCCAGGCAACAGCTAATTTTCGCCCCAGTATTTGTCAATTTGAGGTGACTAGTAAATAGAGTCTCAGATAGTTTAACAGATGCTGAAAACTGGACTTAAAGCTTCATTCTTTTGGAGCTGCCAACCTCCACAAGCTGATGTTCCCAAGTACAAGATGAAGATTACAATGATTATCAAACATGCTCTAACTCCCATCGCTCTGCTCACGTCGAGTTGTTTAACAATCTACCTCCCTTCACCCCTTGTGTCTATTTCCATTTATAGATACCACCCTGTCCCCCTCCATCCTGCCGACCTGTGCTGGAAGAAAGTCTCCAGGGACTTGCAGACGGTGTATCTCTCCTGGATGGTCAGCAGATGCTCCAGCTGCTGGCTGAAGGTTCGCCCGTGGACTTTGATGCTCGGTGGAAGGATCTCCGCCACCCACTGCAAAGAGCTGAGGGCTGGAGACCTGGAGAATCACCACAGTAGTTTTTTGTTTGAATAAACAACGATACATGGGAGTACCAGTTCAAAATGTCAGGTGTTTGCGTACCTAGAGCGTGGCAGCGTGGTTGGGGCCAGGCAAGGAGAGTCCTCTGGGTCGATCTGGTCTGAGGAGAAGTCCGAGGGTCCCTCCTCCACAACCAGAGTGGGCATCGCCCCACTGCCCTGCAGCATGGACACCACCTTCTCATGGGAGCAGTTCCTACATAGACAGAATATAAAATAGTGAACTTTGAGAGGCCCAGATACAATTAAAAGAGAATTGAGCATGACCGCAGCCTTGTTATACCGTATCTATATAATGTTCAAGAGATTAACTTACCTGCTTTTTATCAAGGACAAAATAAATAAAAAATGTTTACAATAGGTACCCCTAGATTTATAGTGTGGCTTATTGAGGGGGGGGAGGGTTCCAATTATAACGATGGGAAAAAATGTATATAAGTCACAACCTCCCACACAAAGATTTGGTGCAGCCCCCATGCCTCATAACAATAAAATACTGCTACGGAAAGATGAGAAAACTAAGACATTGTGATGTATAATGCATTGACGAGGGTAAACCCAAGTAGGAGCCATAGCTCTGTGGGAACAAACTCTTGTAAAAGAAATCTCAAGATAGAAAACCCGAGAGGAGAACAGCAAAGACAAGCACAAACAGTTCAACATTTGCACATTATACTAAATGCTCACTTTGTAAAAACAAATCACTATAAGCTCCCACATATATTTTACTTTATTATTCTCTCTCTCTCTCTCTCTCTCTCTCTCTCTCTCTCTCTCTCTCTCTCTCTCTCTCTCTCTCTCTCTCTCTCTCTCTCTCTCTCTCTCTCTCTCTCTCTCTCTCTCTCTCTCTTTCTCTCTCTCGCTCTCTCTCAGCTGAACAGCTCCCACTGTTTTCTAGATCACCTCCCACTGCTGCAGCACTGTGTTATCAGCCAGAGCAGCGAAATTATACAGCGCCAATCAAATCCGTACACCAGGCAGCCATGGGAACGTCTCTGTGCAGCTTCTTGCACATGGCTATCAAGGTGGCAGCGTGAGTAATACTGTTTCCTCTCACAGGGCTTGATACGCTGGCTGATAGATCGGCTGACATACTGCATTTGCTAAACTCGAATGTCTACAATTCAATTTGGTCCCGAGATGAATTTCTTATCTGCACTCCCACACTGGCTCAGTGAAAATCAACAGGCAGAAGGTTGAGAAGTCGCAAAGTCCAACAGAGAACTAGATCAACTCCTACAAGGAGAGCAGTTTACATAAAAGCACGTGCAGGACCCCATGCAGACACACTACCTGCAGTGTGTGCTCTGTGATGGCTGAACTGCCACTGGGAGCGATGTGGATTTAATACTTGGAGAGGCCCTGACATCCTAGGGACTAGACCTGGGACAGCAGGCAAAGACCACATACCCCTGCTGCTTATATTAATAATAATCACTATAATGCTATGTATTCATTGCCGTATTGCAAAAAGCTCGGGCCCAGTCTATATCCAGGACATGGTCAAGGTTGAGTTGCTGCTCCCTCACTGCGAGCTAACCACTCAAAATCACGACTGTTTGCTGTCCTGGCTCCTAAAAGGTGGAACGAGCTCCCCATTGCCATCAGGACAGCAGAAAGTCTACACATCTTCCACTGCAGACTAAAGACACATCTCCTCCAATTACACCTTAATTAAGAAGATGATGTCTAATAGCCATCGTCCACTCTGGTGTTTGTAATATAAAAAAAAAAAAAATTATGTTCATTTGCACTTATTTACATGTAGAACCTTTGGTTTGGCTTTTTGGAAGCAAACTGTACCTACATGATTCTTGCAGTTCTGGGTTTGTACCCTCATGGTTCAATGCACTTATCATAATGTAATGTGATGCAATTCAAGACAAACCTCATGTCCAGTCCATTGAGGAAGAGGATGCGGTCGCCTGTTTTCAGTCCACATTCCTCCGCAGGACTGTCTGAGAGAGGGAGACAAACATGTCAGAAAATCAGGCATCAATCAGAAGGGACCCTGGCACAGCATCACCAGCTAACAAGGTGCGCCGAACATAGGAGGGCAGCAGGACGACGCGGTGACTAATGTGGTGCTGTCAGTCTGTGAGGGACAACAAACAATGGCCGTGGACGAACCAGAGTCCATGTTAAATCCTATTACGTGAGGAAGAAGTGCTGTCAAAACAATCCCCGGTGGAAATCTTGCCGACTGCACTGTACCCGTCCAGCATCGCCTCCTCATCTGTCAACCCGCTGCTGAGTTTACCTTGCACCGAAAGTCCTGTCAGCATTTTTTTCCTTCAAGTCTGGATATAATAAACTCATCATGCGACAGTTGGTGATTTTGATGCGTTTGCAGGTTTGAGCACATTCCCAGGCCAGGAGACAGAGACCTCACATCGCGGGGCCTGTGGCGCCCAGGTTATCGATAACAGATCCATGTTCAGATCACGATGAGAGACACGCCACCCACCCCCACCATCTCCATACCAACCTCCATAAGGCCCACTGAGTCAGGCCGCTCTGGCCGCTTCAGCACATAATGGTGGGAGATGGTGGTAGGCGGGAACGGTGCCGTCATCACCATCACACGCACTCACGCACTCACACACACCTCCCTCCCCGCCGAGGCGCCACATTCCCTCCACAGGAGCTGCACAGCCGCTCTTGTCTGATGCCTTCATTTCACGAAGCAATAACAGAAGATTTAATAACCTTTCACTGCTGGAAATTTGAAATAACAAAAGTAATTAAAACGTTCGCCCCCAAAAGGCTCTGGGTCAAAAATTACTCTCACAAATATTTAACTGAGAGTTTGGTTTTCATGGTGATTCTCTGTGTGGAATAAGGCAGCAAGATTCTACCCAGAAATTCATTCAGCTGCGCAAAAAGAAACTTACATCAAACTGAGCCTAGGGATAAATTAGGCAATAAAGAGATTCATAGTTATGTACAGATTAAACAAACAAATAATTGCATATTTATTATCGAGCTTTAATGGTGCTGGTGGATTCATGCACCTTTGGTCAATGCTTTCTGTTTCCACCAGTTCCCACTCTTATGCTGAGAGAGCACCAAGCATGTAGCTTCATATCAACTATACAGATATGAGAGCAGTATCAATCTTAGGTAGCTCCAGGCAAGAAAGCGAATGAGTGTATTTCCCAAAACGACAAACTATTTCCTGAGGAAATCATTTTGACACGTCTATCTTTATATAATCGGTTGTTGGTTGTGAATTAAAGTGTGTAGAATACTAATAATAAATTCTCCTCTGTGGGCGTCCATGAGAAATTAAGCTTTTCTGAGATTCTGTGAAGAAAACTACAGGAGATTCGAGATTTCAACCTGGCACCGTTTATGAGCATGAAGGTAAATTATATATAAACTTGTCTCTTACTCACAATACCAACAATAAATATAACAATTTGTTGAGCTCACAATTGATAGATCCCTCACCGAGGTAATTAATGAGATTAAGGTCTATAACATGATGATACAGTGTGTGAAATAATTACTCGAATTATGTGTCAAGGAATTTGTGACTTGTCTTTTCATACCTGTGATATTGTGAATGAGAAACCTTAAAGAACTGTGATAGATAAGATAAGTGTTGTGCTATAGGGGCAATCTGTCTCTGGCATTGGGATAAAATGGACCTTGTCTCAGTTCTTTAGAATACAATAAAAATCCTTGACCCTCTACAGCTAGCGACTTGTTATCTGCTCATTTCCATATGTTTTAATACTGAGATGTTTCTATCGTACTTAAAGCGTTTTGGTTTGACTGTAAATGTGTGTTGGACCAAGAATCCTCAGCAGATCTAGGTTTTGATAAACTCCACCACTGTGAACGACGATTAGAAACTCAGCCATCTATCATCAAACATCTGT